>NC_133756.1:41568757-41884650 GCF_036562045.2 Rhinolophus sinicus | reverse complement strand
AGTTATAGCACCTTAACAGAAAAAAATTGTTTTTTGTCAACTAATGGATGCAGTAGCAGACAACAAAAAATATGACTGGCAAAACTGACAAGAGAATAGCATTAATTTATTGGATGAGTTTGATTACTGAAACTTCTTCACAAATTAATTTTACTTTCTTCTCTCTCTCAAACCAGAGTGAGTTTAATTGTGTTCTATTTATTTATCTCTAATACTTACAAATATTAGGATCCATCTAATTCTTAGATTTTATGATTACACTAACATAAGACAGATTCATATCTATGCCAAGATGTCCAGCTTAAAAAAAAAAATTCTGTATCACCACAAGGGAAATTTGGTTTATTTGGATGTAATATCATGGGAAACTAATAAAAATTTGTAAGGTTCAGGTACAATTATTTTATAATTCCTGAAAAATCACAAAATTGCCCCCATTTTCTCAGCTAACCTAAGGTTAGTCTTTTCCTTTCATCTGTTATCTCAATCTTCTAGAAATGTTTACAGTCATTGGTTCTGCATCATTCTTGTAATACATAAAATGTTATAATACAGCACGTAAGTCTAAAACCAAAATCATAATCTTGGGAAGCAACTTGATTTTGCTGAGTAAAAAGAAACTGTATGTGTAATGGAGGAGACTCGTGCATTTATATCTTCTCCAAAGATCTTAGTTTATTGAAATGTTTTAATAATTTCATATAAAATTCACAATGCACAAAAATTCATATATGTGCTGTTTTATACAAGAGAAATTTGATATTACACTTTTTTACGGTCAATCAAGCCTCTACTTGTTCATCCTGTTAATAATCAATGATATTTTACTAAGAGCAACAATAAAAACAAAATTGAAAGAATATTTCATTATAGAATGGTGAAATAATTTCCAATTTTTCTTCACCTGTAGCTCTTTTAATAAAGTATTTCTTTGTGTTCTAGGTAAGGACCTTACATTTTCAAGCACATGCAAAAAAAAAAATCTCATTTTCAAGGATAGAGGTTTATGATGTCAGAGTGACTACCATACACTACAAGAATATTCTGACTTTTGTAAAGTCGATTTCTATATTCTCTTACATTATTTTAAATAATTCAGGTTAAATATATTTGCAATTTCATTTTCATTACACTTAGAGGTATACAAGTGTCACTTTTTCTAGTCTGGTGAACTTAAATTCTTGTTATAGCTTGGGGTGTTTGTTTGCATGCTTTTTTCCTGGTTGCCATCATCATTATATCTTCTGCAAGCAGTACTTCTTTGCATGAAGGCTGTATGCATTTCGCCCTCTGTTAACAGTTACTGGCCAGAATAGCTTTGAACATTTCACATTAGATGTTTGCTTTTGGTCATCTCTGTGAAAGCTGAGTCAAACTGGAAAGTGAGACAATGACTACCTATGTCTCATGTTCACAGTTCTCTTCATGATTTTTATAGATTCTGAGGAAGTTAGAATTTGCAAGAGTGGTAAAAAATGCATTCTGGAAAAAATACTTAAATAGCTATTTTTCAATAGCTATTCTCCGTGAAGTGGCATCAGACTGATTACTTCCATAGTCAATATATGGCAATATAAAAAATCAACTACTATCATTATCTTGATTAATACTCAGATGTTATTTGCTCTGTAAAACACTATTAGATTTGCTTGTCTAATAACATCAAAACTTATATTTTATTGTAGTTACCAGTTTGCCATAAGGAATATTCCTTTTTTTGAGTCTTTATCAATATGTTATTATTATTTATTTTTCTCTCTGAAGTTAATAGTGAATAAAAATTCAATTTGTTGAGTTAAAGGGAAAAAAACACATCATGTTTAGAAAACTTGGAATGAATTCAGTTATCTGTGTTAAAAATTTAACACAAAACCACGGGACAATAAATCTTGAAGAGATTAGTACTTACTTTCAATTCATTACAGAGAACTTCTATGACATTATAATGGATTCCATAAAAGTGCAATAGGCATTAGATTATACAATTATAACAGTTTGTTTTATTGAAAATTATGCTAAAAATATTTCCATCTACTGTCTTTTGAGCTTTTGTTTCTATTGCTTGTCATTTTTTAACCCAACTAAGTATTTACAAATACAATACATAATTGACATAATTTTTTGAAATGTAAATATATAAACAAGTTAGCAATAGTAACGAGAATTTTGCTTTCTGTCTTCGTACCTATGACAAGAATGATTTTTGGCCGAGGTCTACTCGGATCAAAAACCTCATATTCCTCAATTAACTCTGCCGTCTCGGAGAGGTCTGTATCACTTTCTATGGAGAATTGATGGATGGGAGGGAGCCGATCGTACCGCCGATATGGAAAGTTTGCATTTTCAGGCATTACTGCAAAAGAGTAAGATAACTTTGAAACGAAAAAAAAATAGCATAACAAAACATTTTTTGCATTTAACCAATTAGTAGAAGACATTTAAAAACTAAATGAGTTTGATTTTTTTCAATTGTAAAAAGACCTCATCTCATAAGTGACCAGCACACTTTTTCTTAAAGGGTCAGATAGTCAATATTTTGGGCTTTGAGGAACATACAGTCTCATAGTCAACTTGGTCATGGTAGCAGGAAAGCAGTCATAAACAATATATAAACAAATGGATGTGTTTGTGTTCCAATAAAGCTTTATTTATAAAAACAGGCAGGGAGCCGAACCTGGTCCATGGGTCATAATTTGCCAACCCCTGCTCTAGAGGAACTTTCTTAAGTACAGCCTAGTCTTGCTTGGTCATTTGTATACATCCTGGTCTCGTAAATGGTGCTCCCTACAGTTGTGAAGTACACAACTCCCAAACTTTCACAACTATATGCAGCTGCCATGGAGCCCATGCTTATGCAAAACGTATTTTATTTATTCAATAAATACAGATACACCTTCACTATGATTCAGGCACTCTACTGTAATCCAATGGAATGGCTTGGTGGCATAATGCACCAAAACTTAGGGTACTGTTATTATAGGTAAAAGGATAGCAAGCAATTTCTACATTTGGAATATCTTTCAACATCACTGAATTTTACTTTTCCAATATTTATTACCTTCAACCTCCTTGATTTAAAAATGTAACTATGAAGATTTAAGTTTACATCTACAATAGCTACAAGTATTTGCCATTTATTGCTAGACATGTTTGTGTGTTGAGCATGATTCCGTAGAAGAATAAGATGTAATCCTGTCCCCACAGGGCTTACAAACTGGAGCTTACATGCTTATATTTCACAGCAGTAAGCACACCAGGAGGGTAAGTGCTAAAATGAATATTTCTTATGGTAAACACCGCAGGAATTCAATGAATGGGTAGATCCGTTTGGGTTGGAGTGGTAGGAAAGGCCTTGCAAGAAAGAGGCCAGACTTGAACTTTGAAAGACAAGTACAGGTGATAAAATGTGGAAGGAATATTTCAGTTGGTGGAAACAAAACACTAAGACTCAGAGTCAGTAATACAAATGAAGTAGTCAAAAGAACAAGAGGACAGAGCTGGCAAGCCCAAATCAAGCAGATGGTCTCAACCAGTTGTCAATATATAATGCATGGTTCTTTCCTTTCTCATCCCATGTGTCAGTATTCTAAGAGGCACAGAGAAGCCCTAACTACCCAAAAGGCATCTGCACAAAGGAAACAAGATGCCACCTGGCATTCCATGAGAAATTCAGATAAGGGGACCACTGTATTTTAGTGTGGCATAATGCCCACATCTCCTCCCGAGATGTTTTTACTATCAGGTAGAAATTTCCATTCTCTGTTGATACAATAAATGAGGTCATTGACTACTGACCTACTGGACTCACTTTAGTTCCACAAAAGGAATGGAATAGTCTGCACATGACAGTGAATATTCTTTAGGAAATTCTGGGAAGGGCTATGTCAGGGAAGGCACTGACAACAGTATCCTGTTCTGCCTTGGAATTTAATTGCTTCATCTAACACAAGGAGAAACTAGGCATTATCCTTGATTGCTTTCTTCCCTCACTCTTCACAACTACTCCTATAGATTTTTAGCTCCAAAACATATCCCCAAATTCCTATGCCTTTACCCATCTCCATGACCACAACTCTTCCCCAAGTCACCATCCCTTACCTGGACTATCATAATAGACTCTCGCAGGTCTGCCTGTTTCCATGCTTATCCCCGCAATCCATTATCCATTGCCTAAAATGCTCTTCTGTTGGTCCCATGGCTGACTGCTTCTTACCATGCACACCCCACCTTTAATGTCACCTTTTATAAGAGGACTTTACTTACTTTTTAATCTAAAGCCACCTACTTAATTTCAAAAACATCTCTGTAATAATGCTCTGTAAAACACCTTCCACTGCCTCATCCAAGAGGTCTCTTATTCAATTATTTGTCTTTATCCATTAGAATATTAAGTCCCGTAGCCTAAGTTGGATCCATCCTGCTGTTAATATGGTTAGTTCTGTAACATATGGTATTTCCTATGGCACCCATTGTGCTTCTACTTATATTTTTAATGCCTGACATCATCATTAGACTGTAAGCTCCATGAAGCAGGTGCCGTGTTTGTTCTTTCTTGGTGGCTACATGCTCAAGCCTGAGAGTGTCTGGCACTCAATAAATAGTACTCAATAGATGGTTATTTTGCTCAGATGACTCATTAACTGACTTCATAGAAATAGGAAAATGAGAAGGGAGTACTGGTTTTGAAGCAGATATGGTATGTTAATATGTTTGGTTTGGTATGTGTTGAGTATCATATGACAATGAGATATTCCAGGAGAGAAGCTCTATGGACATTTGGAACTATGGGACTAGAACTTTTATTCAAAAAAAAAAAAAGTAATTTTTTGTTCAGTTGTATACATATGGCAGAAAAAACTAAATATTCATCTCTCATTTATAGTAAAATGCTTTAAAGAACTGTCAGTCAATAATTTATCCTTGCTTTTATCGTATTTTTACTTAGGAAAGTAATTTGTTTAAATGATTAAAATATTTTGTTTCACATAATAATGTTTCATGATAATTACATATTAGCATGGCTATGTCAATATTTCAGCGAAAATGCATGAATCAATTTATATTCATAGAAATAATTGTAATGCTTTAAATTACTGTGAAGTCAGAAATTTTGTTGAATTTAAAACCTAGTCCATAAATTATAGCTAAAACTTATAAAGCACAAATGCATAAAGCATTTTCATAAAATAAAATTTTATTATTACAAGACAAATCATTTTCTGCCTTTCAGCATACATTCTAGATAAATGACTGTGATACAACATTCTTGTCACCGTGGTACGTGAAAAAGTTCTAATTGATGATTAATTAAAAGATCTGAGTGGAAATTCTGGTGAAGTATTAATAGGTATGGACACTAAAGTTAACAAGCAATTTTAATTCTAATGAAAGTTAAACCTATCTTTTCTATTCCTCTTTCAGTTTCTCCTGCCAGATCAGGAGTTACAAACTGGTTATCTGTGGGCCGAATAGAGTCCCATAGATGTGTTTTGTTCAGTTTGACATTTTTCCAAAATTTGTACTTAACTGTCTTTAGACAACAACTGTTCTCTCTAGTTCTGCTCTCTAGTGTGACCACAGTCCCCACCAGTCTCTATTACACACTGGCCTGCTTGGCTTCTATGTATAATCAAGCCAAGTGACTATAAAATAGAGACATTTCATTTTGTTGCAAAACTGTCACTTTCTATACCCACTCTGAGAGCAGTTTTCGACTAAGTGAATGTCATATCTTCTTAGATTTAAATTTAAAAACGTAAAAATATCTTAGACTAAATCCAATAATACCTGAGCTTTGTTAGTGCTTTAAGGTTTAGAAAGCAGTTACCCACCCATATTTGTTTCACTTGATTTAACAACGGCATAGGGCATGTATTTAACCTTGAGCCAGATTCTAAGAGTATGACAACACCCTGGGACGTAAGGTAGCCATTTCAGGAAGGTGTCTGAACTCTTCAAACACACGAAAATATCATTTTGTTCACCGAAGCAGTAATTTACCTAGTGGTGTGCTGCAGCAATAACCGGCAAAAGGTGCTCTCTTGAGCACCTGAGCCTACATCACCTAGTGATAACTCCAGTACAGACAGGAAAGGATTCTTCTCCTCTCTGGAGATGTTTCTGAGCAAATGTGGTTTCTGCTTTCCCTCCCTGCTGTGTTTCTTAAAAATTAACACATTTGACTTTCCCCCACACTGTATTCAAACAAAATCTAAGTGGGTCATGACTAACTAGGGTAAAACAAACTGAAACATATTTCCCCTTGTATTTATTGCAAATAGAATGATCTCCACTTCAAATTCTGCCTGTATAGCTGAAACTTTTCATGGCACAATTTTTGAGAATGATTTAAATTTGGAAAATATAATGATCTTGGCTCCTGGGAAAGAATTAATTTAGTGTCCCCTGATTGGAACTGATTCCATTGTGCACATACTATTACACTTCTCAATTTCCTTCAGAGCCCAAAAGGCTTGTTGGCTGACCCTGAACCACTATTTCAATAAGCACATAGTTTAGAAAACTATCAGAATACCACGAATCTCCTCTAGCAAGTTCCAGTTCTTTGTTTCACACTATTCCTAAAACTATTAAACGAGTTTATGGCTTTTACTTCTTTCATAACACCCAAACACCTAATTAATGTATCACATTCAGTAGCTGCTTAATAAATCCTTGTTGAATTAACTAGTAGAAACTCTACATGTGTTTATGCAGATGCATCAATAGGAACTCTGAATTTGAAACCATGTTAATAAGTCAAATCTCTTCCCAGCGAGTAATGACTATTAATTTTGTCTGTCATCTTCTCATTTATTTTGAAGTCTTATTTGAAATTTCAAGAACAATTCATAGCTTGCTAATGTAATTCATTTTGCAAAATAATGAAGTCAGTAACAAAAACTTCACTAAGCCTTTATAATGAAGTGCTGGACAATGGTATGTAATTATGTTTGTCTTATCATAGAGGTGCTTAAAATTAGTGGCAGAGGGAGATTAATCATGGTCCAGGGCCAAATACCCTTTCAGGCATTTGGACACCTAATAAATTAAACTACTGCCTACAGCCTATACGGTCTGGTTTAAAGAGAACTGCTATAACTATAAACTATTATTCTGCATATACATTACCATTTCTCAGAAAGGATCTCCGTGACTGTCCTCCATTGAGTGGAGGCAAGGTCTTCTTTTCCTGGCTGACAAATGTATCCCACTTCACCTTGTCACAGCCACCTAGTTCCTTTACTTTCTGTAAACAACTTTCCAAGTACTCTACTGGATCTTCAGGCTTAGAACACATCAGTCCATTCAAAAGGCTCTGAAACACAACAAAATATGCCCACATAAAATATGTTTTAAAACCCCCTTTTTAAAAATAATGTATGTCCCATCTCTAAATTCTGGGTTTTATTCTTTGCATTTGTCTTTTAATAAATAATTAGAGTTGAAATTATGATCTGATTAATTAAGATCACCCCTTAAATTCTTGACCAATTAGTTTTCAGCTCATCAGTCTCTGCTTTTTAAACAATTCAGGCAACGATATAGTTTAAAATGGAAGAGCTCTATCAAAGTGAGATAAAGCACAGTGTGTAAAATACCCCAGTTATTATTGATCACATTTCTACCCATCCTTAAAGTCTCCAAGCCTCAGTTTCTTCTAGTGTAAAATAGGGGTAATAATACCTACCTCAGAGGGCTTTCTTAAGGACTGAAAAATTTAGTATTTGTAAAATGCATATTAAATACGTGGCACACAGTAAGTGCTCAATAAATGTTGTTGGCAATTTTAGCTAATATTGTTATCATTATTACAGTCTCCCCTGACCCCTCAGGTTGGCTTGTGGACCCTTTCTTCTGTGTTCCTATGGTACTCAGAAAAAAGCCTGTCATTAATACTGCAATCATCAGTTTATCAGTCAGTCTCCTCATCCAAACTATAAACCTCTCAACAACACAGTGTGGGTCTTATTTATTTTTCAGTCTCTAGCCCTTGACACTTTCCCTGACACATGATAGGTGAATACTGAACAGTTTCTAATTAGGAAAAAAATTTCACTCAAAACATGAAGTCTGAGACTCAAAAAATGCTATTTGATATATAAGTCACCATAATTCCCACTGAGGTTATAGAAGGGGGGCAAAAGCATGATCCTGTTTTTTTTTTGTTTTTTTTTTCTGTTCCTGGTATCTGATGCATCACATAGACTAGTTTCTAAAAATGCTACAAATTTGGAAATGCTGACTCCTAGGAACTGGACTGCTGTACAAAATATTTTAGAGTATTTCATGGAAAAAGCATTGAGGATTATTATCACCAATAGACATTACTAATGCACAAAACACACACCCTTTGAAAGGTTGACATCTTTCCTAAGTACAGTGTTTATTTTCACATTATTCTTGTGCAGTTTGCTCAAAATGGTAGGCGATTCTTACCATGTACAATTGTTCTCTGAAATCCTAAATAGTGTGCATTAGAGTGTTGAATCAGACCAGTTTAACTGTAGAGGGAGTGGGAAAAACTAACTTGGGCATCCACGCCGTTTTTTGTGTCAAAATGTGTGCTACACACACACACACACACACTCACAGAGCTTTTAACTTCTCACATTCTCCTATGTTAATGTAGCTAACTCTGAGGCAGTGATTCCTCTTTGTCTTATACATTAGCTAACACAACGCATTCTCAGTCTTATGCAGCGTTATTATCTACATTTTATAGATTAAGAAATCACGACTCAGAGATGTTAATTGATCAAGGTTACTCAGATAGAAACTCATAGGCCCGGGATTCCAACTCAGTGTTTCGGATTCAAAATCATATATATTACTCTTTCTCTACACTTTGCAAAAATATGATATGGGATGGGATAGAAAGAAAATGCCAGATTATCTTTGCCCCATACATAATCCAAATCAAGATTACATAATCAAGATTATGTCTTTTGTTTTTTTAATACTTATTATTAATTGCTCAATGAAGTTTCTTTTCTTTCTCTCTTTCTTGTTTTACTGGAAAATAAACATTTCCAGCCTCTCTAAACAAAATTAATTCCCCAAAGCATACTGATTTTAGAAGGGGGGGATGGGTTCCACTCCTTCCTGGATAATTTAAGTCTTTTTTTCTAGTAGCAGGCCATCAGAAAGATCAAAGATAACTAGCAAACATTACTACTCAGTCTCTTTGAGTTAATTGTTTGAGGACTTGAATGACCTAATTTGACTTTTCACAGTATTCAAATTAATTGCCAAATCTCTGCTCTAAGGTATAGCAGTATACGTTCGATATATACACCATAAAGTTAGCTAGAGTTAAAAAATCATGACAAAAATCGGGGGTGGGGGTGGGGGGAAGTGGTTTAAAAAGAAACATTTAATCTAAAAATGGAAACACATTTCAAACTTGAACCTACTAGACATATTCCATTTAGCCTACGTGATTTCTTCTCAAGTCAGGAAGAAACCTGAAAAAGTCAATTAGCTATACCGAGTTGTTTGACAATATCTAAATTCAATAATTAGTCACTTGGTCTATAATGGTGTTTAACATCCACGTCTGGGCTGATGTGTTGGGTTTGATAGATTCCTAATTGTTAAACGTTGTATACTGTGGTTTTGAGGGAGAAAAATCTAGTTTGGAAACTTAAAGTATTTGGTTTTGTCATCTACACTCATCACATGGAGAAGTGCCAGGTTTTTACTTCTCTGTTTGCTGTGCACACACAGATTCTTCTTACTGGAAGGCCTTTGGAGGTCACCAGCAGTCTCCTTCCATCTTCCATTGTCCAGGATTGCATTTAAGTACACCGTGTTACTGCATTTCACCTAAGCCAGTTGACTTCCTTTTTTGGGTGTGCTCTGTTTTTAAAATCTCATTCAAATGCAGAAAAGCCAATGAAAGAAAAGCACAGCACCTGAACAGAAATAAATTCCTGTTTTGCATACACAGTGATTTTCATGAACAAACTATCAAAATGCTCTGTGGTTACTTTCCACCAAGGAGGAAAAACAATTATAGAAAAAAGATGAACTATGAAGCAGCACTTTACACTCAGGTGACTCTCCTGCAGATGTTTCTAGTTATTCTTTTAGAAATGTAGGAATGAAATTGATCTCAGTAGTAATATTTGTGACAAAAACATTCAGTTCTTCATCTCCATATTTACTTTTTGAAAATAAAAAATAAAAAACGGAAAAAGGAAAACTTAACCAGAATCCTACACTGTCCTTACACAACACTGCCTGATAATTTTCAAGCACGAGTAACACACTTGATAGATTTGTGGCTTCACATACCAGGCTTGGACTAAGTGGGTGATTTACCTGGAAATCTTGGCTTCAAATGGACCTAAAAACGGTGGCTTACAGAGGTGAACAACAACAACAAAATGAAGATCTGTAATTACAGCCCATTTTAAAGCTATTTCAGAAAAACAGGGGCAAAATTCTTTTCCCAAATGGTATTTTAAAATTCCTTTCAGTAGAACAATCCCCTCTCCCCCCATACAGGGGAAAGAAAAACTCATGACCTTTAATTTACTGTATCAGTCTACAGTCTCATCTTTCCGAAATAGGGGGCCAGGTTTGCAGTGAATGGATGGATGTCCCTGTCAGGGTTCCCTCTGTGGAACTTGGCCGGCTTCCATTTCTTTCCTTCTTTTTTTTTTTAAAACCTAAGCAAATGTCTTACAATTCAAATATGGAGAGAATGAAAGGAAGCAAAACGATTCGCGACGGAGGCTGTGGTTTGGAGCTAACCACGGTTCCTTTGGTTCCTCAATCCTCTTCCACATTCACAATGTGTCCCGCACCCCCCGGGTCCCTGGTGCAGATGATGCTGTGATGCGGTCTGAAGACAGAGCAACAGGAGTCACGCCCGCCTCGCCGCTGCCTCTCGGACCTTGCTTCCTCTAGGTGGGTTGGAGAGGGCTGGCGAAAGCTGGGCCGCCGAGGCGGCGAAGTGAACCCTCCCTTCCAAGGCTACGGAAAAACGTGCTCAGGAGTTCATTCACCGAAAGCGCAGAGCAGCGCCGGTTGCCTGCCACCCGGGAGGTAGCGCTGCACTAGGTGGGTTTGGATTTGTTTTTGCATCTTCATCCCTCTCCTCCAAACTGTCCCCGACGAGGGCTGCTTCTGTCTACACGGCTGGGACCCCGACCCTCGGCGCGCGGAGGGGTTAGGGCTCTTGATACCCGGTTTCGAGTCCTTGCTGGCTCCTGGGCGCCAGCGTACCCACCTGGCCTGGCCCTCGCCTCCAGAAAGCGCGGGCGGCCGCTGCTTGTAGCCCACCCTGGATGTCCGCGTCCGAGGGGTGCAGCCTGCTTCCAGCACCCGCTGGAAGACTGAAACTTGACCTAGGAGATGCGGGCTCCTGAGCCCAGCCATCGGAATAAGGACCCCGGCAACCCCCCAGGAAGGGCGACTACCCCCCGGCGAGCGGGCGAGCGAGCTTCTGCTAGCCCCTTCACTTCCGTGCCCCACGTCGGCAAGGTGGGACGGGGCGCGGCTTCCTCCCCATGAACCCCAAGATGCCCTCCTCACCCCGATCCTCCCCATTCTCCCGCCCCTCTGCCAGCCCTAGCCCCCTACCTCGAAAAGCTGAGGGATTTCCCTTCGGGCCAAATACTCCTTGGCATCGTTGGTGTTCATGGCTGTGCCGCGCGTGCCTTGGGCGCAGGCGGGGAAGCTCCCGGGTTGCGGCGACTTGGGCTGGGGCTGGCCGGATCCGCTCCGTGCACAGTGCAGCCCCCACTCTTGCGCGCAAACACACGCTCAGCTCCGACCGCCCAGGCCAGAGCCCCCCCTCCACCTCTCCCCCCGGGGCTATGGTCTCCAATCTCCCGCCCCGCCGCCGCCTCGGTGCTGGCCCGAGCACCCCGGCTGCGGGCTCCGAGCAGCGGCTTCCCCGGCTCCCAGGCAGCGCGACCGCCAGGGGAGGGGCGGAAACGGTGGAGGAGGGAGGACAGCGCCGCGGACGCCAGACAGCAGCCCGCCTGCCTCTCCTGCTCAGCGCGCCGCGCTCTGCGCCTCCCGGAGCCCAGTCTGCAGCAGCGGCCAGTCACGCTGCGCGGGCGGGCGCGGGGTGCGGGGGTGGGGGCCGGCGTGCGCGAGGCCTCGGAGTCATACCCTCCACGCTAACCCGCAGCCCCCCGGGCGCAGCAACCCGGGGTCAAGTAACCAAAGGAAGAGTGGGGGGCTATAGGAACCTGCGACCTTTTCCTTTCTCCGGACCTTCTCCAACCCCTCCCCCCCACCCTTTCCCACACACACCCCACGGTTACTCCTGCGTCCTTAAGGAGCTCCCAAGAAGAAACCTAATTGTCACAGAATTTGTCATTTATTCATAAGGTTGCCGATCTTTCACAATAGGAAGCTGGGGGTAATGAGAAAAGGGGGATTCATGGTGTGGAATCCACCTCCTTAAGATAAGTTTTAGATCTTGGGTATTTTTATGCTTCAGGAAAGTTTTGTTAGCTGGTTTTAAGTTTTTTTAATTCTTATACATTTCAGTATAAGGTCTTAGAATGAGCCTAAAACCTTCATTAACAGAAGGATTAGTAAGTAGCCAACTAGTTAGTTATCTCCATAAATAAGAGTGGAAGGTGGAAAAGAAAAGTGGGTGGTGGTGGAGAGCTGGAGACCCCTGACATTGGAAACGTGCTTAGTAGGTGTGGGTGGCTTTGTTAATTACATCTGAGGAGTGTGCAGTCAGTGGGCCATCAGAGCACCCTTGGGTGAGTATGGAGGGGTGCGTTAAGGCAGTGATGTAGGTAAAGGATCTTCCTGTTACAGACCGTTATTAAGGTGTACCCATCATCCTACCTCCCAAGATGACTCATTTCCCCCATTAACATATCTTTTTCATTGACTGTTTGAAAGATTGTCTGTGCCACCCTGAGAATGTGATCTTTAACTGTGTGCAAGGCCTGGCTCTGTGGGAGGGTATGTGAGAAACAAGGAGGCGCTGAGAGGAACTGACATCTGGGGTCTGGCCAGAGAGAGAGAGAAGCAAGACTGTAATTGCTTCCAAAAACCAGTGTCTGAATGTCCATTTCGAGTTCATCTTTGCAGATCTTTTCTTGATTCTATTTCATGTCACATAAGCAACTGTTTCTTAAGCCTTAACGACAGTTGCGGTTTTGTTTTACCCAAGAGAGGAAACTCAAGAATTAATTGAATTTTGTAAAACAGTTGAAGTTTTTCTGAACACTTGTGGAACCATCTGTCACATGGTGGCTGATGTTCCACATGAGGCAGATGTTCACATAAGGCAGGTGTTCCAGTTCCTGAGAAATTGTGTTTTGCCCTCAATATGCCACATCACTCCCAGTCCCAGCTTCCATTCCTTTACTTTAAGAGCGGGTTACAGTAGCAGCGAAAGCATTGTCTTTTCCCTATGCGACAATGCTTGGAAAGTACCAGGTTCATGGCATGAAGTCTTCCTGTGTAAGCAGTCATAGCTGAGATGAAGCACCTAGAACTGAAGAGGCCACTTTCTGCAGGACGTTTCAAGGTCATTCTTTACACACAAGAATTTTACAGAGCTTAGCTAACATCCTCCCTCCAGGGGAGGAATAGATCCTAAATGGAGGTACAATTCTAAAAGCATCGTGTAGCTGGGCAAGGATGCCAACTTGCTTGTATAAAGAGAGTAGATAAGAAATACTGTATTCCACTAAATATTCTAGACAGCCTGAAAAACATAGCAACTGTAGATATGGCAAGTTTTCAGGTAACCTTATACAGTGACAATCAGTGCTTTTCGATGCATTCCAGATGTATGAAAGGCAAGGTGTTCCTAATTACTTTTGCAAAGGGAGTGATGGCCTGGTAGGGAAAGGCTATATGAAGGAAGTGTAATGCTTAAAAACCAGGTTGATGGTTTGGAAGACAGGAAAGAGAAAGGGATAGGTACAACAAATATATCCTTCCCATGGGAAAGCTGGCCCATCATGCCCTGATATAAGTTCCAAGGATGGGTATATAAAGGGTTCATGGCCCTTTGCCCTTTGTTTACTTGGGGAGGCATTCCTACAGGTGTTAACAAATCGAGATGATTGCTGCATGTCTGATGTCTCCAGATAGAATCTCTTCTGCTCCCATGTGGGGAAGGTGTGCTAGGTTCTGAGATGCAACAGTGAATAAGACAGACATGATATCCCTGCTGTTAAGAAACTTACATTCGATGGGAGAGTGCGTGTAGGAAGTACAGATGGACAGTAAACAGATGAAAATGCATAAACAATGTCAGTGCTATCTCTCAAGACACAAGCAAGAACATATCAGACAGTGATAGATGTAATGAAAATGAGACAGGCTTAATTATTGATTTCAAGTGAGGGGGCAGAGACGCCAGATTTGTTTGCCGGAAGTGGCAGAGGAAGAGGAAATGGCGATAGCTATTGGGAAAATAACTAGAACTTTCCAAAGGTCCAAACATCCTCAAGGAGGAGGCTCTTGGTGGGAATGTTTCTTTGGGTGATACTTAAAGAGTGCTCACTGCTAATATACAAGCAATGTCTCAACAAAGATCCGAGGCTGCTCTGTCCCTATTCATCAAGTGTCTGTGGGTAGGGACCATGTGCTTCATCCACACAAAGAAGGCTTGCGAGCGCTATAGCCAGGACAGCACTTTCCAAACCCCATAGATGGCTGGAGCCTATGCTTATTATACTCTGATCTACTCCTAATAGGTATTTATGCCATCTGTACTTTAACTGGGGCTAGATTATAGAAATTTTAGCGATAAAGTGCAAAATATTTCTCATGTGGCAAGTTCCTTGCCCAAGGGCAGGAGCCTAACGGGATCAACCGTAAGCACTGGTGCAGTTGGCAGTATTGACAGAATGACAAGTTTGCCCATTAGACACAAGGTAAAAATACGAGGTCTGACAATGAAGTTCACGAGCTCATCCTAGAAAAAGTGCTACACACCTCATTGCTGAATGTCACTATGGTCATCTTCAAAGTACTCCCCTTGGGAAGCTGTGCACTGACCCCAGCACCTAGTCCACCCTTTAAAGCAATTCTGGAACTTTTTTCTGGAATGGCCATCAGAGCTGTCATCATATTACTCTTGATGTCCTGAATGTCACTAGAATGTCTTCCTTTCAATATTTCTTTTATCTTTGGGTAAAGAAAGAAGTCATTGGGGGCCAGATCTGGTGAGTAGGGAGGGTGCTCCAATACAGTTATTTGTTTACTGGCTAAAAACTCCCTCACAGACAGTACTGTGTGAGCTGATGCATTGTCGTGATGCAAGAGCCATGAATTGTTGGCAAAAAGTTCAGGTTGTCTAACTTTTTCATGCAGCCTTTTCAGCACTTTCAAAAAGTAAACTGGGAGAACTGTTTGTCCAGTTGGTACAAATTCATAATGAATAATCCCTCTAATATTAAAAAAAAAGGTTAGCAACATTGTTGCGACAAGTTTGCGAACTTAATTGGCAGACTTCATATGTTGAGTGTTGAGTTAGGCATTGTGATAAACACTTTATAAAGTATATCACATATTTATATATGTCATATTTAATTCTTAAATCAACCTGTAAGATATGTATTATTCTCGTTATATAAAAGAGAGAACTAAGACTCAGAGAGTCTAATTTCAGGTTATACCAATAGTGTTAGTCCAACTGCAAAACCTTATGAATCCTCATCCCTTAGGACGTCATTACCATCATGCCTTTCAAGTTTACAGAGGCCTGTAACATCTTTTCCTTTGTACCTTTCGGTGTTTTCTAAGGGTCCTTCCATTGTTCCTTTCCTATTTCCTTCCTTCCTTTCTTTTATTCAGCACATGTCATTTTGTATGGGGGAGATGTGTTATTTAAAACACAAACACAACAACAAAACATGTATAAGAACAAATTTATCTTTTCTAATTTCAAGGTCCTTCCCTGTTTGGAAGTTTTTTGTTTGGTTCAGTGGTTGAACAGACAACACAACATTCCTATTTATTGAATTCTTGAGTGCAGAATTTTTCTCATTCAGCACAAAAACCAATATCTCCCTCCTAGTTATTCTATTTCCCTCACAAATTGGCAACTTACTGGGCCATTTGTACATTCTAGGCCATTTGTAAGTGTTTTGTTTACCCAGAAAAAAGCCTAAATATAGAAGACTCCCATATGTGTGTATATTGTCCTGATAAATGGGCTCCTTGTTTACATGTATTCTTTTTAGAAGGTCTTTCTGAGGCTTTTATGTTTTTGTTAGTGTGGAATGTAAACACTGGTCTGTGAAATCTGGGGTAAATGCAGGCTAAAATAATGGTGTGTAACACAATTCTTTAGCCAAAGCCGAATTTTCCTATGCTCTATTTCTTCTCCACACACTGGCTGAGTGGCTGAGCCAGACACATTCTGGATCCCAAAGACCTCTAAGAATTCTTGGGTTAGAGGTAAAAGATTTAGAATTCTCCCCTAATGTCTGAAAGCATTAGGAAAATTTCAAAGTATATAATAATATATATTAAGAATAGATAAAATTTGGTAAATTTATCTATTCATTAATTAATGCACTCATTGATCAAACAATTATGGAATAAATTTTATGTTCCAGATCCGTGTTTGGAGCTGGGAATACAAAAAGCAAGACTCAAGGGGTTCACTGTCTAGTAGGAAGAGATGGATTTGTAATAATTAAGTACAGATAAATGTAACATGTTAATAATATGATAGAAGTAAGTAGGTGGAGTAAAGTTCTTACGGTGGGGATACAAAGGTACATGACTCATAACAATATGCATATGGTAAAAAAAGCACTTACAAAGTTTTAAAAATAAACTTTCTTTCAATGTTTCTTCACCACCCTTAAAAAAAATTATTTGTTTTAGCTGCTTTCCCTTCCAGTTTTTTCCCCCAGATACAGCCATGACGATGTTTCTGAAGTTATGTAATTACGTACATTTCTGTGTTCTACATAGCGACCTTTTAAAATGACTTTGTGAGAGTTCATTGAGAAGCTTTGACATAAGCAACTTAACTGTTTCCTCCTATGGCTGCACATTTTGGTTGCTTCTCCTGTTATGCCACATAAGCGATTCTGATATAAAGAACTTTGTGCATATTTTTTCACATTTTAAATTATTACTCAGAAAAATTTCCAAAAGTGGGATTACTGGATAAAATGGAAAATGCATTTTGTGGTTCTTGATTTATTTATCACATTTCCAGAAGGGTCTGTCTGATCCACTTACAGTGCCATAAGCAATGTTTTGAATAGTTGAGAGTTTCAGTTTTACTACAGCCTCACTAACAAGGGATTACATTTTTCTCCTTAATTTTACCTTAATAGATTGAAATTACACATTAAAAAAATTCTATCATAACTTAATTCTCACCTACTTTGCTAAGTCCTACCTTCTGTCATTTCCCTTCTCATTTGGGTCCTTTTCTTTATAATTCCTTTTTCTTCCATTATTTATTCTTTTGCTGCTGTCCCATGATCATGCCTTTGTTTATATCTCTATTATAGTATTTGCCATGTTCTGCCTAGTGAACAGTTATTTGCAAAACTGTCTGTGTCCTTCCATACGCAATGCAGCACCTTTTAGAAGGGATCTATCTTTGTATCGGCCACAGTGCCCATTGCAGTCTTACACAGGGTGAGGCCTGATGTATGAGGCACTTTACCACATTGTCTCATTTAATTCACACAATAACTTGAAGTACACATGATTTTCCACTTTTCAGTAAGAAGAAAATAAAACTGAGTCTCAGATCACACCAGGGATAATTGACTGAAATATATTCACAAAAATCAATTCCAGAGTTTCAGATCTACCTACAAATGCTAAAACCATAAAGCTTTTAGTAGAGAACAGAACATGTTCGTGACCAAGGAGTAGACAAGTATTTCTTAAAATGTCATTAAAGGTGTTTGTACTAAAAGCATAAATTATAAATCAGACTACATTAAGAGTAAGAATTTCTGTTCCTCAAAGATACCATTAAGAGAATGAAAAGGTATTCTGTTGAGTAGGAGGAAATATTTGCTGTATGTATATATATATATCCAATAAAGAACTCAAATATATAAAGAACTTTCACAAATCAATAGGAAAAAGACAATCTAATAGAAACATGGACAAAAGACTTGAGCAAACATTTCACAAATTCAAATTTAAATGGCCAGTAAGTGTGTAAAAGGTAATAATTGCATTAGTCATCAGAAAAATGCAAAATAAACAATGTGATACCACTATATATCCACCAGAATAGTTAAGTGGAAAAAAAGACAGTAAATACCAATGTTAATGAGGCTATGGAATAATCACAACTCATGTATACTGCTGGGGGAATGTAAACTTGCATACACGTAACCACTTTGGAAAACTGTTTGGAAATAACTATTAGAGTGGGGCATATATATTTTTGTATTCGCCAAAAGATATGTATTAGAATCTTCACAGAGGTGCTATTCTACATAGCCCCAAACTGGAAACTACTCCAATGTTTACCAAAAGTATAACTCATAAATTGCGTTATAGTCACAAAATGGAGTACTATAAGCCAATGAGAAGCAACAGTCCACAGCTACATGTAACAACATGGACGGGTCTCACAAACATAATATTGAAGAAGCCCCACACACAAAAGATATAAAGTATATGATTGCATTTACATAAAGTACATAAACAAGCAATACTAATCTGTGCTGTTAGAAAGCAGAACAGTGGTTACCCATATGGGAGTGAAGTGACAGAGAGAGTGCTCCAGGCGGGTTAATTTGGGTGCAGGTTACCGCGAGTGTGCTCATCTTGTGAAAACTCATTCAGCTGTACAAATAGAAAGTGCACTTTTCTGTATGTTATATTTCATGTAAAGAGATATATTAAACAAGTAAAAGGTGGTGAAGTATGGGATTCAAATCCAAGACTATCTCATTCTTAAATTCCATGCCCTCCTAACTGTTCCAGGCTATTTTATTATTTAACAAGCAGGTCAAAAGTGAATTTGCAATCCATGGCCCTTTGCTTGTGCCCACATTATTGCACTTAGAGTCAAATTGCTGCTCTAAACACTACATTGCTTGCTTTTAAGTAATAATTTACTTACAGCTTAGTCTCTCGCTGTGAGGTTCTGAGTTCCTCATAAGCAGGGACCATGCCCTAGAAATCTTTATTTTCCCAGTGCTTTGGTCAATGTCTGGCCTAAAATAGATACACATGAATGTAGGAATGAATTATCTATATCTGTATCTATAGACTGCTTAGGACTCAGCCAAAGAAATTTAGAAAGATACCCTAGCAGGAAAAAGTAAACTTTCTAATATTTTTAGAAACAAACCTGTTGAAACCTTTCTAAAATGACACCATGATGACTTGAAAGAGTTAATGGCATTAGGGATTCCTGATTTACCATGTGGGAGTATCTTTAGGGGCTGAGAAAATCTAGTTTAAGCAATGTCTTTATAATGTCTAGAAATATAGCGGTTTATCCATACATGATCAGGCCACACAAATTACAATCAAAATAGTGCGTTTGAGGACTCATTCAGTCAATTATTTCTTGAGTGCTTACTATGTGCCAGGCATTGCTGGCACCACTATGCTGTCAGGCACAGAGGTGAGTAAAATGCATGCATGGGACATATACCTAGGAGGGAAAAATAAACAACACATATCATAATTATGTGTATTATGTATTAGAAAGTGATAAATGCCATAAATAAAGAAAAAGTAGAAGAAAGTAAGGAGGACCAGAGCTGGTTACAATTTTGTATAGAGTGTTGAGAGAAGGTGTCTTGGAGAACATGACATTCCAGCAAAGATTTGAGAAGATGGAACGTTAACCCTGCCAATATCTGGGGGAGTAGCCAATTCAAATGTCCTAGGGAGGGAGGCAGAGGATGCCTGACATGTTCTCGCAGCAGAAAGGAGGGGTACGTGGCTGTAGCAGGGTGAAGGAGGAGAAGGGCAGAGAGAAATGAGGCCAGACCACATAAATCACGGCGAGTTCTTGGACTTTTACTCTGAAGGAAACCCAAAATTAGTGACAGGTTTTGAGCCAAGACTAACATGATCTGACTTCCATTTTACAAGGAATATCTATTTGTCTGCTGTTTTAGGAAGAGGTGAGAGAGGTAGCGTGTTTCCCTGAAAATAAGACCTAACCGGAAAATAAGCCCTAGCTTGATTTTTCAGGAGGACCTCCCCTGAACATAAGCCCTCATGAGTCTTTTGGAGCAAAACTTAAGACCTGCTCTTATTTTGGGGGAAACACAGTAGGAGCAGGGAAAGCAGGTGGGAGGCTATGTGATTCAGCTGAGAGATGAAGTCAGTAGAGGCCATGAAAACTAGTTAGATTCTAGATATATTTTGAAGATATAGCAAACAGGATTTCTGGACAGATTGGATGTGGCGTGTGAGAGGAAGAGCAAACATCAAAGATGACTTTTTTTTTTGCCTGAGGATAGTAAGAAAATATTAACTAATTGGCCACAAGTAGCTCACTAACTTACAAAGGCAGATACACGAAAACGAACTCTGACTTGCTCTGAAGGGGCCAGGCACGTGGTGAGTTCTCCCTACTACTTGCTGACCACTTTTCTGTTTTCATCCACAACCTTTGGCTTATGGCAATCATCTGAGCTTGTGTTGCACAAAGTTAATCTCTTGTACAAGTAGAAGAGAGGAATTGCCTCTTATTTCAGGAATATACTTGGAATTTAAAATTTTAGAATTTTAGTGTCCATTCATGTGCATAAATATTTTACCTACCAATGGAAAATCTGTAATTCCACTGAATTTAATCTTAATCGGTCAACTTAACTTGGCAATGGTATGTAAATATAAGTAAAAAAACAACATGAACTCCAAAAGCCTCTAAATTTAAAAGCTATAGCTGAAATACATACAAGAAGCATTTTTATTTTGATTTACATAAATATTCTGAAATATGCTTTGAAATAAAAGCTTTTCTGAGTCCCATATAAGCCCCAGAGAAAAACAAAATATGACATCAATTTATTTTTTAAATGTGTTTTTGCAGAAAATAACACATTTGAGTTTTTTATTATCCTTTTCTATCATTATTGGCAAATGGTAATTCTGTGAGCCTAAAGGCCTAACATTTCTAAATCACACATGTGTCAAAACCATTACGCCCTTTTGAGTCAACATTGTTTATTTTGGTGTTTTTACTGTGTCACATGAACTATCTATTAGTAATACATATACGTAAATCAGCTTAGGATGAGCAAGATATAATCTTTCCATCCAAGAAATGAAATGTGTTGTTTCTCAGCAGTCACAAGGCATTCATGTTGGTGTGATAGAAATTTTTAAAACTTACCAGGATTTACCATCTGCTACTGTTTTTTAAATATACTCCTTTTAGCCATGTTTCCTCTATTAATTGTTCTCTTGCAATATAGTCGATTAACATTCACATTATTTTTCTAATTAGATAGAATCATAAAACTAAGCATCTAGTGGAGATTACATGAGCAGTGATTAATTTAAAGAGGTCTTTTCCCCAAATAAATCAACATTTTAGATTGTGCAAAGGAAAACTATTACTAAAGCATTTCTCCAATCATGTCCTCTCTTGTGCAAAAATTTTAGAGGCTACCATTTTCTGCATCATCCAGCATGGTACCCACTAGGCACATGCGACCTTTTAAATTTAATACATTAATTATTTAATAATAATTTTAATACGATAAAATTAAAACTTCAGTTTCTCAGTTGAACTAGTCACACCCTAAGTATTACCGAGCCATGTGTGGCCAGTGGCCATAATGTTGGATAATGCAGACATAGATCATACTCGCATCTGTCATCACAGAAAGTTCTACTGGAAAGTGCTGGTCTGGAGAGTAAATTGCAATTGTTTTTAGCATAGAGTTCCAAGCCCTGTGTAATTTCATTCTAGTTCACCTTACTAGGTATATCTTCCACAATACTGATCCCATGCAATCCATGCTTCTTAGGCTTTATTTTATTTCTGAGCCTTTGTTTATTTGATTCCCTTAGCTTACAATTAATTTCCTTTGTTTTACACTAAATTGCAATATTTCCATGTCTACAAGGATCCACTTAACTATCTTCTTCATAAAGGCCATCTTTATTTAGCTTGAATGGATTTAAGTATTTCCTTCCTTTGTGCTCTCTGAAATTTCTTGTATCTCTATTGTACCTTGTACCTTATTTATGTATGTTTGTTTCTATCCTCTGCTCCAGCCCCCCAAATATGTCTTTCTTTATGGTTGTGCCCCTATGCAGCTTAGCACAGTGTTATGTACATAATCAATACTCTAAAATGATGATTCGAATAATTAATAATAAATGTAAATTTACTTTTGTGGGCATTTGTAGCCCCATTGTTTGATGTGTTTTGAATTTGTAAATTTATTTGCTCCATTATTTTTTAGGTTTATCAATTTCAAACCCCATCTAAATTGACTAGCTTAGATGCCGGTGGGGTGGTTGGGGTACTAAGTGCATCAAGTTGTATAATAGATGAAGGTTTCTCTTTCCATGACTGTAATTCAGTTCTTGAGCATTTCAATTGCCTTCACTATTATCTCTCACGCCTGTAGCTAGAAAACAGAATGAAATTTAAATCAAGCAAACAATTAGAAAGATTGTCCACTAATCCCTGATAATTGGCGCTAGATGTCTTTCCACTCAACTGCCTCTGGTCAATGGTTTTGCAGAATCACAATCAGGACAGAAAAAGGTTGTTATGATCTTGTTGATGCCTTTATAAAAAACTGTTGGCCATTACTACACTTCCATTATTTAAAACAAAACAAAATCTCTTGTTTATTTTTTGAATTATAAACTCCACAAACGGATGCCCAGAGGTCGTCATTCCTCTCATCTTCAGAAAACACAGCACAAGACCATGGCATATTCCTTTTAAGGAAATTTTGAATCGTGTTTCTTTTGTTTTCCACAACAATCTCATTTGTAATTTTCAGAAATGCGCAGGTATTCTTTGTGAAGACTATTTTATGATAATGAAATGTTGAAAGTCCCAATGTTGGAACTACCTTTGTGAAAGGAGAAGTTTTTGTATGATGTACCTCTGTAGCCATGAGTACCCACTTTCAAAAGGTGTTTCCTAACATGGTCCTGTGGCTTCATGGAGACAGTCATACGAATATCTTTGGGCTTGATAGTTACCATTTAATAGGAATGGAAGGAGAAAGTGTTCTTATGCTTATCCAGAAGGCAACGTCATTACACTCTCTTTAAATTTATCATAAATACCTTTAAACTCATCTATCTTATGGCTACATCAATGACCTGTTAGCAGGTGACTTCGACATTTGTTTATCTCCAACATTGGTCTCTCTCCTGTGCTCCAATTCTGCCATGAAAATGGGTTGCTAGATATTCATTCTCTCATTTAGCTAACATTTATCGATCACATACTATATGCCAAGCACTGTGATAGTTTCTTAGGGAAAAAAGATACAGCCAGTGTGGCAAAATGCTCATGGTCTCCATAGAGGAAAAGGGTGCTAAACCAAAGATGACAGTATAAACAAGGGACATCATAGGCTGTGGGGTCATAACTCCCAGCCTTGTTCCTTACCCAGCTATCGATGCCTGCGAGTTCTTAACCGGTATGAGTCTCAGTTTTCTCTTGAATAGGAATAGGAATATTATTCTCTAACTTGTTGAGATATTATGAGGGTTAATTGAGCTGGTAAGTGCATAGTCGAAAACCTAATTCTCTGCCTTCAAATTTCAGTTTATTGCTTATTGAATTTCTTGTTCTATTGTTTCAGACTCTGATTCTAATTATCCATTGTTCCCTCTTCCGCATTCTAAGCCCAGATGAAACTGATTTGCTTCCTGTTCCTTGGATACGTTTGCCTGATGCCTCCTAACCTTTGATCAGGCTCTTCTTTCTGCCTGGAATACCTCCCCAATTTGGCATGTCTAAATTCTTCCTGCTTCAACGCTCTTCACATGACCTTCATAAAGCTTCCTTTGGTTTCTGCAGCATGAAGGAAGTAACTGCTTCCTATAAAATCCTGTAGCATTTTGTTAAAACTTTTTAATAAATTCCTGTTTTTATCAGACAAGGTACATCAAGTACTAGAATGAAAATGATAATATTTTTGCCTTGAAATATTATAACTTCAGCAATAATTTGTTTTTGAGCTTGAGAAAGCTATGGGGGCACAATTTTACCTCTAAAATGAAAAGAAACTAATGGAGTGCGGAACAAGAATGTTCAACTTTCCCCATGTCCAACCCTAGTTTGCTCACTATTCCTACTTCACCACTTTTGTTTTCTTCTCACTGTCTTCAGAAAGCTGCTTCTGTGTTTTAAAGTGAATTAAAAATAGTGGTAATGGACCAGACATAAAAACTGGCTGATATAAGTCCTTATAAACAACTTTGACGTGGATTTTTTAGATTAGTTCAGGTATACAAAACAATGTAATAGTTATACACATACACCCCTCACAAAGTGATAACTGCCCCCTCCCCCGAAATGGATATTTTTAAACTTTAGTTCTTACCCTGGTTCTTGGTAAATATGAGTTGACTTATTTTTCCTTGAACCATCTCAAAACTCTTGAATGCTTGAAAAGATGTGAATCTCTAGAGCTTCAAGCTGTTTTAATTATTAAAGAAAAACTGACCAACAAATATGTTAACATTTTGTAAGAAATATTTTCCATAGCAGCAATTTGGTACCTATTGTAAATTTTGAGAATACATAATGAATTAAATTATTCATTGCCAAAGTAACCTCACTTTCTATGTTTGTAAAAATATCAGTAAAGTTCATAGATCTCTGTTAAACGCCTAGGCTCTCTGACAAGTAAATATGATTTGATGGTGAACAGTCACCACTTTCATGACACTCATCAACAACCAGGCACAGACCAGACAGCACTGGGACAAAACCAGTGGGCAGCCCTGTATAGTTTTACACGTCCATTGATAATGCCAATTGTACCTTCCTTCGCAGGAGTGGCCATTAGCTCCCCTTTTTCATTAATATGGATATGTATGAATTATGATGTCCAATATGAATGTAAATATGAATACAGACAAAGGGTTTCAATGAACTCGGTGAGCAACTCTATCTTATTAATCCTAATTCACAGATATACTTTCAACTCCATGCAATGAAGCAAGGAACTCTTTCTGTTTGCTTCCTTATACTGTTTCTGCCTTGGTCATTGCTAGAAACTTGACAATGCTATTTATTTAGTCTCTCTTTATATTAAATTTCAAAATCTTGGTCATTTTATCTGTCTCTGTCAGCCAAGCTGCAGACTGCATAGCATAAATACTCCCTCTTCTTTCTTTTTTTTCTTGAGACTGCCACAGACTTTAGGTTTTTACTTTCCAAGTTCTTCAGACTTTTTTATTTTCATTAAAAGCAAAAGATTTGTGTATTAAATATCTCTGTTACATATTTCCCATATTCTCTAAGATTTAACATACTGTTTTTCTCGTTTACCCGATCTCTCTATTTAACAAGAATTCTGAATTATTTTATTCTATACAAAGGCCAATATTGTTCCACTGACCCGTGGGTAACAGTCTACTGATGGCCGCTGCCCGCTGCTGAATGTCTACATGAGGAATTTCATTTTGAAATACTTGCTCCATGATAATGTCAGGGACTGGTGATATAAATGTATCAACCTGCTTTCTATTTCAACTATAGTCACATCCAGCAGCTTCATCTTCACCTTCACCTCAGATGTACTGTTTAGTTGGCAGCCTTGGCACTCTCCTGGAAGAGAGAAGGTAGATCTAATAGATGGGTATGACTGGTGCCACAGGGGAGGGTATTTTCTTCTACTGAAGTGGCACTTACCACTTTCTCACTAGTGGTTAGGAGGACAGACTCTGGTAATAATTTGTTGAGTGGTTAATATGAGCTAAGAGCACTTCCTTCTTCATGTGCTCTGACTTTCCATGATGGGAAGTTTGAATGTGAGCACAGGGAGAAGGAATCTCATTTCTTTCCTGTGGTACCCTCCTCATTGGAAAAAAAGAATTTGACTTGACAATTACATAACCTCTCTACTATTGCAGCACCACATGGCAACATCAGAAGGACCCTAAGGAGACTGGGAAATCAATTCTACGTGTGGTTATGAACCAAGTATAGAAAAGAGTCCACCAATGTCTTTATGGAACTAGGCAAGCGAGTGCCTTAAATGATTCTGGAACCAGTAAGTTCACAGCTGACTTATAATCATTTCCCTTCATGTGATTTGAACTGTGAGTCATCTGTTCCTTTGAAATTGTGGACACATTGGTGTATTTTTAACTTACTATGAGCCACTCATCTAGAAGAAAACAGCAGAAATGCAGTATGCAATTGTCGAGGGGGAAATGGTGTGCAAGGTCTTGAGTGGACAGCTAAGTCCTGGATCTTTCAGGAGCAGATGAAGGACTCCAGGGCTGAGGGTCTCAGCCCACATTCCCCAGCGCTGCTTTCCCAATCAAGGAGAAGAAACAAAACTTCCCAGAGTGAGTCATTCCTTGGCGCTCCTGTATCCCTTGGTTTCTGTACTCGCCTCTTTTCTGGACCTTGTCTTATTCACCTTCGCAGGACCCAAACCAAACATTGGTGTTTAAATCATAGTATAATCTACGTACATATTTGTTGAAGCCATCCATCCATCCATCCATCCATCCATCCATCCATTCATTCATTCATTCATTTCTTTATTTAACAATATTTATTAAGGACCCATCATGTGTGAGAGCCTGTGCTAAGCATTGGGGATACAGCGGAGAACAAAACAGACAGCTCCTACCCTGACAGAGCTTAATT
Source organism: Rhinolophus sinicus (assembly GCF_036562045.2). Lineage (NCBI taxonomy): Eukaryota > Metazoa > Chordata > Mammalia > Chiroptera > Rhinolophidae > Rhinolophus > Rhinolophus sinicus. The sequence goes on along the minus strand of NC_133756.1, from coordinate 41,857,871 downwards.
TAGTGTGTTAAGGGTGGCGGAAGTCAGACTATACATGAAAAATGACATAAATACTTCCAGTTTCAATATTTATAAGTGCTCTTAAGGACCAGGGAGTCCTGACCAAACTCTGCTAATTAACTAGCATATAACACTTGTGAAATTACATAATCTTCCTAAGTTTCAGTTTTCTCATTCATAAAATAAGAGATGTGTGTGAGTTAATGTCTAAAATCCCTTTTAGGCCTGAACTTTATGATTCTCTGCTTGCTTAGTGGTAACATATGTTTTGTGTAAAGAGCACCTGATTAAAATTATTCATTGAATAATAACGCCAGTAACAATTATCAGAAGGAGTTCATTTTATAAATTTTCAAACTCAATGTGAGTATAATGGGAACTCCACCACACAGAGAGAATTAAAGTAGGGAACCCACTAAACAAAACAAAAAAAAACAGAACAAAACAAGACAAAAACACAGTTACATTAAGAATTAGAGTAAAGTGAATGAAATGTTTTGAATCTTACATATCTTGGCATCATTTTGGATGAGTAATAGGCAATGTGAAGTATTAACTGAAGTCTTTTGTAGCTCTAGAAGGTTTCAAATAGTGCAGGGGTAACAAAAGAGATAACACCCTTTTGAGAATAAAATTATTAAATTCTCCAATGCTAAGTTTTAAAAGGGCACAGTTCCTGGCCAGAGACTTCTTGTTTTTTCCCACATGAAAGGGGAAAACTGAATTGATGACCTTTCAGTGAAACACATAAAAGGAACTGGAAGACTGGGAAGAGTAGAGTGTTTTAGGGGTATCTCCTCCTTTCCCAATGGAGGAAGGACGAGAAGGACTCAAATGATTCCCTTAACTAGAAGCTGAGGAAAGGTAGCCCAAGAAATTCTCTCCTGAAGTTTGTGGTGATAGAACAGACTGACTTCTCAAAAGCCTGGTGGCTGTCTGCTGACTCATGGTTTGTGGAGCTGCCCCAGGGCTATCAAAGTGAGGGAAATAACTCTTGGGAAAGATGATGTGACTGTAGTAAGCCAGGTGGCCTGGGAGCAGGAACTTTTTCTGCAAGTTCACTGCTCTCAAGCGATACAGTACATACCTATGAGCAGATGGGCCTCACCCGTGCCACAAGGTATCCATGAGATGGGGTTAGGGAAGAGGCTTGTTGGGGACTGTTACAGCATGAGGCAAAGAACACATACCAGGGATGTAGCATGATGCTAAATCGGGATTCTCCAACTGAGCAGACCCAGTCTCACAAGGTAACACCAGTGACCGAGGGGAGTTTTAGGGATCTGAATACTTCATCACTGGGGTTTGCTGGGTCCCCCACTGACTCACCCTACACTGAGATAATAGATTGAAAGCCAGATCAATAGTGATAACCACAGAAAGGGGACAACAACTCTGTCACCACCAAAGTGGATGTGTTCATAAAAGGAAACAGTGGCTACATCCAAGAAAGATGGAATCAATCAAATATCCCTGAGCAGTCAAGGAAGGAAATAGTTGTCTCTTTCTCTTGCCTGAGATGAGGCTTAGTCAGTCAGGGAGAAGAACCGGCCCCTGACCAAGCCATAGGTTTCAGATCATGAATTATACCAGCAGCAGACTTCGGATTCCAGAGGCCTAAAGTCAAACAGCAGCTGAACAAAGGACATCATTCAAGGACCAGAGGAAGCAGATACCTGATGGCTGAGGACTTCAACACTTCCCTGGCACCTTCTCACCTAGGCCACACTGTGCCCTCATCATATGAGAAGAATCAGGGGAAAGCTGTCTGAGAGAGACGATATGTGTTTATGAGAGATTGAATGCTACCCAAATGGGTCGTTAAATGACTTTGTGATACTAAGCTTTAAAATATATTGGGTTATGTCATTCTTTGTTCCTACTTACCAGTGGATGAGGGGCTCAAGGGAAATCTAGAATAGCTGTAACTAAAATAAATAATTTACATTTACTTTGTACACCTGAGTTTTCAAGTCTGGATTCCTAATCATCCTATATGCTATTACTGAGTTAAACAAATAATTGATCACAAAAAGTCTGAAAAATTAGGTTCTCTTTTAAAAGTAATGCATTGTAGAATTAATGTTATACAAAAAAGACAAAAAAACAACAACAAACCATCTATGACTGAAGCTATTTTGATATGAAATAGAGCAGCTTCATTTCCCAGCTCTGCCACTATGTAGGTGTGTGGCCTTCGGTGCAATGCTTAATAATATCTCTGCCTCAATTTTTCCATCTTTAGAGAATGTAAAATAATAGTTATCTTGTTGGATTATTATAAGGTTTAGGAGTAACACATGTAGAGTTCAAGTACAGTGTCAGGCACAAAAATGATGCTAAGCACTGACAGTTATCATTAGTATGATTAGTACATGTTGTGACCTTCTTACTTTTTCTATAACAGGGAAAGTCAGAATCACTGGCCCCTGCTTGCTATTTGCTTTAGTTGAATAAAGCTTAATAAACCTCTTAGCCACAGTCAATTCTCTTACTGCATATTGTAGACACCCTATGCTTACCAAAATACCCAATGGGGGTTACATTTTATTTGTTGTTGACGTTACTTTGTAGAGTTCTTTAAAATTCATATATATATTCTCAATTAATCATAAGAAAATACATGAGAATAAAATGTGAAAATTAACTTTAGAAATCAATGGAAGTCTTGACACATTTTTTAGATAACAGAAATGGAGAGTTAAATTTTTATATGATCCACAAGAGTAGCCAATTAAGTTATTTTCAGTCCCCAGTTCTTGCTTTTCCAAACTAGTAGGAACCGTTTTGTCCTGAAACATCAGAAAATTACTTCAATTCCCTTTAAAGAGCTAAATAGACACCTGTCTAGATGAAAAAGGTATGGAGAAAATCTATTTATGAAAATAATCATAGATAACAAAAAGGTATTCCTAAAATAGAATAATTTACTAGTTCTATAAATACATGAGTAGCAAAAGGTACCAAGATTTTCCATCTCTGATAATGTATTTTTCTTATTTATCCATACATAGCATTTCTCCAAACCAAAAAGATGTTTACTAACGTACGTTAGAAAAAAATCAATAACAATGTCTCTCAAGTATCCTAATTCAGAATGACATAAAGTATAAAAACATGACTACAACCACTGAGATGAAAATAGAAAAGTTGTAATGTATTCAGATATTTCCTAAATCTAGATATATTTTATTGTTTAAATCAAGCATTTGTGCTTTTTACTGAATTTCTTAGTTCTCATCGCTATGATCAATCAGGTATGCTCACAATTCCAATATTGCCCCAATGTTTCTGCTGTTTGTTATTACAATCTCCCTGTACTCTTTTTAGCATGTTGCAACTACAAAAGTCACACTACTTCTGGATTTTCTGAGACCCTTGCAAATTCAGATATTCTGTGTCGTTGGTCTCTCACCCTCATTCATCTATGAGCACTAAATACCTCCTACTTACAGGTTCTGTCTCACCTTGTCTTTGTGCCATACTTGGGAAGATTTATATTATCAACATAGTAACCATACAGAAGTCTAATATTAAAATTAACATGAACTCAGAGGCAGCAGAGCAATACATCCTAGTTTTCCTCCTACCTCATTCACTACTACTTTTTGTAACTTTGGTTGGTTCTTCTTCATCTTCCCGACTGTTAATTGTACAATGTACCAGAACTCAGCGCTTGGACTTTTTTCTGTCTCTATGGACCCAATCCCTTTATGATCTCAGCCAGTCTCGTGGCTTTACATGCCATTGATAGGTTTAGTCGTCCCAAATTTATACGCCCAGCCTAGACCTTTCCTCAGACTACAGAAATTCTTGTATACAATTGCCTACTTGGTGATTCCACTGTAAAGTCTAATTGGCACCTCAAATTCCATGTTTCAAAATCAACTTCCGGGTCATCCCGCTCTCCTGCTGGTGCTGTGGAAGTCTTCTTTACCTCAGTAATGGCCACTAAATCCGTACAGTTGCTCAGGCCAGAGGCCTTAGGTCATCCTTGACTCTTCTTTTCTTTCATCTTACATCCTGTTGGCAGTAGCTTCAAATCACTCCCAGAATCCAATCACTTCTCTCTACCTTCACCACTACCACCAGCACGGTCCAAGTACCATCATTTCTCAGCTGCATTATTGTAATAGCCTCCTGACAGGTCTCTGTCTGTTTCCCTGCCCTGCTGCCCACCTCTGTTTTCAACATAGCAGCTAAAGTGATCTTGCTAAAAATTAAGTCCGATCATGTCATCCTTTGCCCATAATCCTCCAGTGGCTTCCCATCACAGTCAGAGAAAAAGTCAAAATTTTACAGTGGCCAAAAATGCCTTATGCAATCTGCCTTTACACACACACACACACACACACACACACACACACACACACCTCACCCCCAAGCCAACCCTTCACTCTGACTTTACGATCTCCTGCTGTTCACATTCTCCTTTACCGTCTGATGGTCTTCTTTTAAATAGAAAGTAAGTTCTGTGAATGCAGGGTGTTTTTTACCCCTGCACTCCCAGAACCCCATAGTAAACATTCAATATTTATGAAATGAATAGCTGGATGCATATGAACTTCACATGTATTAATTAACTGAAATCTCATAACGACCCTATGAGACAGAGCCTATCATTATCCTTATTTTACCGACAAGGAAATTGAAGCACACAGTGAATGAGTATCTGGCCCAAGGTGACACAGCTAGGATCCAGTGGAGGAGAGTTTCCAAACCGGGCATCCTAGATCCAGAGTCTGAGATTTTAACAACTTTGCTATGTTGCCTCTCAGAAAAATTTGCCTCAAGGTTCAATAACTTTAAATAACCAGACATCTGGATAATGGTTTTGCTTTGTCCTTTGCCTCTCTGGTTTATTAAATTAGATCTCAGTGAAACAAGCATGTTCCCAAAACCTTGGTATCAGTTTCAACTCAAACTTGTAAGTGGATAAAGTGAAGAATAACTGTTTCTCCCTCCTTTGGCGTATAAAATTAGGATTGGAGTTTTTTGTGTGACATAGGGCACCAAGATGTTGATGGTCTATTTATAATATTAAAGGACTAGATCTGATTTCTGAGGTTAAAGCACAAGAATTGTGTCTGTCAGACCTTGCACTCTGATTTTCAGTTTGGGAAATATTGTCAAAGAGGCCTGACGGGAACAAATTGGACTTGGTTGGGTTTGAGCATCAACTCTGAAATTTGCAAGCATCATGATGCTGTGAGAAGAAACTTGCTTTCCTCATCTGCAAAATGAGGCTTATTATACACATTTTGCCTACAACATTGCTGTACAGTATGATTCCATGTAAGTCATTATTGCCAATAGATAATACATGTGTCAAATGATTTCCCTAACTGCTAGAAAGATTAGAAATGAAATGGAAATAGGTATAAAGTACAGGTTGTCACCCCCATGCCAAAGAATAATTTGTCTCTTCTAATATCTACACAGTAACAACGAACTATCAGAAAGAAAAGATTAAGAAAAGAATTCCATTTACAATAGCATCAAAAACAATAAAATACTTAGGAATAAATTTAACCCAGGAGGTGAAAGATCTGTACACTGAAAACTATAAGACGCTGATGAAAGAAATTGAAGAGACACAAATAAATGAAAAGATACTATGTTTCATGGATCATAAATTAATTTTTTAAAAAAATCCTTACTACCCAAAGCCATCTATAGATTCAATGCAATCTCCATCAAAATTCCAATGATATTTTTCACAGAAATAGAAAAAATATTCCTAAAATTGACATGAAGCCTCAAAAGACCCCAAATAGCCAAAGAACAAAGTTGGAGGGATCATGCTTTCTAAATTCGAACTATATTCCAAAGATATAGTAATCAAAATGGTATTATACTGGCATAAAAACATACACATAGACCATAAAATAGAATTGAGAGCCCAGAAATAAACCCATACAAACAAGGTCAACTAATACTTGACAAGGTAGCCAATAATATTAAATGAGGGAAAAGATTGTCTGTTCAATAAATGGTGCTGGGAAAACTGGATATTAACATGCAAAAGAATGAAACTGCACCCCTTTCTTACACCATACAAAAATTAACTCAAAATAGATTAAAGAATTAAATGTAAAAACTGAAATCATAAAATTCCTAGAAGAGTACATTGGGAAAAATTGCCTTGACATCGGTCTTGGCAATAATATTTTGGATATGACACAAAAAATACAAGCAACAAAAGCAAAAATCACTAAGTGGGACTACATCAAACTAAAAAGCTTCTGCATGGCAAAAACAAACAAACAAACAAAAAACAATAAAAGTAAATGAAAAAACAACCCATAGGATGGGAGAAAATATTTGCAAATTATATATCTGATAAGGGATTAATAGCCAAAAAATATAAGGAACTCATATAACTCAATAGCAAAAAACAAACAAACAAACAAACAAAAAAAACAACCCAAAAAAACAAACTTATTTAAAAAATGAGTAGAGGACCTGAATAGTCCTTTTTCCAAAGAAGACATTCTAATGGCCAACAGGTACATGAAATGGTGCTTCACATGACTAATCATCAAGAAACACAAATAAAAACCACAATGAGATATCACGCCACACCTGTTAGAAAGATCAAAAAGATAAGAATAGCAAGTGTTGGCAAGGATGTAGAGAAAAGGGAACCATTGTATACTGTGGTGGCAATGTAAATTGGTGTAGCCACTATGGCAGACAGTAAAGACGTTCCTCAAAAAATTATAAATGGAACTACTATATTATCCAGAAATCCCACTTCTCAGTACATATTTAAAGGAAATGAAATCACCACCTCTAAGAGGTATGTGTATCCCCAAGTTCATCGCAGCATTCTTCACAATAGACAATACATGGAAACAAATGGATAAAGAAAATGTGGTATATTAGAATAGAATAATATTCAGCCATTAAACAGAATGAAATCCTGCTTTAGGAGACAACATGAATGAAGCTTAAGGGCCTTATGTTAAATGAAATAAGTCTGACAGAGAAAGATAAATCCTGTGTTATTTCATTTATATGTGGAATCTGAAAAAACTGAACTCATAGAAACAGAGAGTAGATTGGTGGTTGCCAGGGGCTGGAGGAGGGAGGAAATGGGAGAATGTGGTCAAAGGGTACAAACTTCCAGTTATGAGATAAATAAGTTCTGAGGATCTAATGTACAGCATGGTGACTATAATTAACTGTATTGTATACTTGAAAGTTGTTAAGAGAGTAGATCTTAAATGTTCTCATCACAAAATAAAAAGGTAATAATGTGAAGGGATGGATGTGTTAATTAACCTTATTGTGTAATCATTTTGCAATATATACAAGTATCAAATCATCACATTTTATACCTTAAACTTACACATTATATCTCAATAAAGCTGGGAGAAAAAAACAACAATTAAAGTCGACTAAATCTACCAGCAAGTTATTTATTTAGTTACAAATCCTGTTTGAATTTCTTGCTTAATATACTAAACACAATCATTATTTTTAAACTAATAATATTATCTCTTAATATCTTTGCAGTTGAGTTAGACATTTCCTTAAAATGAGTATTTTTCTCCCCCGTTATGCTACTAAGTCAATGTTTTCAGATGTGATGAATGATGACATATTCTGTTTCATTTAGGAAATCTGCCTCATCCACCTTGCATACCACCCAAGGCTTTATCAGGGGCTGAACCTTAAGGGAGCTGGTAGGTAGCAGCAGGCTTCAGGGTGTCCTGGCTTTTTGAGGAGCTACCCCAGGTCCGGTACTGGTGGCAGCCATCCCCTGTACACAGTGTGGGCTCTTCCACGTGCCTCCATGTTTAATACAGGCAGCAAACAACTGCGGATTACTTTGCAGCTTCTACAGGTAGTCCCCAGCTGGTCACAGACAGTGGGTGACCTGGACCTGCACTGGAGCCCCTCCCAAGAGGCCCCAGAACCAACACACTTGGAGGTTGGCTTCAAACCATAGCAGAGCACTGCCCAATTTGCCCCACAATTGGCACACACAAAGCGTGGTCTCAACAGGCACCAGAGCCCACTGGGGCGAATCCCACTTAGTGAGGTAAGCCCCCCACACAGCAACACATAAACTGTGGAGGTGGCCAAACCTGACAGCCAATCAGCTGGAGGGTCAATCCCACCAACTGATGTGCCAATAGCAATCAAGGCTCAACTATAACAGGAGGGCACACACAGTTTGGCAAAAGGAGAATAGTAGTATGAAAAAAGGTTGGAGAATTAGGTAGAGACCAGTTTGTAGACCTTTAAGTCCGTGGTAAAAATTTTAATATAACCTTGAGTGTAATAAGATGCTCTAAAGGGTTTCAAAGAGAGAAGTAAATTGGTATTGAGGGAAGAGAAAAAGCTGAAGAGCAGGTGAGGATTCTTTCAGAATAGGTGACTAAAAAGATGCTCTTTCTATCACAGATGTTAAATACAGAAGGAGAAGTGAACTAGGATTATGGGGCCTAATAGTGAGTTCAGTTTGGGGCATTTAGAGTTTGAATTACTTATAGAACCTCCAAGCTACAAACATTGGTCTAGACTGAGCTTATTAATAGAACTTCAACTGGCAAAGAAGCTGAGTCTTAATTTCCCTCAAGGTCAAAGTTAAATGCATTTCATAAACTATCTTGATAGATTGACTATCACATGGTAATAAACCTAATAGTCTCTTAATGTAAACTTTAGACAAGGAGGCTATTTAGCCATTATTTTATTTTATTTTTTGTCCGGTGGCTTCAATTTATTAACTTAAGTATTTCATTTGACTGAAGTATTTGAGGGAGGAAGGGGAGGAGAGAGAGAGAGAGAAATGTTTGATCATTAAATTAAATTTGTCTAAATCAAGCAGAGTGAGCAGACCATTTCCAGCAATGTTTCCAGATATAAAAAGAGGGAGGAATGTTAGTTATCCCTTTTAAAAAACACGAAAAATATTATTTATGATAATAAAAATGATATATGCTCTTTTTAGGAAATTAAGAAAAAATTATTTCCCATCTCTGGCAAATTCCCATTTATTCTTTAGTTCCAAGCTGAAGTTTCTCGGGGAAGCATTCCCTGATTAGTCAGGCTGCCCTAGTACACAATGATGTCACCTGTACTTCTTTTTTGTTGAACTTATCACAATGTAATTAATTAATTTATGCAATTATGTATTTAACATCTGCCTTCCCCATGATGCCTAAGTTCCATGAGGGCAGGGATTCTGTCTATGTTATTCCCATCTGTATTCTCAGCTCCCAGCGTGTTCCTTAGCACAGAGTAGACACACTATGAATAACTGTTGAGTGATGAGTAGATAAATGAAAATGGAACATCAGCAATCTCAATACTGAGAACTAAAAACTGATAACATGAAAAAAAAAAAAACCTTGCAGTGATCTAAATGTCCATCAATTCAGTACTGGCTTGATCCGTGATGGTACAGTGCAGAGTGGAATGAGGGAAAGTTGACTATGTTAAGTGTGTGCCGTGTGCACTTTTCAAAAAGTGAATACTATATGCCAGTATAAACTTTTTTTCTGGGTGGATGGATACACAATAAATCAATGAAGATGGTAACCTTTGGGAACAGCTACTGTAGATGAGGACTGAGAGCTGCATCTTTCATTTTATATTGTACAGAATTATTTCACTCTTTGCATGATATTGTGTTATTTTATGCTTTAAAAAACATTAACTAGAGTTATCTGGGTGGTGGCATATTTCTATGTTTATTTTCGTCACAATACGCTTTGGTATTAAGCCAAGTACATGTTTTGTTTTGGTTAAAAAAACCTGATAAAATTTTAGATAGTGTCTTTCTTATTTTAGTCTATTTTTTACATGGTTGAGAAAATACTCCACATACAATTTTCTACACTGTCTTTTCACTTAGTATTATCTAGTTTTACTTTTAGTGATTTTTTTTGTTTTTCCTTAATATATAAATCCATGATGAAACAAAAACGTTGAAGTAGTAATGAAGAATGGAGAACAAAAGTCTTCTAAGGCCCCAGTCTTTATTCTTAGATCTCCAGAGGATAACTACGGCTACCAGTATAAGTACTTATAGTAGTTTCCTATTGCTGCTATAACAAATGACCATAAACTCAGTGGCTGAAAACAAACAAATTTGTTATCTTACAGCTGTGGAGGTCAGAAGCCCCAAATGGGTGGGTAGAGCTGAGTTTCTTTAGGAGGCGCTAGGGGAGAATCCATTTCCTTGCCTTTTCCAGCTTCTAGAAGCTATTCATTTTCCCTGGCCGGTGGCCCTTCATCACTTTGACCACTGCTTCTGGTATCACATCTCTTTCTCTTCACTAACCCTCTTGCCCTCCCCTTATAAAAATTCCTCTGATGACATGGGGCCACACAGATAATTCAATATAATCTTCCCAACTCAAGATCCTTAATTTCATTTGCAAAGTCCCTTGTGTCATTTTAGGTAACGTATCCCAAAGGTCCTAGGGATTAAGATATGTACATCTTTGAGGAGCCTACCACAGTATCCTTCTAGCAGTTTCCCGAAAAACACACAAGTCCTCTATCCTATCTGTACCTTTCAGTTTATTCCTAAGGGAGGACTTTCAGGACGTCCCACCCTTTAATAAACATGGACTAGTCAAAATATTTATTACATGCCCTTGGGACTTCAGAGAATCTCACAAAATGCTCGACGAATAAAAGCAATGTGCAATTGAATAAAAATCAATGGAATAAAATCAATCAGACTTGTAGGAAATTCTCAGCTCCTGGAGAACTGCTCTATCAATTACCTTCATGCTAACAGTGGCTTCTTGATTCACAAGGGAGGATTACACTACTAACGAGATATCGAGTTTTGCATCACGAAAGCATGCAACTGACTTTCTGTCCAGGTCATAATGGCATTTTAGTGACATCACAAGATTTCCCCAAATCACACTTTAAAGGGCAGTTGCTCTAGTCTTGCATTGAAGCAACGCTATTATGAGTTAGTTCTGAAGCTAATAAGAAGGTCATGAGATGGAAATTGATTACAGCAGAACAACACACTATTATTAAATGGCTCACTGGAAGGAGGGAAGAAAAATATTTGAGGCCAAATTGAACCATTAAGTGGTCCAATATCAAAATCAGTACTAGGAAATGATACAAATACGTCAGAAAGAAAGCCCTTTTGTTTGTTTTAATTGCTTTTTTCCTATTTGTATTTTATTATTATTTAATTTCCTTTTATCAAATTTTATCTTGCGTAAAGAAACATTTTGACTGTTAGATATGAAATGTTTCCATCAAAAACTTGTGGTGCTGATTGTTGTAGCAAACAGACTTGCCTGCAGCAATTTATTTAGTATAAATCACATTGCAAACTCTCTTTCAGGGGCCATGCTCTGAACAAGATTAAATTTATCCTTTCCTCTCATTTTATTTTGTGTTGATATTAATCTAGTAGTCACAAAAGTATTTATAATAATTTTATGGAAATTTGTCTTCCAAATGCTCTGGGTAAATATTTAAACCAGCCCTCACTTGTATATGAATCCTAATCCTGCTTCACTTCCTGTGATTCTTAGATTAAAAAAAAAAATTGCATTCAGTTGTACAGTCAGATATCCAAAAGTAATCCTTGAAATTGTCCTCCCTCCTTTTTCCCAAATATAATCCATCATCATGGTCTGTTGATTGTAGTCTTCAAATCTTTTTTGGTTTTCTCCATTTTTCATCATTTCCACTCTTACCACTCTGGTCCAGCCTACCATTACCTGGACTGTAGCAATGACCTCCCAAATGCTCTAACTGTGGCCATTCTCATTGGAGCCAGCATGATCTTTACCATTTTGAGGTTTTCCATGACTTGACTCTCAAGGCTTTGAAGGTAGGGGGCACCTGCTTAGCAATGCGCTTTCCTGTGGCATCACTCTCTCTTTTCTTTGAACTGCAAGTACAAAGTCAATGAAAAAGTTACTTTAATAAGCCAACCTCCCTTCCCTTATAGGTTCTTTGCAAGAGCTGTTCTCTTTGCCTTTCTTTCCCTCCCCTCCCTCTTTTTCTCTTTAACTCATTAATTGTAGCTCTGTTCATTTCTTCAGGGAAACCTACTCTGGTTTTTCTAATGAGGTTGGGTCAACCACTAGGAACTCTCCTGTTAGGCTTTTCCACTTGCTTAGATGCTTCTATTATTAATGTCTGTCTCCCCTAGACTGTAAGCTCCATGAAGGCAGGGACTTGCTTAGTTTTTACTCTCTCTTCTATTTCCTGTGACTAACACAATGCCTAGTACATCATTAGTGCTTAAGAAATATCCATGGAGTGAATGAAGAACACAATAGTGCAGAAAGGAAGAGAGAGAAAAAGAGAATGAAAAAGGAGATACAGGATTATGTTAGTGGAGAGAGCAAAAATAAACATTGATCCAACATTAGAGTTAATAGAATCAATACACATTATTACTTGATTGAAGAACAATAGTAAAAAAAGCATGGATAGACCTTATGATGTACTCACTGTGAGGGGATCAGGCATAAAAACCTTTACTAGAGAAGCCATGGGTGTGCGTGGACGTTGTGATTTTGATCTGATAGTCAAATGCTTATTTACTCTTTTAGTTGCTAAGTTAAGTCAATTATTGACTTAATGAATAACTGAATTGAATTCTAGTCCAGATGCTGACTCTGGTTAGCAACTCTTTCTTTTAAATTGAGATAAAATTGACATATAACATTGTATTAATTTTAGGTGTACAACATAACCATTTGATGTACGTATATATTGCAAAATGATTACCATGATTAATTAACATCCATAACCATACATAGTTACATTTTTCTTCTTGTGATGAGAACTTTTAAGATCTATTCTCTTAGTAACTTTCAAATACAGTAGGTCCTTGAATAATGCTGTTTTGTTCAACATCGTTTCCTTTTAACGTTGATGAGTAAAAAATGATCCATTCCTGGCTGGGGACACTGTCTGTGTGAAGTTTGCACGTTTTCCCCATGTCTGCGTGGATTTTTTCTGGGGACTCCAGTTTCCTCCCACATCCCAAAGATTTGCATGTGAGGTGAATTGGTGTGTCTACATTGTTCCAGTCTGTGTGTGTGTGTGTGTGCACGTGCGTGCAAGCGCGTGTGTGTACACCCTGTGATGGAAGGCCAGCCTGGTCAGAGTGGATTCCTGTCTAATGCCCTGAGCTGCCAGGAGAGGCTTTCACCACCTGTCACCCTCAGCTGAAATAAACAGGTTGGAGAGTAATGACCTTATTTGTTCTTATTAATGTTTTTTAAATGAATGTAAAGCTCACATTTATTTCAATGTTTAATATTAGAACTGTTTTAAGTCTTTATTTAGAAGTTGGGTGATGTTTTTTTCTGACCAGAAATATACTGTAGAAACTTAACTCTCGTTTATATTAATTAGCCTATGATAAAATTGCTTTCCTCATACATTGTTTCTATCAAAGTCGCAGTTTCCAAGAATATATCAATGACATTAAGTGAGGACTTACTGTGCAGTAGTCCCCCTTTACCTGAGGGGAATTCATTCCAAGACCCCCAGTAGATGCCTGAAAGCACTAATAGTACTGAGCCATATATGTTCTATGTTTTTTCCTATACATACATACGAGGTCAGACAACTAACGCGAACTCATCGTAGAAAAAATGCTACCTACCTCATTGCTGAATATCACTGTGGTCACCTTTGAAGTACAACCCATGGGAAGCTATGCACTGATACCAGCGCCTAGTCCACCCTTCAAAGCAATTTTGCAACTCTTTTTCTGGAATGGCCATCTGAACTGTTGTCCCTTGATGTCCTGAATGTCATCAAAATGTCTTCCTTTCAATATTTCCTTTGTCTTCGGGTAAAGAAAGAAGTCATTGAGGGCCAGATCAGGTGAGTAAGGAGTGTGTTCCAATACAGTTATTTATTTACTGGCTGAATCTCCCTCGCAGACAGTGCCATGTGAGATGGTGCATTGTCATGATGCAAGAGCCATGAATTGTTGGCGAAAAACTCAGGTCCTCTAACTTTTTCACGCAGCCTTTTTAGCACTTTGAAATAACAAACTTGGTTAACTATTTGTCCAGTTAGTACAAATTCATAATGAATAATCCCTCTGATATCAAAAAAGGTTAGCAATATCGTTGCAACAAGTTTGTGAACTTAATTGTCAGACTTTGTACATACCTATGATAAAGCTTAATTTATAAATTAGGACTAGTAAGAGATTAACAACAAAAAATAAAATAGAGCAATTGTAACAATGTAGTGTAATAAAAGTTATGTGAATGTGGTCTCTCTCAAAATATCTTATTAAACTGTACTCATCTTCTTGCGATGATGTGGGGTGATACAGTGCCTATGTGATGAGATGAAGTGAGGTGAATGACAGGTGATGTAGGTATTGTGATGTAGTGTTAAGTTACTATAAGGGTAATTTGAAAATAAGGACTGCAATACCTGACAGTTGCCCTGATAACCGAGATGGCTACTAAGTGACTAACAGGCAGGAGCTTACAGAACATGGGTACCCGAGACAAAGAAGTGGTTCCCCTCTTGGGTGGGATAGTGTACGATTTTTATCAGACTACTCCGAATGGTACCCAACTTAAAACTTATGAATTCTTTATTTCTGGAATTCTGCATTTAATATTTTTGGACTGTGGTTAACTGTAGATAACTGAAACTGTGGGTATAAAATGAGACTACTGTATAAAATACAATATTGTTAACTATAGATACCATGCTATACATTACATTACCTTTTAACTGCCTTCACTTCTTTCATCCACCCCTGCGGCACCCCTGCCGCACCCCTCTACCCCCACCCCACTACCTCTGGCAACCACCTGTCTGTTCAATATAGCTATGAGTATGGCTAATAATTCTAACAAAATTTTAAACAATGCTATTTCACATATTAAAAGATCATTATTTCCCATGTGGAGTCGTGTTTAAAACTGCTCAAGCATTCCTACAATTAGTGTGAAGCTGGCTGTATTTCATACTTGAAAATCAGTGGTTCAGTGAAGAAAACAAAGAGAGATAGAAATCTACTTCTTTCACATGACAATAAGTATTTATTATAATCCAAGAGCTAATGATAGACTTAATGCAAAAGTGCTAAAACCATTCCTTTTCAAACAAAAAATGAAACAAGCAAATCTTCTTGCTGTCAACATTAACAATTAGTATTAAGCCATAAAATAAGCTATAAAAAAGAAATACATAATTAATACTGGAAAGAAACAGACAAGATAATTTGCAGATAACGTTATTGTAAAATTAGAAAAACCCAAGCAATCCTGCATATCAGCAATAACTGATGAGAATACATAATATTGTAGATTTTTACCTATTTATAATTATTTATTTATATATTTCCTGCATAATGAAAAAAGAAATCCATTAAGAATAACAAATGTTAAAAATGCTTAGGAAGTAGCTTAATGTAGATATCTTTGACTTATAGGGTGACTGACAAATTTAAAAAAGGAACCACAAATAAATGAGAAACTTCTATATTCTGGATGAGAGACTAAATGTGATAAAGATGTCAGCTTCTCTCAGATTTATAAATAGATTTTGTATAATCCTATTAAAATCTAAATAGTATTGTTTTCTTATAACTTGAAAAAATTATTAAAAAATTCAGTCAAAAAATTACCAGGTGAAATCATCAAAAAATTTTGTGAAAAATGAAGTGTACTAAAATGGTTATCCATAATGATCAAATATTAAAACATATTAAAAGCAACAATAATTAAAATAACATGGTACTGACCCCCAAATACACATGTATTTTAATTGAAGAGAACAAAAAGCCCAGAAACACTGTACACTCATAAAAACTTAATAAAAGTTATCATAAGTCAATGAGTCAAAATAAGTATTATGTAGAAAATTGTTGGATAATGGAATACCAATTTTGATAAAAGCAGTGGTAGATTGTTATAGGTAGATTGTTATAGCTACCACAAAGTTCTTTCTCCCTGTTTCTACACCCTTGTGTCTCTGTGTATGTACACGCCACAAAGTATTGGGTGGTTTGTTATGCAGCAATAACTCATATAACATCTTATAGCATATGCTGACATATATTCCAGATCGTTGAAGAGTTAAATATGAAATTAAAAGAAAATAAAACTTGATCTGAGACCCGAATGAACTCGTGACATGCAGGCATGAGACATTCTGGTAGTGTGCTAACCTGCTTGGTTTCATAAGGGAAAACCTGAAATTTGACTACCTAACATTAAACATTTCTCAAAGTGCAATAGCAAAGGAAAAAATAAAATGGAAAGTGAAATAAGAGACTGGGAAAAGCAATAGCATAAAATATGGCAAGAGTCAATGTCACTTCTTTATAAAGATCTCATTCAAATCCATATGTAAACCAAAGCTATAAACAAAAATTTACATCAGAGGGCAGATGGTTTATGAAAACAAGGAAAGACATCAGATCTTGATAGTAATCAAAGAACTAGAAGTATAACAACCTAGAGCTAACTTTGTACCAAGGAATTTAGAGGGGAAAAATGGTGTAAGTTGGGGTTAGGGTATGTATTTTGATGGCACTGTAAGTTTGTACACTTTGGAAAGCAACATCTTTGATAGCCACATATTTTTGTATCTTTTAACTCAAGATTCGTATTACAGAAAAATTATCCAAAGAAAATAATTCAACAAATGTCAAAAGTCAAACGCACAAAGATATTCTTTACAATTTTTTTTTTATGGTAAAACTTAGAAACTCTGTATTGTCCAATAGAGGAGCAATTACTTTGGCTGAGGCATCAATAAGGGATGGAATTCCACGTTACCATTAAATGTTAAAATTATGAAGATTGTGAAGCAGCATCAACACGTTCATGTCATGCTAAATGAAAAGCAGAATTTCAAATTGGACGCATGTGATGAACATGAATAGAAGGAATACTCTTGTCCTTAGGAAATCCTCAGACTGACTGTCTATGGGATGTTTTAGCTACACAACCAAAGAAACAAAAATTTAACTGATTTCTTCAGGTTGATTCTTTTAATAAGCAATAGACCCCAAACCTGTTGCACCACCTACTCATCTTTCTATTTGCAACTGAGCCAATTAATCATGTTTTTGTGCCCCAACGTTTGCTTTTCCCATCATGCTTCATATATTAAAACATTGTCCCCCCAAAAAAGTTAAGCCAAAAAAAACCAAAAACAAAACATTGGCAGTACTACGCAAAAAAAGGAATTAGCTTTTGAAAGTTTATGGGATCACAGGTTTTTCTTCCTCATCTTTCAAAACCTTTTTTCAACGTTATATCTATTTCATAACGCAAACATTGAAATTTCAGTTAAAGTATCTATGTCCTGTTTATCTTGCCCTTGCCCCAGCTACGGGGAAACTCCAAGTCGGAGGAAGTGCCTGCTTGTAAAATCAGGGCAGCAGCGGGCCTCAGGGAGGTGGGGCTGGCGTCGGGGGGGGGGGGGGGGGGGAAAGCAAACGACGCCGCGCTGCTTTACGGCACTTGCTCCGCCTCTCTGGGTGCGGGAGGCTGAAGCAGGGGAAGATGGTCGCCACCTACTTCCTCAGCCGGGGTGTGACTGCCCTGGCCGGGTTGTTGCTCTTATCCTTCGGCAGCTTGGCCACTAGTCAGATCGAGGTAGGAGTCAGGGCCTCTGAGCGACAGGGCCCTGGGAGGACAGCTTTGTCGTGGCCGTAGCGCCCCAGCAGATGTCTGATACCCCGAAGCTGAGGGACGCCTCCTGCAGTCATCAGCCACTTACTAGGCTGACTCGGCTGTGGGGAGGGGTCCCAGGGACGGGATAGCACAGGGTTGGTCTGTTCCAGCCTTTTAGCACGATTACTTAAAATAATCAAATTCTGGGAGACGGGGGGTGGGGGGCCTGATCCTTTGCTCCGACCTGGGTGCCGTCCTTCGCTGGTGAAACGTGAGCACAGTGCAGCAGCTACTTTTCCTACTATTACACGACAACGCGCCCCTTTGATAGGAGTCAGATGGATACTGTATTTTATTTTTGGCTCACAGGACGTTCTGGCCTTTTAATAAAGCTTTCACTATTTCCTGAACTCTGATAATGCCTCCGTCCAGTTCTAAAGTCTAGATCTGGACTCATTTTCAGATCCAGCATCGTTTTCAGGCCGGCATGTCGACCTGGCGAAGGGGACCGTATGGTCAGCAGACATCTGAAAATCTGTGTCCAAAGTTTCATCCTCTGTTTACTCCATCTCCTATGGGGTTACTCCTCGGCTAGAAACTTGAAGTTTTTAAAAAATAAACTCCTCTCTTTATCGCACATTTTAATCAAAACAAAATTTTATGTTTTTAACCTTTCCAATTGCTTTTACCTCTCCAGTTCCACTGGCTTAATGCAAGCCTGGTCCTTTCTTGCCTAGACTATTGCAATAACTTTGCCTTGTTTCCCCCAGGCTTCCAAACTCCCTCACTTAGATGCTAGATTAGATTTCATAAAATGTAAACCTGATCAGCTTTTTCTTCTGACTGAATTCTTTCAGTGCTTTTGCATTGCATACAGAATAAAGTTAACATGATCTGGTTCCTGCCTTCTTTTGCAGTCTTCATGTTGGAGACCATTCTCCCCACCACTTCAGTACACTGAGTTTAGATCAGTGGACTCCACCCTTTTTGAATATATGCCCCCACCAATTTAAAAAGATAATAGAGCATGCACTCTATATTCATGAATTACTGCTAATTTATAGACTCAACATAAAGCGTATTTTTTAGATAATATAAATATGAGTAGAGGTTCTATTTTCCTTTTTTATTCTAGTGGATTGTCTTGTATACTTCATTTTGGATACCATTTCTCTTTTTTGTGACTGTTGCTGTTCCTTTTCACATTACCATGTTTTATACCTCGTGTTTCTTCTGTCCATTTACTAAGATGCAGTAAAAGCATAACCTTTGTAGAACCTTCCCCTATAGGCCCTTTCCTTTTTCTTTACTGTTGTAATTTGTATGTTAAGCTAGAATAGTACTCATCTGTTATAATTCACATATATGCTTTGTACTATCTATTATTTCATCATCTTTTACTTAGAGTGCAATAGCTCTCTAACTAGTCTGCCTCAAGTCATTCTTCCTTCCAGTCTGTTCTCTGACCTGCAGCCAGAGTTATGTTTAAAAATGCAAATCTAATCCTGTCACGCATATACACCTTCATATTGTGTTAGGGATAAAGAACACAGTCTTCATTATGACCCATAAACAATGCCCTGCGTACTTTGGCCCCTGCATATACCTCCAGTTCTTTCTCTCTTTAAAACTTTTAGTTATGCTAATCATCTTTCAGTTTCTCAAAACCTTTAAGTCCCCATCTGCCAGCTGGGCCCATGTTTCCTTTGTCTAGAATTACTTTCCTTTTTCTCCATCTCTTGGATCCTAGCCTAAATATCACTTCTCTAGGGAAAACTTCCCTGAATACCCCTCCTGCACCAGCTCCCCTCCCCCCAGGTCATTTCCCCTTTTTATACTCTTTCACGATACTCTGTATCTTACCTTTATAGAATTTATAGGTTGTCCTTTTTTTTTTTTTTTTTATCTTTTTAAAAATTTATTGGGGTGACAATTGTTATTAAAATTACATAGACTTCAGGTGTACAATTCTGTGTTACATCATCTATAAATCCCATTGTATGTTCACCACCCAGAGTCAGTTCTCCTTCCATCACCATATATTTGATCCCCCTTACCCTCATCTCCCAACCCCCAGCCCCCTTGCCCTCTGGTAACCACTAAACTATTGTCTGTGTCTGTGAGTTTTTGTTTCACATTTGTTTGTCTTGTTATTTTGTTGTTTTTGGTTTATATACCACATATCAGTGAAATTACATGGTTCTCTGCTTTTTCTGTCTGACTTATTTGCTCAACATTACACTCTCAAGATCCATCCATGTTGTCACAAATGGTCCTATATCATCTTTTCTTACCACCGAATTCTATTCCATTGTGTATATATACCACAACTTCTTTATCCATTCATCTATCGAAGGACATTTTGGTTGTTTCCATGTCTTGGCCACCGTAAACAAAGCTGCAATGAACATTGCAGCACACGTGTCTTTATGTATAAATGTTTTCAGATTTTTGGGTAGATACCCAGGAGAGGGATTGCTGGGTCATATGGTAATTCTATTCGTAATTTTTTGAGGAACCTCCACACTGCCTTCCATAACGGCTGCACCAGTCTGCATTCCCACCAACAGTGTATGAGGGTTCCTTTTTCTCCACAGCCTCTCCAACACTTGTTACTATTTGTCTTGTTGATGATAGCCATTCTGACTGGGGTGAGGTGATATCTCATTGTGGTTTTGATTTGCATTTCTCTGATGATTAGTGATGTTGAGCATTTTTTCATATGTCTATTTGCCATTTGTATGTCCTCTTTGGAGAAATGTCTCTCCAGGTCCTCTGCCCATTTTTCAATTGGGTTGTTTGTTTTTTTGTTGTTGAGTTGTGTGAGTTCCTTGTATATTTTGGATATTAGCCCCTTATCGGAGGCACTGTTTGCAAAAATCTTCTCCCATTCAGTTGGTTTTCTCTCTATTTTGTCGATGATTTCTTTTGCTGTGCAGAAGCTTTTAAGTTTCATATTGTCCCATTCACTTGTTTTAGCTTTTACTTCTATTGCCTTTGGAGTCAAATTCATAAAATGCTCTTTGAACCCAAGGTCCATAAGTTTAGTACCTGTATTTTCTTCTATGCAGTTTATTGTGTCAGGTCTTATGCTTAAGTCTTTGATCCATTTTGAATTAATTTTGGTACATGGTGACAGATAGCAGTCCAGTTTCATTCTTTTGCACGTGGCTACCCAGTTCTCCCAGCACCATTTATTGAAGAGGCTGTCTTTGCTCCATTGTATATTTTTTGCTTCTTTGTCAAAAATTATCTGTCCATATTTATGTGGTTTTATTTCTGGGTTCTCAATTCTATTGCATTGGTCTATGTGTCTGTTTTTCTGCCAATACCATGCTGTTTTGATTATTGTAGCCCTGTAGTACAAGCTAAAGTCAGAGAGTGTGATACCTCCAGTATTGTTCTTTTTTCTTAAGATTGCTTTGGCTATTCGGGGTCTTTTGTGGTTCCAAACAAATCTGATGATTTTTATTCTATTTCTTTAAAAAATGCCATTGGGATTTTGATGGGGATTGCATTAAATCTGTATATTGCTTTGGGTAATATGGCCATTTTAACTATGTTGATTCTTCCAATCCATGAGCACGGAATGTCTTTCCATTTCTTTGTGTCTTCTTCAATTTCTTTCAAAAATGTCTTATAGTTTTCAGCATATAGGTCCTTCACATCCTTGGTTAAGTTTATTCCTAGGTATTTTATTCATTTTGCTGCAATTGCAAAAGGAATTGATTTTTGTATTTCTTTTTCTGAGATTTCATTGTTAGTATATAGGAATGCAATGGACTTTTGTGCGTTGATTTTGTAGCCGGCAACTTTACTGTATTCGTTGATTGTTTCTAATAGCTTTTTGGTGGAGTCTTTAGGGTTTTCTATATATAACATCATGTCATCTGCAAAGAGTGATAATTTAACTTCTTCATTCCCAATTTGGATGCCTTTTATTTCTTTCTCTTGCCTGATTGCTCTGGCAAGGACTTCCAACACTATGTTGAAAAGCAGAGGTGATAGGGGACAGCCCTGTCGTGTTCCTGAACGTAGAGCAAAGGGCTTCAGTTTTTCACCATTAATTATGAGATTAGCTGAGGGCTTGTCATATATGGCCTTTATTATGTTAAGGTATTTTCCTTCTATACCTATTTTATTAAGTGTTTTAATCATAAATGGATGTTGTATCTTGTCAAATGCTTTTTCTGCATCAATTGATATAATCATATGATTTTTGTCCTTTATTTTATGTGATGTATCACATTGATGGATTTGCGGATGTTGAACCATCCTTGTGCCCCGGGGTGAACCCCACTTGGTCGTGATGAATAATCTTTTTAATGCATTGTTGTATTTGATGTGCTAGAATTTTGTTTAGGATTTTTACATCTGTATTCATCAGAGATATTGGTTTGTAGTTTTCTTTTTTTGTGTTGTCCTTACCAGGTTTTGGTGTCAGGGTAATGTTGGCCTCATAAAATGAGTTAGGGAGTACCGTCTGTTTTTCAATTTTTGGGAAGAGTTTGAGCAGGATTGGTATTAAATCCTCTTTGAAGGCTTGGTAGAATTCACTAGTGAAGCCGTCTGGTCCAGGACTTTTGCTTTTGGGAAGGTTTTGGATGACTGATTCAATTTTGTTACTGGTGATTGGTCTGTTTTGATTTTCCAGTTCTTCATGGTTCAGCCTAGGAAGGCTATATGTTTCTAAGAACTTGTCCTTTTCTTCTAGGTTATTGAATTTGGTGGCATATAGTCCTTCATAGTATTCTTGGATGATCCTTTGTATTTCGGTGGTGACCGTGATAACTTCCCCGTTTTCGTTTCTGATTTTGTTAATTAGTGTCTTCTCTCTTTTTATCTTAGTGAGTCTAGCCAAGGGTTTGTCAATTTTGTTAATGTTTTCTAAGAACCAGCTCTTTGTCTCATTAATTTTTTCTATTGTCTTTTTGTTCTCTATTTCATTTATTTCTGCTCTGATTTTTGTTATTTCCTTTCTTCTGCTGACCTTGGGTTTCATTTGTTCTTCTTTTTCTAGTTCTTTAAGGTGTAACATGAGGTTATTCATTTGGGATTTTTCTTGTTTCTTGAGATAGGCCTGTAAGGATATAAATTTAACTCTTAAAACTGCTTTCACTGCATCCCAAAAATTTTGGTAGGATGTATTTTCATTGTCATTTGTTTCTATGTATCTTTTGATCTCTCCTCTAATTTCTTCTTTGACCCAGTCATTCTTTAAAAGTATGTTGTTTAATCTCCATGTATTTGTGTTTTTTCCTGCTTTCTTTTTGCAGTTGATATCCAATTTCAAAGCCTTATGATCAGAGAATATGCTTGGTATGATTTCAATCTTCTTAAATTTGCTGAGGCTGATTTTATGTCCCAATATATGGTCTATCCTTGAGAATGTTCCATGTACACTAGAAAAAAATGTATAGTCTGATGTTTTAGGATGACGTGCTCTGTATATGTCAATTATGTCTATTTCATCTAATGTGTCATTTAGGGCTGCTATTTCGTTATTTATTTTCTGTTTGGATGATCTATCCATAGCTGTCAAGATGTATTTAAGTCCCCTAATATAATTGTGTTTTGGTCAATTTCCTTTAATTCTGTTAGTAGTTGCTTGGTATATTTCAGTGCTCCCTGATTGGGGGCATAAATATTGATGACTGTGATGTCTTCTTGTTGTATAGTCCCCTTTACCATTATGAAATGTCCATCTTTGTCTCTTGTTACCTTTTTCACCCTGAAGTCTATTTAATCTGATATCAGTATGGCACCTGATTTTCTCTGGATACCATTTGCTTGGAGTATCAATTTCCACCCTTTCACTTTGAGTCTATGCTTGTCCTTGTAGCTGAGATGTGTCTCTTGGAGACAGCATATGGTTGGGTTTAGTTTTTTGATCCCATCTACTACTCTTTGCCTTTTTATTGGTGAGTTCAGTCCATTTACATTTAGGGTGATTATTGACATGTGAAGATTTCCTGTCATTCTATCTTTAGTTTTCTGGTAAGGCTGTGTCTCCATTGTTTCTTTGCCTTTTTGTTGTTGTCTATTATTTCGGTGTGGTGGTATTCTATGATGTTTGCCTCTGTTTCTTCTTTTATTACAGTATATATTTCAGTTCTGGAATTTTGTTGAGTGGTTACCCTTAAGTTTATGTAAAAGAAAGTTTGATATTTAGAGTATTCCAGTTTCTTCAGCACACTCACTTTCTCCATTCCCATATTCCGGTTCAGGCTTTTAGTCTCCCCCTTTTTGATTTTTGGTTGCCACAAAGTGTCCCTGTTGATGGTGGTCGAATACCCTCCTTTAGTATTTCTTGTAGTGCAGGTCGAGTATTAGAAAATTCCCTCAGCTTCTGTATGTCTGGAAAGGTCTTTCTTTATTCCTCCTGCATATCTAAAGGATAGCTTTGCTGGATATATTATTCTTGGCTCATGATTTCTCTCTTTCAATAGTTTGAATATTTGGTTTCACTCCCTCCTGGCTTGTAGAGTTTCTGCTGAAAAATCTGATGATAATCTAATGGGCTTTCCTTTGTTGGTTACCATCTACTTTTCCCTGGCTGCCTTGAGGATTCTTTCTTTGTTGTTGATTTTAGACAGCTTCACTACAATGTGCCTTGGAGAAGGCCTGTTGTGGTTGAGGTAATTAGGTGTTCTATTTGCTTCTTGGATTTGAGGATCCAGTTCTGTCCACAAGTTTGGGAAGTTCTTATCAACAATTTGTTTGAATATATTCTGTGTTCCCGTCTCTCTTTCTTGTCCTTCTGGTATGCCCATTATTCTTATATTGCTCTTTCTGATGGAGTCAGAAAGTTCTTGTAGAGTTCTTTCATTTCTTTTAAGTCTCAAGTCTCTTTCTTCTTTCATCTATGTAATTTCCAGGTTTCTAGCTTTGATGTCACTGATTCTTTGCTCCATCTGGTCAACTCTACTACCTAAGCTGGTTATTTCATTCTTAATTTCTTCTATTGAGTTCTTAATCTCCAGAAATTCTATTTGGTTCTTTTTTAAAATTTCAATCTCTTTCGTAAAATGCTCATGTAGTTCTTTGATTGTGTTTCTGAGTTCATTAAACTGCCTTTCTGTGTTTTCTTGCATCTCATTGAGTTTTTTCAGAACTGCAATCTTGAATTCTCTGTCATTTAAGTCACATATTTCCATATCTTTAAGTTCCTTTTCTGGAGACTTTTCACTTTCTTTCTGAGCTGTCTTGTTGCCTTGGTTATTCATGGGAATTACTGATTTATTATTTCTCTTCCTAGACATCTACAGGAGTGGCTTCTGCAACAGGTTGATAGGAAGACATCTTTCTTTTGTTTTCCAGTACTTGTTGGTAGAATGTTTTATTTTCTCTCCGAGTGCAGCCTTTTTTTCTCACTCACATGGTAGTGCTATGTTTTCTCTGCCCTATTCCAGCTTCTCACACAATGGGAGGATTACCTGGGAGATGGGCTTCTCCTCTGTTAATAGTTCGCCTGGGTCACAGGGCGCAGTGTCCGTGTGGGTATGCGGAGAGCTTTTGAAGTTCCAAAGCTCTTCCTGTACCAGATTCAGAGCCCTTATGGTTCAGCAGTTCTGTTTACTCCTGCAGGGATCCTCCCAGATAGGTGGGGCCAGGGGCGGGGTGAGTTGTGAGAGGTGGCCCAGAGCAATGGCAGCGACCACCACCACAGCCAGTCCTGCTTCCACAGCTCCCTCCCCTTTGCTGGAACTAGTTGGGCTGCGAATTTGTGTCTGTGGTCCACAGTTCTCAGAACAGCAAATATTCTGTTCTTTTGCTCTGACGCTGCTACTGTTCCGCTCCTAGCACCAGGCAGGTGGAGGCGGGGCGAGCTCTGGGAGGGTAGGGAGGGGGCGGCTAGTCTCAGTGCCTAAGGTTTCCGTTTTCTGCTCGGCAGTGAGGACTTAAACCACCGTTTTCAGCCTTCTTCCCTCAGTCTTTTCTCTGAGGTCTCTGCCATGTGCGTTGGGTTCATCCGTGTTATATGCTGGGCACTCAGCCCTGTGGGCCATAAACGGAGCCCTAGCAGTCCAAGTTCTTCCCTCTCCCTCATCTGCAGTAGTTCTGGGAAGCAGCGATCTCGGAGCACTGAGCTAGGTCTGCGTCCTGCACCCGGGTGGCTCCGTCTCTGCACTTCTCCCTTCTCTCCTACCCCGCTCTCGCGATTTGCCCACCTTTAGGTGAATTCAGTAGTGGGCCTCTTCGTCTTGCCTGTCTGCTGTGCAGGGAGTCCTTTGTGGAGTTATAGTTGTTCGATTAGTTGTAAATTCCAGGGGAGATTTACAGAGGCTCACCTCACACTGCCATTTTGATGACGTCTCTCTATAGGTTGTCTTTATCTGCTTAATGTGTGTCTATCAAATTGGGTAGTAACCTCTTTGGAGGCAAATCTGATTGTCCATCATTGTATTCTGAACAGCTGGGACAGTGACTGGCATATGCTGCTCAATGAATGTGATGAATGAATGAATGTTACATTATAGTGTAATATGTGTGCATGCTTGTCTTTATTGAACTCTGGGATTCTTGAGAAAAAGACCTATGTTTTTCAATGATTTTTGTATCACTGTGCATTACATGGTCCCTGGCACATAAGTGCTCCACTAACTAGTATATACCGTGTCTCCCCAAAAATAAGACCTAGCCTGAAAATCAGCTCTAATGCGTCTTTTGGAGCAAAAATTAATATAATACCCGGTCTTATTTTACCAAGACCAAGTCTTTATAATATAATATAATATAATTTTTCATTTTTTACATGAGGCAAGTCAACTCTAAAGAGCTAAATGACTTACCTCCGCCAGGTGAAGGATATGATGTGGGTTAAGACCCAGATCTCCAAATTCCTAAACCGGTGCTTTATCCACTGTAGCATATTGCTTTTTTTTTTTTTTTTTAGCCGTTGAGAAAGGTTAAAAAGAAAAAAATGTTTGTGTGTGTGTGTTTGTGAGAGAGACAACCACACAGTTGAGTGAATTTTTTATGTCATTGTCCTTGAAATTTTCTAGCCAGCTGAAAATTAAAACAGCTAACATTTGTTATGCAATTACTAGGTTCCAGTCACTATTTATACGTTCTGTGAGTCAGGTAGCATTACCATTTTATAGCTAGGGAAATGGAGGCACGGAGAAGTTAAGCAGCTTTCCTAAGTTTATAACAGCTAGTAAGTAATAGGGCCCAGATATGAATCCAGGCAGCTTGACTGGTCTAGTAATTAACACTGCTTGGGAGCAGTCTGAGGTCATTATGGTTTATATTCATTATTATTTTAATATATAATAAAAATCATGTTCATTAGATATCTGGATGGTATTGGATGCTGAGATTTTTAATGTTCCATGATGGCAAATATAATTCAAACTTAGTTTAACAGATTAGTGAAATGCTAGAGCCTGTGCTTAATCAAATATATTGGTGAGTTCAAATAAAGTAATTGGAAGTGCTCAGCGCAGCATACAAATGAATATTGACTGATTTTTCTCTTTAGGATACATTCGTAGGCATAAGGCTATGAAGTCATGGAACATAATTGCCCTCTAGAAATGCTGTACTTCTTTTTCTAATCCCAAGCCAACTGTGTATTATTGATTTTTATCTTCTTGACTGCTGAGCAACAAATTAAATTTTGTTTTAATCTGTATTGTTTTGATTCTTAGTAAGGTTTGCTTATTGACCCATTTTTTTCCCTCTGCCTTTTTTGTTATTGGTGGTATGAATTATCTTTAATTTATTTGGATTTATAATTTGGTATTTTTAATTCCCCAAATAGAATACATGTAATCAATTTTATTTTTCTTGTGCTTGGAAAGTATTTGGATAATAGTTTCACTGCTGGGGATTCACTTAATAACATCTACATGATTAGGAGATACAATAAATTTGACTTAATGAAAAAAATGTATAAAAGTGTGAATTGGAAAAAAGGATGAGGAAATAAAGAGGCAAGAAAGGGAGCTGATTTTTTTGAAAAAGGAAGGAAGCAAAGAATGTATAGCATTTCAAAGCCAGTAACTCTTGTTGAAAAGGAAGAAAATTGGAGAGCATGAATTAAAAGAATATAGTGGGAATATAAAGGACGTGGGTAGAGGAATTCAACTGAAAGTGCAGAAGAAACATGCAACTATAATTAGCTTTACTAAGGCCCAAAGAAGATTGTCTGAATGTTGGAGGCCTTGTAAGTTTATTGAGAGTAGTTTTATTAAAATCTATAATTATCTACAGGTTGCTAGAAGTAAATAAAGACATTTTCTTGTTCTCCAGGACAAAACACCTTCTATATGCTACCCTTCCAAAGAGATTTTATGAAGGAATTGAACAAAAGCTGCTCAAGATAAGGAGACAGATTTTTATTGATGATTAAAAATGGGGAAAGCTATCAGGAGGCAGGCCATGATGTACAAATTTGAGAGGATAACTTGCTCTACAGGAAACTAAAGGCTCTCCTGATTAGTCTTTCTGTGGGAACTCCTAAAACAGAGTCACTAACTGTGTGTGCAGACCACTAATTGCCAAAAGGCTCATTCTTTAGACCAAGAGCCTATTAGCTTATACTGCACACACATTAAAGCCTTCCTTCTCCTGGGAAACCTCTAACTGAACACTTCTCTAGTCTCAACCTGGGTTTTACATGAGAAATAGACGTGAAAAAGAACTATTACTGAGCATTTCACAGTAACTGTAGTTTTCGTATTCTGTGCAGTATTTTACACATTAACTCAGTATGATGAGACTTCAATAAATTGTACTTAAATGGAAAATTATGAAATTTGACCAGGGTCAGGTTGAAAGTACTAAACATGCATTTCTTTCAAGTTATGTAATTTAGATTTTAAAACAATATGTTTTTCCCCTCAGTTTGAATTAATTGGTTTTCAGTCTTGACTAGTGACCAGAGGTAAATGAAATGCTCTTTTGCTCTTGTAATATGATTGAGAAAGCTTTTATTACCAGAGGGAGGTAGAAGGAAAATTGGATTCTATTTTACACTCAGGATCTACTTTGAATAAAACATTTTTGCCTCTGTTTAAAAAAAAAAGTTATAAAAATAATTCATATTCATGGTTAAAAAAAGTACAGTGTGGAAGGGCTCCTCTTTGACCCCCATTTTTATTCTCGCTAATCATTGTCATCAGTTTCTTCTGTATCCTTTTAGAAATTTCCAATGCATATAATCACATTTGTATCTACCCCTCCCGGCTTTTAAAAAGATGAATGGATCATACCACATGTTCTTTTACAACTTGCTTGTTTTTTTGTATGTCCTTCAGTGAATATGTGATAATTTAAATTGGTATCTCCTCATCCCTTCTCTTTTTTCAGTCTTTATGTCCTGTTTTGTAAATTGCTGGTGAAAATGAGGGCAGTTTCTTAGATTTATTCTCATTAAATACTAGAATAGATGACAAAAGCCTTTTGGGGTAGTAAAATGCACTGAATATCTTGGTTTTTATTTTGACTAATTTAAATATAAATTACACTATTTCTGCTCAAGTTAGGGAACCTGTAGTTTTTCTTTCTTTTTTTTTTTAATAGGTAGTGATTTTGTTTCTAGCTTTTTAGTTTTGATTTTTGCTAATACAGGCAATGTTATAATGAAAATCCTTGACTACATAGTTTTGCATACTTATAGGAGCTAAATCAAAAGATAAGTACATTTTCAAACTTGATGTATGTTGGATATTACCTTCTTAGAAGGTTTATATTAATTTACATTCACATCAGGAGGATATGAGGATTCATTTCCCTACACTCTTGCCAATACTATGAATTATCAGACTTTTGAATAGTTACCAATTTGATTTGTGTTTTTATAAATTATGGCAGAAGTTGAGCATCTTGAAGAGTTTTATTGTCCATTTTTAATACTCTTGTTATGAAATGCTTGGTCTCATTCTCTGCCCATTTTTCAAAATTCTTTTGTTCATCTTTTATTGTTGTAATTTTTTCAAGTTTTTCATTTCAGGTAGGATTTTATGGTATTTTCACATGTGGAGTTTACATTTTTATATAGTCAGAAATTTTAGTTTCATTGGATTCCAGGTTGAAAATTCATTTTAATAAAAAAATCTCGTAGTTCCTTTCTATTTGCAGGGGTAAGAACATTTATGCTATTTTCAAAACTGTCCTTGTACTTAACTATGAGCAGAGGCTTATGGTAGGAGGTAAGGGGGTGCTTGGTGTGTAGGTTTGCTACCAACTGACCCCATTTCTGTTTTGGAATGGATTCTCAGGAGGGCTGACTTCTGAGCTATGATGTTAGATTTTCCTAGTACCTTTGATAGCATTTTTAGGAATGTTTCTTTTTCTTTTTTTTAAATGCCATTTTGTGTCACTTTAGAACTTTTATTTTCTATATCAAATACAGAAAAATAATTGCAAAATATTCTACTAGTGAGGTTGCTTTTTCGTTAAGTGTAAAACTAGTTTGAATTGTTTCTAGTTTTCTGTTCAGTTCAACAGCTTCTTTATAATGCATTCTCTTATGTACATATAAAAGTGTTTTGTAGGTTATGTTTTAGACTCTATTTTACATTTTTCACAACTAAAATTAGGAAGCAATCCAGAGTGAAAGGAATATTATATAACCCAAGGTAACTAATTTTGTTTTCTATTCTGTGAAGAGATTATGGGCATTGTCTTTGATTTTAAAGAATTTAATCTTTTAGAAACTGGAACGTTATAGAATCACATAAATTGACAATAACTCAGTTGGTTCAGTATTTGATTAAATTCCCCAAGGATTTGTTTTCTCTTAAGCTGTATGGTCTTTTTATTTAATACAATCTCTCTCTAGAGAGATTGGTTTATTGACAATTCTTCATGTACTTTGCTTTTTCTAAGCCTCACTTACAGTAGACTCTTTCTTTAGGCATCTCTAGCTAAAGAGAAATAATTCTGTAACTTAGTGGCTTATTTTGATTCACAAAAATAATACATTTGTTTTAATACTTTAGGTGTGTACATCCCGATTCTGGTTTAATTATCGACATGTTGCAAATACTCTTTCTGTTTATAGAAGTGTGAAGAGGCTAGGTATTCCTGACAGGTAAGAAATCTTCATAAAGCTTAACTCTGAACCTCAATGAAAATCATCCTTAGATGATTGTTATTATATTTGTATTTTTATGCTTTTGTAAAGATAAGAAAACCTGATTTGAAGTTTGTTTTATTGTTGTTAGAACATACCATCATGTATAAAGTAGCCCTTGCTTAAGACTATAATGGCAAATTATATAAAACATCAATTAATACTAAGGTAAAAAGATTTGATAAAGTATAATTGTTTAGTATCATTTACTTAATCATTAAATGCCACAGTCTGGGTTTTTAATTGCCGGCAGCTGAAGAGTGATTGAAATAGAAAATCAATGTTTTTTACAAATTTTTATTAAATTTACTGGGGTAACAATGGTTAGTAAAATTACAGAGGTTTCAATTGTACATTTTTATAATACATCATCTATATGTTGCATTGTGTGTTCACCAGTTGGTATTTTGATATGGATTGCATTAAATCTGTATATTGCTTTGGGTATTATGGCCATTTTAACTATGTTGATTCTTCCAATCCATGAACACGGAATATCTTTCCATTTCTTTGTGTCTTCTTCAATTTCTTTTAATAATGTCTAGTAGTTTTCAGTGCATAGGTCCTTCACATCCTTTGTTAAGTTTATTCCTAGGTATTTTATTCTTTTTGTTGACATTGCAAAAGGAATTATTTTTT
This sequence comes from Rhinolophus sinicus, assembly GCF_036562045.2. Taxonomy (NCBI): domain Eukaryota; kingdom Metazoa; phylum Chordata; class Mammalia; order Chiroptera; family Rhinolophidae; genus Rhinolophus; species Rhinolophus sinicus. The sequence continues at coordinate 41,826,524 of NC_133756.1, read as the reverse complement.
TTCATTTCTTAGAAACAGAATTTTTGAAAGCATATTGATTATTATACCACATTGACGGGAAGGCTGTAGCTTTAAATAGTCAGGAACAAGGAAGGTTTCTTTTTTTTGAACAAGGAAGACTGTGTAGCAAAGAAGACATTTCTAAAAACCATGGCATAAAACTAGTCCAGTGACAGTAATGCAGCTGTGATTTGCTGAAGGCTACACTCAGTAACCCCAGAGCTGCTACTGTTGCCTTTGGAAGCTTCATGTTGGTACTGCTGCCTGCTGCCCAAATCCAGCCTTTGCTGTCCGAGCTTCTTAGGGAGGTGGACTCTGCTTCTATGGAGACTCATATAATGAGACATTTCCCAATTATGTGACGGAATTCAGGTACCAGGTAGAACCTCCACACCTTCACCCCCAGATACATGTCCTTTATTGGTTTGCCAGATACAATAAATCTGTTTTTGCTACTACCAGAGCAGTTATGGAAGAAACTGCAGTCAGTTTAGTTGTTTAGGTTTGATTTATTTAGTCCTATGGTATGCTCTACCTTTGAGCCAGTGCAGAAAGAGCTTTGCAGTGAAACAGATCTTAGTTTGAAATCTGGGGTTAGTGGCGGTTTTGGTTAAGTCACTTGGCCGTACGAAGCCTGTTTCCTCGGTTCTTACATGGTGATACTAGTACCTTCTTTGCAGTATTCAGGTACTTGCACTAAAAATCAAATAGAGATATGTATAAAGTGCTGCAGGAGCAGACAGGAAGCAGTGAATGACTCAGGAAACAAAGTTATATTCCATGTAAAATGGTTATTTTAGCCTGAGAAGCTGAGAAGAACTGTAATTTAATTCCTATATTTCAAATGAAAATTAAGACAACTTGACAATATTACCATTTTTAAAAAGAACATTAAATCTGAGAAAGGATGATTTGTTATATCAAGTATAAAGGTATTGTTGTAATTAGCCAGCTATTATAATTTGTCAATTGGCTCTCCTCAAATAGGTCTATATGGATTAATCCTTTGATTTTTACCTGTTGTTGCTTCTTTATCCTATGTTCTCCTCCAGGGAGCTACTATGTATGGTTTGGCAACAGTTTTCACCTTGGTAAATGAATCTTTGTTTGATTTATAAAGTTATTATAGTAAATGTTTAAATGGTTTGAGTAAAAGCTTATTCTTGTATCAAGTGATTGCCTGTCTACATCTCTGGTTATAAAATCTTTGTTGGGGAATGAATTGAGGGTTTAAACAGTTGGTGATTTAAACCATTTGTTATTTAATAAACAGAAATCAAAGAAAAGATTCTATTTGGCTTTTAGCCTAATGTGCTGAATACTCTTATTGGTGACTTGTCCCACTTTACTCCTACCTGGAATTAAGTATAAGAATATAATTATAACTAAATTTTTATTCAGAAAGTAAAAAATTATTATGAAATAACAGTTTAGAAACTTAAAATCATTAAGAATAGTTTTCAGTTTTAAAACTTGTATTTAAAAATACTGTTTGAATTATTTTATACATTGGTCAGTACATTTAATAACAATTATGAGTAGAGCTCTGGTTTCTTAAAAAAAATGTGTTTGCTTTTTTAAAGGAACATTTTACTTTTGTCTTGAAATGAAAAGTATTTGCATTTGGTTTTCCCATATGTTTCAGTAAGAAATTAGTCATGTCACAAATCAGTTACTAAAATACATGTCATTGATTATTGCCTTTTTGGAAGTTCACATAAATTCTGTAGATCCTGTTTGAAATGTCACATTAGTTATGTCACTACTGTCACTACTCTTGTTCTGATTTGATTTACCTCTGATATTCTGTCTGTATTTTACATACTCCAACCACACTGTACTAGTCTCTCTGCCTGGAATGCTTGTCTATACTTCTAGCTCAGCGCAACCTAAACCTGGCTATGATTTGGAATCACTTGTGGTGTACACTGAAAATATTGATTTCTCAGTTTCATCTCTGGAGGTTCTAATTCACGAGATCTGAAGTGAGGCCCAGACATCAGCTCTATGTGTAGTTCTGATGCACAATCAAGTTTAGAAAGCACAAGTTTAACCTTTACCTGATCTTCCAAATTTACGTTGCTCGAATACTTCTTCAAAAAAGCATTTCCTGATCCGCTTTTATGCTTCTATAAGTGTCCTGTGTATACTTTGATTATAACATGATTATACTAATTTAGTATGTCTCCCTTATTAGATTGTAAACTCCTTGAAGGGAACAAGGATTATATTTTATTTCACTTTGTGCTTCCAGCATCTAGCATAGCACCTGGCACATAGTAGGTGCCCAGTAGGTACTGGATAAATAAACACGTGACTTGGAAATACTTTATCAGGCAAAGCAAACACAAGTTTGTACTTTAAAAGTAAAAGCATTTCTATTGCAGAAATTGTTTTAATCTACTTTTTAACAATACCAATCTGATATAAAAGATATTTTAATAAACAGGTTGCCATAATTTTATAATACTATTTCAAAATATTGATTCAGGGAAAAGGGATTTTTATACTTATGGGGGAAAATAAAAAGACATGCTCCTAAGATCTTCATGAGATCTCCTAAGATTTTCATGCCCTCCAGCCTGACTGTTAACCATTTCATATCTGAGTTTTATGTAGGAAGCTGTCTTGTGCTCTGCGCCCATACTTTCTGTAACCTTACCCGACCTCAGACATTTTGTTTTTATCTGCTTGGTTTTAGTTTCCTGAAACATTTTTCTATTTTTAAGAAATGTTCTGCCCTTAAATAATTGTTTTGGACTAAACCCCTGTTTTGCTACCTCCAATATGCTTAATATACTTAAGATGAGGAAGAAAAAAGGCATTAAGCAGGGGTTACGTTCTAAAGTCAGTACATGAGGCAAAAATTGAGCCAAAATTATTCTCAAAAGCTTATTAAATAGCACATGAAGTACAATGTGGTATTGTCTTACTTAAACCATTTAAATATTTCCTAATGACTTACAGATCAAACAAAGATTCATTTACCAAGGTGAAAACTGTTGCCAAACCATACATAGTAGCTCCCTGGAGGAGCACATAGGGTATCAAAGCAACAACACTTAAAAATCAAAGGATTAACCCATATAGACCTATTTGAGGAGAACCAACTGACAAATTATAATAATTGGCTAATTACAAGAATAATACCTTTATACTTGATGTAACAAATCATCCTTTCTCAGATTTATGTACTTCCTGTTTTCTTTGGTGGAACACTTGATGAAGTGGTTTACTTAGCATTAAGGGACGTGTTATATCAAAATACACGTATCTTGAATACTAGAATTGTGATGCCCATGCTGTGAGAGGCACTTGGAAATTGAGGCTGACTGAGGGAATGGAGAATCATAGTTCCCATCTCATGTTTACTTTGGGGCATATACATTGAGTATTAGGATAGGTGAGATCTGTCTCTCCTTTTTCTTTTCTTTTCTTTTTTTTTTTAATGGTTTACCTCCATTACCAATTGGGTGGATGTGAGTTTTTGTAATGATCCCTGTCCCATAAAGTGTTTCTATAATTAAACCCAGCAGCTTTTTTGACTCTTTTTTTTCCTTACTCTGTATTTTCATCATTATGTGAGATTAATATTGCTATTTTAAACTTTTTATTCTTCATCTCCCCTTATTCATAAACTCTAGTGTATGCAAAATAAAATTCAGATCATTTATGCTGGAACTCAGGGCTTTCGCAGGCTGGTTCCAAATATGATTCTCTGATCATTTAATTTCAATTCAGTCAATTCTTTGTTGTGAGTCCCTATATTGGCCTCTGTCATTGCCTTACACTGGCCCTTCCACCTGCACTTCTTTCATTCCTCCCTTACTTCCTAGTTTGCCTATGCCCAGATTCAGTGCATGCATTCCCTAAAGCGTGGTTCTCCTTACATCAATACTATTTATACGTCTATCATGACACCTTTTTATGTGTATCAGTCTTATTTCTTCAAGGCTGGTTCTGATACTATGTTTGTATTCCCCACAGTGCATGTTTGGTATATTGTGCAGAGCTGGATGAATGAATAAATAATGTACTAAAGTCCCCTAGCTAAGTGGAACCTCCTTGGTCTTGGCTAGAAGGGAAATATTTGTGAATACTGCTAATTTATATTCTCTTTAAATCTTGTTTGTCAAACTGCACTGAGCTAAATGTGCTCTGTACTTGATTTTATAAACTATTCCCTATTGCTACTGTAGGGATCCATGAGTGGGGTGATCTTACCAGAGAACTTTATATTCATTTCTTTTTATCAGATAGAAGTCCATAAAAGTCTCGCATAAGACAAATTAACTTTAACTTTACTTATTCTCTAACTTCCTACTATTTAAGTTCCCTTGGGGTGAACTCTTTTTTTGTCCTTTGTCCCTTTTAACTTCTTTCTCAAGTAATAAATATTAGAATTAGAAATGTGAATTCTGGTAATTTTTCTATAAATTAAAACAAGAAAAAATTACTAATTGCCTATTGTCATTTTTAAAATTACATTGGTAATATAGCTTTTGACTATTGCTCTTTTATGCTGACGTGGATTCGATGATGTGGAAAAGAGGACTTTTCTAAAGTTGAGCATTAATCAGATATTGGAGGAATTCTCTTGTATACTTTCTTATTAAAATAATGTAGAGAATGGCCTGGTTATTACGGTTCTTTGAAAATGCTTGTGGCTTTTTCTCCATGAGGTCAGCCAAAATGGACCCTTATTTCCGGACTCCTTCACCTGCCCCATTACAAACATTCACTATCCACTATAATTCAGGTGCTATGTTAGGGATTTTATAACGAGTTATTTCATTTATTCTTTGAGGCCTTTATGAGAGATTGTATTTTTCCCATTTTACATATTAGAAATGGTTACTCAGCGTGGTTAAATGACCTACTTAAGGTCCATTAACAGTACCATTAAATAATAGAACCAGAAAATACGTAGTTGGAATTGATGTCTTTTGATTTTATGGCTGGAGCATTTCTATTGTATCAAAGCTATCTCCTCCCTAAGCAATTAGAACTGTTACTATTTATGTAGTATTTATAATTAGAGAATTCTTTTGATAATGTCTCATTTTATTCTAATGACAATCAGAGGTTAGTGTAATTATACACGCTGATCATTTAATACCTTATTAAATTCAAAACTGTATATCTACATGTTGAATGTAGTGCTGGGATGTTATGAAAATAGTTAATTTAATAAATGTGAAGAATGCCACTCCTATGATCCCATTTGCTTATTTTTTTTCCATAGTTTTTACTATTGTCTAAGTCTTCATTATTTCATGTTTCATGTACTTCATGCTTCTATACTTCATAATGTTTGTAACTGTAATACATGCTCTGTACTTCAGCGGCTTTGTAGCTGTTTATTCCGTCTCTAGTCTCTTTTCCCCTGCTACTCATCCTACACACAGCTGTTAGAATTATCTGTCTCAGACACTGCTTTCATCTTTTCACTCCCACGATCAAGAACCTGTAGTGACTCTGTTGGCTCTCTAAACAACCCAAAATATACTGCTTTGTTAATTTCAACTTACTATGTTCATTTTTTTTTTGTTATGGCATCTGCTGCACAATACGTAGTCATTCCCATTTCTTTTTCTTTTTTTCCTTTTCTTTTTTCTTTCTTTTTTACCATTTATCTTACCTAGAATACTTGGACTATCCTTTGTGCTCTCTTTTTCTACCCATCTATCTACCTTTCTTGTGTGTTACTATGTAGAACGTTGTACAGGGAGGTCACTGAGTGAATTTTTAAAACCATTACAATTAATCTGTAAAATTTTCTAGATACATATATATTTAAAATTTTATTTTATTACTTTTTATTTTATGATTTTGCTTTGTTTTTGTGAACAAAAGGACTAGTGCTTTGTAAATAACTTGCAATATGTTATCATAGTTATTGTCAAGATACTATTAATTCATGCCTTTGAATGTTCTGATTCTTGTCTCCTGTCACTTCTCAATAATTTTTTCTCACATACTCCATAAAAGTATAAATAATGCTGTTGAATATGGATACTGTGTATTCTGAACAAGCTGTCATTTTATTCTCACATTGACAGCTGATCAGTCTGCCATTCCACATGATGTTCCTAATCATTTAATATTACGAATTCATTGTATAACATCTTGCCTAGGGAAACATTTAGAATAGTTACGAAGTTGAAATGTGCTCTAAGAAGGGGAATAGTCACCAAGATAAAAGGAGCATTTTGGCTACAGCCATCTTGTTCTTATGTTTAGATAATAAGTAGGACCCATTTGCAAGACTAAGAATATGCTGAACGGTTTTATGGAGCAAAGGGGAAATTTCTTTATTGATTTGTACATAAATAGGAAGGTTTGGGGATGTTGAAAATGCCAGACGTTATTCCTTTATCAATACCACAGTGTCTTCGTTACTGACACTATCCTCATAGCTGGTAATTTGTTTTCCTTGACTTTGTTAATTTTTAGAATCGTCTTGACTATTCTTGGGTATTGTTCTTCCATATTAAGTTTAGAATCAGCTTGTCAACTTCATAAAACCCTGTTGAGATTTTGATTAGCATTACAGCGAGCTTTAAATTACCTTAGAGAGAATGGGTTTCTTTATAATATTAAATCTTTCAATTTATGAATTATATGCAACGCCATTTAATTATGTGTTTAACAGCTTTTGACTAACTTTTATAATTTTTAATTTTTCTCCATAACATTTTTAGTAGAATTTTCAGTTTTTCACCAAGGTAATCCTGAATTTAGTAGTTGGTACAGCCTACAGAGTGTGAGAAATCATCCAGGTCAGAGGAATCCAGAACAGTCACTGAGGAGAAGGGCCACGTTGTCCCTCAAAGTTCTACCTTTTGTTATTTAGGGCAATTCCTGGCTGTGCTTGCTTGCAGGTTATACTTAAATTTTATTTCCTACTGCATCATCAGGCCTTCAGTAAATGTGGAAATGGCCTGAAAATGTTACTGCTAGTTTTTTATTTTATTTTTTTATCTTGGACAATTTATAGAATCTCTCTTAGCTTTAGTGCCCTGATCTGTACGATAGGGAAACAATATCTACATGGGGTGAATCTTGTTGGTTTATCAGTCTGGTTGGGAGTAATTCCCACCTCTCTTCCCTTGCATCATTCCACAATCTCTTGAATCCGCCTACCATGTTTTCTGATTACTTTGATTGCATTGGTCTAGCATCAAGTAACTTGGAATTAATTTAATGATTCTAAATGCTAGTTTTATTATTACTGTGACAGTCTTAGTCACCATAAAAAGGGTCATAAAAAGGTAGAGAGGTTTGTAAGTTGAATCATTTTCAGTCATGAGTTGCCTGTATACAGACTAGACGGGAGTAATAGGCCTATTAGAAGGAAAAGGAGAAAGGAACAGATGCTTGCAAAATAGCTGAGTCATGTTAGTGATAAAACACTGGATTACATAACATTCCACAAATTTTTATTGTTGAGATATCTAAAATTACTTTTGAGTTCTAGTCTTTGAAAGGCTTTATGCTTGAATTTCCATAAAATTGTGTCTCTTTTTAATATTCATCCTTTTTATTTGAACCAGCTTTAGCGATTTTTTGAAATTAAGAGAGCCTGACTAGAATAAATATTAAGGTGTGGGTAAAGGTTTAACAAAGCCCTTTCCTTTTACAAAAGAATTGATTTTTTGTTCACTTTGTAATTGTTTCCTTGGATATTTGATAAAGGTAGACAACATTACTTATGGTAAAATGTCCCCTTATTGATTAGATAACTGCAAATGAACTGAGATAAATAAATCATACATACTTGAGGAGAAAGCCATACCTTTGGGCTTCTCTGACTGTGATGATTCTTTTAATTAGGCTTGTTCCTTTAGGGACCCTGAAAACCATGTCTACAGAGTTATTGCGTAAGATATTGACTGCAGTGGGGCACGAGACTTCTAAACCAAAGTATATATAAGTCTCATTCCCTCATACCTGAGTTGTCTCACCTGAAGGATCAAAGAGAACAGCTTGAGAGCATCACAGACACACATACATACACTTATGCCATGCTATCAGCTACAGGCTCTTGGACTTGAAAGAGCAAGTCCAAGACAGTTGTGTGTATTACTGTGCAGATTGTTGTGAGGGTACTCCCATGGAACAGAAATGCTTAATGCTGCCTATATTAGTTTCCTGTTGCTTTTATAACAAATTTAGTGGCTTCAAATAATAGAGATTAGCTCTGGAGATCAGAAATCCAAAGTAGTCGTCGGGACTGCATTCCTTCTGAAGGCTCTAGGGAAAAATCGATTTCCTTGCTTTTCCCAGCGTCTAGAGGTGGCCTGCTTTCCTGGGCTCACAGCCCTATTCTTTATTTTGAAAGCCAGCAGTATCTTCAGTGACTCTTCTGTTGTCACATCTTCTTCCCCTCTGTTTTTGCTGTCACATTGCCTTATCTGACTCTGACCCTCTTGCTTTCCTCTTATAAGGACCCTTGTGTTTACATTGGGCCCACCCAGATAATTGAGGATAATCTCCCCATCTTCAGATGCTTAGTTTAGTCATATCTGCAAAGTCTCTTTTAACCTTTAAAAGTAACACAGTCACAGGTTCTGGGGATTAGGACATGGATGCCTTTGGGGGCCATCTTCAAGCCCACCACAATGTTTTACTGGCGACCATTTGCTGTTCTGTATCCTTCTAATTGAGTTTGATGCCAACTGTGGTCATCTTTCGAGTTTGTATGTTTAATGGATCCTATTAAGAAGACATCTGGACGTCGTAGGAATGGCGGCAACGGGGTGCACTTTTTAAGTTCTCCTCTGGATCTTATCACAAATGGGACATCTATAACCCATCAAAGGACTCTGTGCTCATCATGTAGAACAGCTAAGAGACTTGTGCAAGGATTACTTGAAAGTGGGCAAATTGGGTGAGCAAGGGAAGAGGGAAGGGAACGTGGAGACGCGGCCCACACCTTCAGCTGTGGAGATGGGGCCCGCATCTGCGGCAGCGGAGATGTGGTCCGCATCTGCGGCTGTGGAAACACAGCCGACATCCACAGCTGCAGAGACGCAGGGGATCCCAGGACGGAACAGAGAATGCAAAAGCCAGGAGGTGGGCTCTTTCCCTGTGTCCTAAGTTGATCTCTCCTGCCGAGGGGGCAGCATATCCATCCAGCATTTGAGGCAATAACCTCAGTGAGACCTCCAGTTGGGCTCTACCTCAGACAAAGGACACAAACTCCATACCTGGGCCCCTCCCCCTGCTTCCCCCCCCCCCCTTCCAGAACTGAACTGAGGAGGAGTGTCAGATTACAGAGGTGCCTTAGTGCTCAGGCTTTGGGAAGACCGGTGTGATGCTCTGATCCAGGGAAGAGGCTGGGAAGAGTGTGATTTTTGCTGGGCTGGGAGAGAAGACCCCTCTATCCCCAGCCCCCACTCTTTCTGGCCTGCCTAGGGCAGGGCAATTACAACTGCGGAGGCACTCCCAGGGATCAGCAGTAGGCGGCAGACGCAGCTCTGGGCTTTTAGCAGCTCAGAAATCTCCCGCCCACCACATACACACATACACACACACACACACACACACACGGAAGAAGTGCCCTAAGACTCAGGAGAACTGGACACAGGGCTGGTGGTGCTACTCTCAGTGTGCATATGTGCCAGCGAGGGCAGAAACTGCACTGACTTTGTAGAAACTACCATCTAAACCCCTCAGCCCCATGCATTTAAATCTGTAGTCCCAACGTCACTCTGGGCACCAGGTGACCGGCTCTGCCTGCACAATACACAGAGGACTCTTGGTATAGCAGAGGACAACCTGGAGATTACTTGGTGGGCTTAAGCCAGGACTGGCGCTGCTTTTTGTTCTGTTTTGTTTTGTCTTTATATCTTTGATATCTTTACCTGTGTCGAGTGTGGGTTATGGGTTGTTTTTACATGTGAATGTATTTGATTTTTTCTTTGTTGTTGTTGTTGTGCTTGGTGATTTGCTTTGTTCTGAAATTGCCCTACCAGGGCCCAGCTTAAGAGGCACAAGATTCAACACACCCAGAGGCCAATTCCAGACCAAGCCAGAGTACTACCGGGTTTGACCTACAAGTGACACACCCAGAGGGAATTCTCTACAAGCACAAGAGCCCATAGAGGCCAAACCACATTTAAGTGGTCAACCCTCATGCAGCAGAACACCCTGCGGTGGGCAGAGCCAAGTCTCACAACTAGTCAGCCTAAGAGTTAACCCCACCTACTCACAAGTGAAAAGCAATTAAAGATCTTCTTTAACAGGACAATATACACAACACAAGAGTCACCTTTGGAGCACACGCAGAGGAGAAGAATGAAGTAGTGCAAGTCAAATATAAAGAACACATACTACATAAGATAACCCAGCAAGAACTAAGAACTCTAGGGGATCTACCTAATACATCGAAGCAAACACAGAGAGTCAGCCAGAATGGGAAACAAAGAAACATGTCCCAAATAAAAGAACAGAAGAAACCTCCAGAAATGGAACCAAATGAAACAGAGGTAACCAACCTATTAGAGACAGAGTTCAGAACACTGATGATAAGAATGATTAAGGAGCTCAGAGACGACGTAAGGAAGGATAGAGAAATCATAATGAACAACCAGTTAGAAATAAAGTACACAATTACTGAAATAAAAAAATCACTTGAAGGAATTAACAGCAGGTTAGATGAAGCAGAGGATCGAATCAGCGACTTAGAAGACAAGTTAGCAGAGATCACCCAAACAAAACAACAGAAAGAAAAAAGAATAAAAAACAATGAAGATGGTTTAAGGGACGGAGGAACAATGGCGGCATGAGGTGAGCCTCTGTAAAGCTCCCCTGGAATTTACAACGAATCGAACAACAAAAACTCCACAAAGGACTCCCTGCACAGCAGACAGGCAAGACGAAGAGGCCCACTACCTAAATTACCTACAGGTGGGAGATTCGCGAGTGGAGGGAGGAGGAAAGGGAGAAGTGTGGAGACGGAGCCTCGCTGGCGCAGGACGCAGACCTAGCTCAGTGCTCCGAGCTCCCTGCATCCCGGAACTACCGCAGCTGCAGGAGAGGGAAGAACTCGGACTGCTAGGGCTCCGCTTATGGCCCACAGGGCTGAGGGGGCAACATATAACACGGCTGAACCCAACGCTCACGACAGAGACCTCGGAGAAAAGACTGAGGGAAGAAGGCTGAAAACGGTGGTTTAAGGCTTCACTGCTGCAGAGAATGGAGCCTTAGGCACTAAGACTAGCCGCCCCCTCCCTCCCCTCCCAGAGCTCGCCCCGCCCCCACCTGCCCGGTGCTAGAAGCGGAACAGTAGCAGTGTCAGATCAAAAGAACAGAATACTTGCTGTTCTGAGAACTGTGGACCACAGACACAAATTCGCAGCCCAACTAGTTCCAGCAAAGGGGAGGGAGCTGTGGAAGCAGGACCGGCTGTGGTGGTGGTCGCTGCCATTGCTCTGGGCCACCTCTCACAGCTCACCCCGCCCCTGGCCCCACCTATCTGGGCGGATCCCTGCAAGAGTAAACAGAACTGCTGAAACATACTGGCTCTGAATCTGGTGCAGGAAGAGCTTTGGAACATCAAAAGCTCTCTGCATACCCACCAGGACACTGTGCCCTGTGACCTAGACAAACTATTAACAGAGGAGAAGCCCGTCTCCCAGGGAATCCCCCCATTGTGTGAGAAGCTGGAATAGTGCAGAGAAAACATAGCACTACCGTGTGGGAGAAGAAAAATAAGCTGCAGTTGGAAAAAAAATAAAACATTCTACCAACAAGTACTGGAAAACAAAAGAAAGACCGCTTCATATCAACCTGTTGCAGAAGCCACTCCTGTAGATGTCTAGGAAGAGAAATAGTAAACCAGTAATTGCCGTGAATAACCAAGGCAACAAGATAGCTCAGAAAGAAAGTGAAGATGGTTTAAGAGACCTCTGGGATAACATCAAGCGCAACAACATGCGCATCGTAGGAATACCAGAAGGTGAAGAGAGGAAGCAAGGGATTGAGAACATATTTGAAGTAATAATGTCCGACAACTTCCCTAACCTGATGAAGGAAACCAACATACAAGCCCAGGAAGTGCAGAAACTTCCAATCAGGATAAACACCAAGACACATTATAGTTAAAATGGCAAAGGTTAAAGATAGAGAGAATCCTAAAAACAGCAAGAGAAAGACAGAGGGTTACATACAAGGGAACTCCCATAAGACTATCAAATAACTTTTCTAGAAAAACATTGAAGGCCAGCAGGAAGTGGCAGGAAACACTCAAAGTGATGGAAAACAAAGACCTACAACCTAGATTGCTTTATCCAGCAAGGCTATCATTTAAAGTTGATGGAGAGATAAAGCGCTTCCCAGAAATGAATAAGCTAAAGGAATGTATTACCACCAAGCCAACATTGCAAGAAATACTAAAAGGACTTCTGTAAATAGAAGAAAGATGAAAAAAAATCTAACTACAAATTTAAAAATGGTAACTATGTACCTATCAATAATCACTTTACATGTAAATGGATTAAATGCTCCAATCAAGAGACATAGGGTGGCCGAGTGGATAAGAAAGTAAGAGCCTTGTATACGCTGTATACAAGAGACTCACCTCAGAGCAAAAGACACACACAGGCTGAAAGTGAAGGGTTGGAGTAAGATATTTCATGCAAATGGAAATGAGAAAAAAGCTGGAGTTGCAATACTTATATCTGACAAAATAGACTTTAAAATGAAGAACATATTAAAAGACAAAGATGGGCACTATATAATAATAAAGGGATCGATCCGACAAGAGGACATAACCCATATAAACATCTATGCACCCAACATAGGAGCACCTAAATATATAAAACAGATATTGACTGACATAAAGACAGAGATCAACAGTAACACTATTATAGTAGGAGACTTCAACACACCTTTGACAACAAGGGACAGGTCTTCCAGACAGAGGATCAATATGGAAACAACAGCCTTAAATGACACATTGGACCACTTGGATTTAATTGGTATTTTCAGAGCATTTCACCCTGAAGCTGCAGAATACAAGTTCTCAAGAGCACATGGAACATTTTCCTAGATAGACCACATGTTAGGCCATAAAACAAGTCTTGATAAATTTAAGAAAATTGAAATCATACGAACTGTCTTCTCTGACCACAGTGCTATGAAATTAGAAATGAACTACAGGAAAGAAACTGGAAGACACACCAATTCATGGAGGCTGAATAACATGTTACTAAATAATGAATGGGTCAACCAGGAGCTCAAGGAAGAAATCAAAAGATTATCTCGAGACAAACGAAAATGCAAACACGACAACCCAAAATCTATGGGATACCACGAAAGCAGTCCTAAGAAGGAAATTCATAGCATTGCAGGCCTACCTAAAGAAACAAGAAAAATCACTAATCAACAGTTTATCTTCACACTTAAGGATCTGGAAAAAGAACAGCAAAATAAGCCTAAAGGGAGTACAAGGAAGGAGATAATAAAGATCAGAGCAGAAATAAATGAAATAGAAACCAGAAAAACAATACAGAAAAATCAATGAATCCAATAGTTGGTTCTTAGAGAAGATAAACAAAATCGACAAACCTTTAGCCAGGCTCATTAAAAAAATGAGAGGACCCAAATTAATAAAATCAGAAATGAAAGAGGAGAAGTGACAACAGACTCCACAGAAATACCAAAAATTTTAGGAAATTACTATGAGTAACTATATGCCAACAAATTTGACAATCTGGAAGAAATGGACAATTTTCTAGAGGCGTACAACCTCCCAAGTCTAACTCAAGAAGAAACAGGAAACCTGAATAGACTGATTAGCACCAGGGAAATTGAATCAGTAATCAACAATCTCCCTACAAACAAAAGCCCTGGACCAGATGGCTTTACAGGTGAATTTTACAAAACATTCAAAAAAGAATTATCACCTATTCTCCTCAAGCTTTTCCAAAAAATTCAGAAGGAGGGAAAGCTCCCAAATACTTTCACGAACCCACTATCACCCTGATCCCAAAATCAGACAAAGACACCACAAAACAAGAAAACTACAGACCGATATCTCTAATGAACATAGACGCAAAAATCCTCAACAAAATATTAGCAAACGGAATTCAGCAATACATTAAAAAGATCATACACCATGATCAAGTGGGATTCATCCCTGGTATGCAAGGGTGGTTCAATATCCGCAAATCAATTAATGTGATACACCACATTAACAAAATGAAAAATAAAAATCACATGATCATATCAATAGATGCACAAAAAGCATTTGATAAAATCCAGCATCCATTTATGATATAAACCCTTAAGAAAGTGGGAATAGAGGGATCATATCTCAACATAATAAAGGCCATACATGATAAACCCACAGCTAACATCATACCCAATGGGGAAAGCTAAACCATTCTCCTTAAGATCAGGAACAAGGCAAGGTTGCCCACTTTCTCCACTTCTATTCAACATAGTCCTGGAAGTTCTAGCCACAGCAGTCAGACAAGAAAAAGTAAGAAAAGGCATCCAAATTGGTAAGGAGGAAGTAAAATTGTCATTATGTAGATGACATGATACTATATATAGAGAACCCTAAAGACTCCACCAAGAAACTATTAGAGCTCATAGATGAATTTAGTAAAGTAGGAGGATACAAAATTAATGTTCAGAAATCAGTTGCATTTGTATATACCAATAATAAAACATCAGAAGGAGAAATTAAAAAAAACAACAACCCCATTTACAATTGCTCCAAAGACTATAAAATACCTGGGAATAAATTTAACCAAAGAAGTAAAAGATCTGTACTCAGAAAATTATAAGACACTGAAGAAAGAAATGAAAGAAGATACAAATCGATGGAAACACATACCATGTTCATGGATAGGAAGAATTAATATAGTTAAAATGTCCATATATTGTCCTAAGGCAATATACATATTCAACGCAATTCCTATCAAACTACCAATGACATTTTTCACAGAAATAGAACATATAATCCTACAATTTATATGGGACCATAAAAGACCCCGGATAGCCACAGCAATCTTGAGAAATAAGAACAAAGCGGGAGGTGTAACAATACCTGACATCAAATTATACTACAAAGCTACAGTAATCAAAACAGCACAGTACTGGCATAAAAACAGACACATAGATCAATGGAACAGAATAGAGAGTCCAGAAATAAATCCATGCCTATATGGCCATTTAATCTACGACAATGGAAACAAGAATGTACAGTGTTACATATAGAAATGTTGTGTAAGAGGTGCACTCGGTTTCTTTTGAATCAGGTGAATAGAATTATGATTACAATACTTTGAAGAGTTAATGGGTAGTGAAGAAGGTAGAAAAAGTGACTGGAGGATGTTGACTGAGAGAGAAAAAGGGAGCACAGACTGTGGGGACTTAGAACCAAGACAGATTTTTGATTTTGAGACAGATGAAATTTAGAGCTTGGGGGAAGATATCAAAAGAGAGGAAGAATTAAAAACAGGAAAAGGGAATAAAACTAATTTGAGGGTTCTTGGTATTTGCATTGATTCCTCTACTTAGGACACTGATTTTTTTCCTAAATTAGGTTGAAAAATATTGGGGAAACCAATAAAAGGAGGCTGATGTATTTGAGGTCGTATGACTTAGGAGAGGTGCCAGGTTGTTCGGAGAAAAAGGAAGGAAGGCAGACAACTGGTGCCCGTGGGGTGGAAAACATTCATTCACTTCCTTCTTTCCTTCCTCCTTTCTTTTCCCCTTTTCTTATTCCCTCCTTCCCTTTTCTAACCAACAAATATGTATGGAGAGCCTGTGGTGTTTAGAATATACTTGGCAATTTGTATACTTTCAACTGAAGTGGGATATAGGGATGAGATAAGGGCAGGGCGGTAAGTATAGCCTGAAATGCTTTAGTGCTAGCAACCTCAAAATAAGTCAGACTCAGCTTGACATTTCACCACAGAAGTGGCGATAGTAGTAAGTATTGCTGAGAAAGTTCTGAGGACTTTCAAATGGAGAATTGATAGAAAAAATGTTATAATTTTGTCATGCTATATCTGACTCTTTCAGGGATATTAAAAGGATAAGTGAAATTGACATTTGTGAATCTAATTTTATTGCTTTGGAGAAAAGATACTTCATAGAGTTTTACATTAATAGTTTCCAAGAATTTGACCTGAGCATGAAGGGAGATTACTCAATTCAGTAAAAATGTACCCTGACATTAAATCCTTATGCTCACCCGTTTACTTATATATAAGACTGTCTCTCTGTCCAAGGCTTCAAATCATGAAATTCAGATGTTATTTTAGAAAGTAAAATCCACATTAAGCAGAACTTAATTTACCTAAACTGTCAGTTTTTCTTACTATAGGGAAGCAAAGGACAATCAAATAGGATCTTATTAAGAAGCTTATAAATTTACGACTATATTTTAGGATTTATTCTGGGCAAATAAAATCTAATTTAATTTCTTATACTTCATCTAATTCTAAATATTTTTATATGTAATAAAAGTAGATATTCAGATGTTAGCTTTGATATACTGATAAAGATTGTTGTTTAGTAGATTATATTATACATATTCAAGAAAGTAGTTTAGATATCATCTTTATTTTTTTGCATTTCATTATTTACTTAGATGTTTAGCTCTTGCACTAGGTTTTTATAAGCTGGTGAAAACTGACAAATTATTTCTCCCACAGAAGTATAACTGCATATTACAAGACCGTATAAATATATGGTCAAATTAACATTAGTACACATAATCATTTGCTCAATTACATAATAAAATAAATTATCAAGTATCCCAATATTGAGTTACACAGCTCAAGAGGCATATAAAAATTAGATATCTGATTGTTTATTAGCAAACACCCACTTTTTTTTTTGCAAGGGAGGTTGGGGAGAGAAGGGAAAAAACACACTTCAAACAAAAATAATAGCTGGTTAACAACATCTAATAGGTATGGGAAAAGAATGAGAATTTCAAAATTTTTATGGTTAAGAATTATTTTAGCTACAATAAGAAAGCATCTCTATCTTTAAAAAGTATTTACTAAATTAAAGAGCTTATCCTACATTTTCTACACAAGACAAAGGCAGTGTTTTACTTGAAATATTTAATGGCCCCCTCCCATTCCTTTTGAGGCCCTCCTTGTTAAGTTGCACCTAAAAGTGCAAAAAATAAATTAACTGTAAAGCACTTTTTCTTTTTTGGCCTGGAAACATTAAAGATGTGCTTCTATATAATGTATATTTTCAAAATGGATGTTTCCTACAACAGCACAAAGTAAGATTTATGGAAAGACACTAGGTAATCACTGTACAACTTGGTAAAAAATCTAACAAAAATCAATGGTTGTGCAAACCTGATGCATATTGTTATGAATGCAGGAGATACAAACAAGTGAGTAAGCAAATAACCGCATAGGCTCTGCTTTCAATGTTTGTAATGACTGCAGGAACAAATCACGTAAGATCTAGAGTGTTCATCGTTCCTACAGTTTTAGTTCTGTGATGCTAAAAATACACAAGTATCATGCTGGATATTTTGATACCTAATCTGTTTAAATTTCTTATGTATTGATAAGATTCTGACATGGGATAGATTTAAAGGAGACTTTTAACTCAATACTGCATGGTTTCAGTAAAGGTGAACTGGTACAAATGACAAGCACATTTTAAATGCGGAACAGCAAGAATCTTTTGCTGCCGTTTTCCCCTGAAAATAAGATCTAACTGGAAAATAAGCCCTACCATGATTTTTCAGGATGACATCCACAGAACATAGCCCTAATGCGTCTTTTGAAGCAAAATTAATATAAGACCCGGTCTTATTTTCGGGGAAACACGGTATGTATCTAAATAGCTTGATCGTAATCCAAACATAGAGGTTCTGTCAAGCATCTAACCTGGTAAAACTGCTTTTCAGTGTTTCTGGAAGAGCTTCATCAGACTTATTCACCAAGCTAACCTTTTGGCTAATGTGTACAATATATTAGGTTATGTCAGAAGTTCCACTTGCAAGACTGTAGCATCAGACACCTCAGTTTTATTGACCATTGAAATCTTTGCAGCACAGACACATTTTAGAATGATACTTCTCTAAATACAAGTTGCTTGATGTTAAAAGCGCCATGCTGCTTTTGTCTTATGATCTCGACCACATCTTCATGTTTCATTTCACCTTCTATTAATGCTAGGCAACACGCCTTGGAGCTCTCTGTCCCAAGGCTGCCGCATAATGAATAGAAGTACAACCACCATATTCTTCACAAAACTTGATGTTTTTACAAGACTTAACCAGTTATCAGCAATCTGTTTGGATGGGGGTGCACCTTCATCAAAGGCCAGTCAAGGACACAGATTCCTTCTTTATCCATAATACCAATGCCATATATTGCTTCACATACTCTTACTGTTATAGTAACTGCATACTTAAGTTTCTCAAATGTTTAAAATCTCATTGGTTGTGTTGTGTATGAAAAGAAATATCATGTGTTTGTATGTGACTGCATGAGTATTGGGCAGTTCATTCAAGCCATGTTAATTTAGTTTCAAAATATTTGGGTTGTGAAATAATTTAAAAAATTGAATACAGAAGTGATGTAAAGAAACTTGAACATACTCCACCAGAAATTCTCAGTGCTTTGAGTAACGGGAAATGAAATGAACCTCCTCACCAGAAGCAAATCTTCAATCCAGTAACACTGAGCAATAGAAAGGAAGTGCACTGAGGCTTACCTCATCTAGGTCAGAACTGGAAAATGCTGTGCATATTTCAATTCAACACTTCTGTGTCCGGGTTAACTGCTCTCATGTGGCTTCTTGGTGGAATACTAATGAATTTCTACAGTTCTCTTGTCCTCATAAAACTCACGCTGTGCTTAGCAGTAATCTTCATTGTCCTTCAGAAACTCCATAAATGTGTGATGACAAAAAGGAATATGTTTATTCATCGAAAATTGTGGCTTAGTCATTCAGTCCACGGTGGCAGCTACACAGGCGGTGATGGCTGTGGCTGTGACAGAGGGTCCGGGGTGGTCATTTGCAGGGTGGAGGGAGTGCAGGTACAGACAAAGGCACCAGGCTGGTATTGGGTTTTGAAAAAAGAATTGAAATCAGAATATTCTATTCCCCCAACATTCTTAGTCAGATTTTATTTTAATTAAAAAAAGGTTTGGGGAAGATTTTTTAGTTTTTTTAAATGCGGAAACAAACTCTATAGCTCTAAAATTAAATAATTTTTTAAATTTAAAATTTAATATTCACAGTGAAGTTTAAGGCATAAATTTCATTGAATCATGAAAAATGGAAATACTAAGATGAGGTTCTTATGAGGAAAAGTGATATCCCTTTAATATTTGCTGATGTGAGTATAGAAATTATTTAAACATTTTCTTTTGGCTCTGCTCACTGCTTGGGAGTGGAGTGAAAGGTAATGCATTCTATTGTGCCAAAAAATGTAGTAGTGGATGGAAAGTGTGTGGGCTTTGAAATCAAATCTCAGCTCTGCTTACTAGCCATGCAACTTTGGGCAAGAGATGTGATCTCACTGAATTTCCTTATCTTTCGAATTGAGACAATAAAAGTCTTCACAGGATTGTTTTAATTTAGCGAGAATTAAGTAAGGACTCTAGCACAGCACCTGTCCCACAGTAAACTCAACAAATATGTGTTTCTACCATTCTGTACCCCACCCCATTATCTCTAGCATATTGTGGCTATATTTTGAATACTAGTAATCATTTCTATGTTAAAAGTTTCTTGCTCAGTACTCTGCCTTTCCTTTTATTTTAAATTTGCTTGTCTACTAAAATTCTGTGTTCAGTTACGTTTTTGTAAGTTCTACAATATTGTTGGACCTATCTTTTCTGCATTTAAACCAGTTTCCTCTTTTATTCTCTAGAAATGTGTAAGTACAATGGTTAATTCTATAGTCTTACTTTGTTTCCATTTTCCCATAAATTCTAATCTTTTTTCCCCATAATCTTATTGAAACGTGGAATATAAATTTTATAATTTGTATAAAATATTATAGTTAAGTGCCTGTGCAATTTAATATGGATTGGTTAAATCAAATTAATGTCAATGAACACAATTATATTGCTTTAAAAATAAGTTGTTGAATTACATTTGAAATTTATTATTATCTTTTGGTTCATTACTCTTTCATTTTTTTCTGTGATAGTCTACATTTGATATTTTCCCCCCTTTTGTCCTCGTTTATTTCTATGATCAAATTGAGGAGCATAAGTGGTGGCAAAATACTCTTTACCACCAGTGGTATGTCTCGGTATTTTATCCTTTGCCAAATAGATTTTTAAATTAAGAGGACTGATTTTCTTGCCATTTGAAAATAGAAATGTATCAGAGAATGCATATTAATGGTGTTTGCATATATTTTTCAGTCAAAATGTGTAATCAGGCATTGTGGTCAAATCCTAGGAATCTGCTCACAGCATTCTAAAGAGGTTACGTATAGACTGTTAAAATCTTCTACTGGTGCTAAACATGATTCCAAGATGCTTGTCGTAAAAGTAGTTGAGTTGGGGCGACTGACTAAATCTGTACAGATCATTACTGGAAAAAATTAACCAAAGGAATATTTCTGTTAAACATGAGAATATGTGAAAGATTGCACACAGTGATTTCCATTATGATGGACTATATGCGATCTATCAAGATTAAAAAAATTTTATCCTATGTATTTTGACAAAAATACATTATACTAGGTAAGTGGCATTCATTAATGCAGAATTCTTCTTTTTTTTTAATTTATTGGGGTGACAATTGGGGTGAAATTACGTAGATTTCAGGTGTATAATTCTGTATTACATCATCTATAAATCCCATTGTGTGTTCACCACCCAGAGTCAGTTCTCCTTCCATCACCATATATTTGATCCCCCTTACCCTCATCTCCCACCCCCCACCCCACTTACCCTCTGGTAACCACTAAACTATTGTCTGTGTCTATGAGTTTTTGTTTCTCATTTGTTTGTCTTGCTCTTTTGTTGTTTTTGGTTTATATACCACATATCAGTGAAATCACATGGTTCTCTGCTGTTTCTGTCTGACTTTCGCTTAGCATCATACTCTCAAGATCCGTCCATGTTGTCACAAATGTTCCTATATCATCTTTTCTTACCACCAAATAGTATTCCATTGTATATATATACCACAACTTCTTTATCCATTCATCTATCGAAGGACATTTTGGTTGTTTCCATGTCTTGGCCACCGTAAGCAAAGCTGCAATGAACATTGGAGCACACATGTCTTTATGGATAAATGTTTTCAGATTTTTTTGGTAGATACCCAGGAGAGGGATTGCTGGGTCATATGGTAATTCTATTCGTAATTTTTTGAGGAACCTCCACACTGCCTTCCATAACGGCTGCACCAGTCTGCATTCCCACCAACAGTGTATGAGGGTTCCTTTTTCTCCACAGCCCCTCCAACACTTGTTACTATTTGTCTTGTTGATGATAGCAATTCTGACTGGGGTGAGGTGATATCTCATTGTGGTTTATATTTGCATTTCTCTGATGATTAGTGATGTTGAGCATTTTTTCATATGTCTATTTGCCATTTGTGTGTCCTCTTTGGAGAAATGTCTTTTCAGGTCGTCTGCCCATTTTTCAATTGGGTTGTTTGTTTTTTCGTTGTTGAGTTTCATGAGTTCGTTGTATATTTTGGATATTAGCCCCTTATCGGAGGCACTGTTTGCAAAAATCTTCTCCCATTCAGTTGGTTGCCAATGCAGCATTCTTTAGGTTGACTATTTCTGTGAGCCATCCAAAATGTTCAAGAAATACAGTAACTTGTAATTTTGGTAATGCAAAGATTTGAATTCCAAGCCTTGAGACCGGTGTTCTTGAGTAAGTTAGTGAACTCGGTAGTGGAAAGTTGAGCAATAGAAAATAGGAAGAAGGAGATGAAAAACTGGTCTACATAATATTAATTTTAACTCTTACAGGAAAGGGGAGGGGAGTGGGCTGGACATCTCTGCTGGTTGCTCCCTCAGAGAATAGTTAATATTGGGGAGTGTCTGAAAGCAGAGATGAAGCAGTGAAGACTTAAGTGTAGGCTACAGGTGCAGGTGCAGATGATTGAGAGTGAAAATGGCCACCTTAGTGGTGGAAAAGACCTGCTGAGACAAGGGCCAGCAGTAGAATGTAGTCCCAGTGCCTTTCTGTAGAAGAGTCAAGGGCTTTGGGGAATTGGAGACTGGCTAGTTAGCCTCTGTATTTCTTTGAAGTTCTGTTCTCTGAGTTTTGCTTTAAAATGGCCACTTAAAATTTTCAGTTATACCTTACTATGTTTAAAGGAGAACTTACATACTTTAGTGCTATATTTCAATTTGAGAGTTTGCTAAGGTCTCTGGATGATTCCATTTAGAATTTCAAGGGCCCGTTTTGTATGTTACGTGCCATAAATATTAAACAGCAATAATGAGTTATGCATTAAATTTAATCATCTGTGTTGATTAAATTATCAATATGAAACAAAAATACACCATTAAATCCTTTCAGATGCCCGTTCACATAGATTCAGGGTAATGCAGAATTGTTAAAAATATATGTTCATGTCAGACAAACTGGGTTTGAATCTAAGCACTCCCTACTAGCTGTGTGACCTGGGACACGTTACTTAACTTCTGTGTGCCTCGGTTTAATAACCTGTAAAATAGGGATGGCACTAATGTATATCTCAGAACTAATGTATGAGATAATGCTTGTAATGTGCTTATTTTATTAGTGCAGTGCTTGAGATATACCAAGTGCTTAATAAATGTTAGTTATCATCTTATTACGTTAAACCACGTGTAACTTTAAATACATGAGCCGATAGCTAGGTAGCTCTACCCTCAGGTAACATGTCTGCTGCTGTTGACTTCCTGTCTCTGCAGTGCAATTTTTTGAGTTTTATTTCTAATAATATAAGTATAAAATACCTGGCATCATATAGTCTAGTAATGCCAGTTGTTTGACATTTGGCAAGTACTGAAAGTAATTCCGAAAATCTTGATGATTTAGCACCTGTGGCTAGCAGATTTGTTCTTATTAGTTTCATAGTGCATCGGTGTGGAGATTTATTCACTTGGAGATCTCTCAAGACATGGAAGAGAAAGAGAAAGAAAAGCCAAAAAGTGAATTACTCTGGCATGCAGCTAATGATTATATAACAAAATTTGAATTTGCTTGTTTGAACATTGCTGCAGAAGCAATACTCTGTAGAATATCCTGAATAATTTATGTCAGGAAAAAAAGAAGTGACTCCTATGAACAGAAAACATGAGATTTAAGAGCCTCAAAGATTCCTGTGATCTTCAGATCTGCTTCAGCTACTGTTCTAGATTGGATGGTAATATTATTGAACATAAGCCTGGTGACCCTAGCTATGGTAGCTAAAGGTGCTCTAATGCAGTATTATCTAATTAGTAGCATGACTGTAGAAATGTATAGCAATTTTAAGTGAACAGTTAGAAACGTTTTGACCAATACAGTAATTTATTTAAATTTCATTCAGGGAAAAATTTTTATTAAGGTAATAACAGTCTATTATAAATGAAAAATTATGCTTTTTGAAATTTCACATTCTAATGGTCTGTGGTGGTAAAAGATTATTCATCTATTTATTCATTTTTTTTAACCCATTGGTTACTAGTTCCTGATTGGGCCAACGAAGAATTTCAGGGAGGTGGGTTAAAGGTCCTAGCACTCCGGAAGCAGGGCTTACCTGTTCCTTCAATGTTTGGCAAACATGACAATGGGAAAGTATTTATTTTAGGCCGTTGTCCCCTCTACATATGTTTCTTTTTTGACAAGATTTAAATTTACATTTTTATATTTATGATCTTTAAAATCTATATAAGCATGATCAAGGTATTTTATTCAGATCAGATACTAAAGAGTGGTAAAGGAAGGAAATATAAATACTTTCTTTATGTTTGCTTTTTTTATCTAAAAGAAGTTATGCTCCCCTAGTATTATTATATATATTTAAATTAGCAAATACATCTGACTTAGAAATTAGTAGCTGTATATGGGTATGTCCTCACATTTTTTTTTTTTTTTTTTACTGGACTGCATGATTTTAAAAATGTGAAAACTAAAAATTGTGAAAACTACTTATATAAATAACCACGGTATTGTTTGGATTCAAACCCAGTTTGAATTTCATACAAATCCAGTGCTCACTTTTCTTTTGGGTTTATTTTAAGAGAAGGCCATATTACCATGTGCTTTGTTGTACGATGTAGAGTTTTGCAGGGGCTCGAATCAAGTGTGAAAGTTGAGTCATCACACATGGTAGTATAGGATTGCCAAACTGTAAGAATATCTAATTCTTATATCGATTGGATGTATTTGAGGGATTTTGTCTTAATTTTAATAAGATACAAAGGAAGTTCCTATCATTATTTATAGGGATATACTAGTATGTCTTCAGTGTAGATTGTTTTGGTCTTAATTCCAGAAGTGATCTGATACCCATTCAGTGAAGACGGAAATAACTGTTGTGGTACTAACCTGATATTCAAGTGAAAAAGATACTTTAAGGAGTCAGCAAGTTAGATCTCAGAATAACTGGTGTTCAAAGAATGTTTATTGGCAAAGTCTTAGTTAAATATAAGATCTGATTATCCTGAATAGTAAACAGAGCCTGGAAGTCATGAATTGCATTTTTTACAACATATTTTTGTGAACAGACTCTCCATATCATCGAATTATATTATAGTGTGAATGTCAAAATACAGAAAAAAATGAAGTGTGGAACCAGGCCTGACATTCTTTCTTTCTCCTGTTAAATATCACAGTAGTCATGTAATTTTAGCAAAATAACATCATTCTTCAAAAGGAATGAATGTTTTTAGAGTATTATTAGTTTGGTAGTTTTGTTAGAGTTTAATTTATAATTTTATATTTATTTATGGTTTATAAGAACTATAAGCCTAAGGAATTTACTTTCATGTATACATTTAAATATCATTATATGAATAATTTAGCACTTGGACCAAATGAGAGTTTTTTTTGTTTTGTTTTGTTTTGTTTTCCCTCCAGAAAACAGTTCTGAACATTTCTTAAGTTTTAGAAACAGTGAATCAGAATATGCGGTTGGACTTCTAAACCTTTGAAATCCAGCCTGTTTCCTGTCCTGTTTTTCATTTATTATCCACAAATATGGTTTTTAATGATATATTGATTATGGTAACAGAGGGTTATAAATAGTACTTATATTGAGGCTCAAAATGGTCTATAGTAAAACCTGAAGCTGATATAATAGTGTATGTCAATTATAATTGAAAAATAAATTTAAAAAATTACCTGTAGGAAAAATGTTGATTCAATTTATAATTTTAAGCTGAAATTACTACTTCTTTGTGATACTGACATTGGGTAGATATTGAAATTAATTTCATGGAGTACAATTAACCTTAACCCAAAAACATGGCCTAAAGGAATACCTTTATTATTATATTGGGATTGGGAGGCCATTTTAATAGTGGCATATAACAGAAAAAGATATGATTAATAATAACTTACTGGAAGTTAATCATCTTGTTATTAAAAAGAGAAGATATATTTACCATTTTAAGAGGAATAACTTCCACCGTTCTGTGAGTATGAATCACAGCTGAAGATCTGATCTTTGAATGTGACAGGGTTGGACCGCTTTCAAAATAGAAATCTAGCCAATTTTCAAGAAAAATCACAATGTTTCAGTTTTGAACTTTAATGCATTTGGAACATATGCAGCAGAACATTTTCTTCTTGCTATTTCCTGCTAAACTAATTACATGTGTCACATTAATTTTCCCGTTATGTTTGGGAAGCTCAAGTATATGGTAGAATAAAGAATTGCCCGATTTGTGTTCAACATGTTTTCATACTTAAGTTTTAATGGTAAGATCAAGATGAGAAGTATTTAAGAGAAATTTTATAATTTTGTCTCAAAGAAAATATACGCAAAAATGAAAAGGTTTCATTCACTCAATGAACATTTATTGAATGCCTACTAATGCCAGGCTCTGTTACTAAGCCTGAGTGTTATAGTGGTGAACAGGACAGGTAAAGCCCGTGCCCTCAAGAGAGCTTTTATTCTAATGGGGGTGGTGGTGGGAGATGATGGGGATTTGAGATTCATAAATGACCTATAGAAAATAAAACTGGTAATGAGATGAGAATAGAGTACCTTAGCTGAGATTGGAATGATAGCATTTGAGGGGAGAGAAGTCTAAATTTGGTCCGTAGCCCTGAAGTGGGAAAGGCTTGGCATGTTCTTAGAACCGAAGGAAGACCAGTGTGGAAGGAACATAGTGAATGTGGGTGGTACAGGCTAACGTTGGAGACAGAGACCACGTTAATTGAGCTTTTTAGACCATGTAAGGAGTTTTGGTTTTCCTCTAATTGTAATGGGGAGTCCTTGAAGGGTTTTAAGTGAGAAAGTTTAATGATTTGACTTATTTAAAAAAGATCATCCTGGTGACTCTAAGGAAAATGAACTGTAAAAAAGCAAGAATGGAAGCAGGAAGCCAGGTAGGGAGCCATTCTAGCATCTAGTCAAGGGAGGGTAGTGGCTGGTTTTAGGGAGATGGAGTGGAGCCAGTGAGAGTGATTGGGTTGGAGATGTGTTTATGTGGTACACTGACTGCACTTGCTGATAGATTGCACGTTTTCATACTTAAGTGTTTGTGATTCTGAAAGTTAAATTCTTTGGACTATAGTTTCATGTAGACTCTAAAGTGCTGATAATGTCAAACACCACTAATTTAAAAAAATGTTTGTGTAGGACAGTGTAGCTCCTTCAGCTTTCTTTTGCTATGTGGCATAATGTATACTCTGTTGGGAAAAAAACATTTAAGTTAAAAACCCCAAGTTCTGTAGATAAATTCATGCCAGATTGCTCTAATTTCTCTACCTTAAAACTTGTATAAGGATATGAAAAAATATAGTTCTTTTAAATATGTACTCTAATTGAGTTATTTTTAATTAACAAAAGAATGAATATAATTGCTACATGATATAAATAAAATGCATTTGTTTTGTTTTTTTTGGTTTATTTAAATAATGTATTTTCTGGAATTTTTTTTTTTTTTTTTAGTCACATTGTTCTGATGCTTGCAGATGATATGGCATGCAACCCTAGGAATCCCAAACCAGCTACAGTGTTCAGTCACAAGAATATGGAACTAAATGTCTATGGAGATGATGTGGAAGTAGATTATAGAAGTTATGAGGTAAATTGTTTAATTTAGCAAAATTTTTGAAATGTAGTTATTGTTACTTTTAAACTTTAAAATAATGGTAGAATAATATAGTCTTACTCTTTTTCTTTAAACTTTGTACATAATTGTTAAGGAAGCCTTGATAGAATTCTGTCTGTGGAGTTCATATTAAAGAAACAATGTGAAAGTAAAACTATCACAACATGAACATTTTTTTATATATCTATATGTACATCTAGGATAAAACAATTTTATCTTGGTTTTTATAAGAGTATTTCAATGAGGTTTCATGTATCAGCTTTCTTTTACAGTAAATGTATTAGTTTTTCATATTTGATCTAAAATTTCAAATTTCGTATTTTTAGTAAATATATTAATTGTGGGAAAATTAAAATGACTAAGAAAAAACTCACCCATATTTCTACTACTTTTAATAGGCTTCTAGTGTTTTTATGTATTGTGGGGGCAGAGCCCCAGAAAGTAGTTTCCAGGCTCTCGGCCTCACATAGAAAGGTGCTGGCTCAGGTAGTAAATGGCCAACTGTGATTGCATGGCCATCAGCTGTGGCTAGTTGGCCGTCAGCTGTAACCAGTGAGCCATTGGCCACTAATATAACTGCTGTGGCTATGCTGGGAGAGGAGAAGGGAGAAGGAAAAAGAGAGAGAAAGAATGGGGGCTAGCAAGAAGATGGCGGCTGGGCTGGCAAGCGTGGATGGCGGTTTGTGGACAGTGTGGATCCAGCCTCCAGTGAGAGTATAGTGCCGCCAGAGAGAATATAGTGGTATGACTCCCCTACCTATGGCTCCGTGGGTGTTCCTTTTTGGCCTCACCATATCCTGCGTTATGTGGGGAGCGGGAACAGAGACCCTGCAGGCCTCCCCGCACGACAAATGGCGCAGCGAGCAGGGTCCCCCGCATTACATGTATATATGGTTAAAAATTAAAAAGTAAATTTGAAAAATAGCATTATGCTATATTTTCTTCCTTTGAAACTTCATTTTTTAAGTTTAGTAGATTTTGAATATGTTTAAAATTTGAAGTCTTCCTTGATGAAGTCTTCCTCGATAATCCTTCTCCTTTTACCAAGCCTACCAAAAGTAAGACACAATCGCCTGTGTTCCCAGACTTGTGTAGAAGCAATTTTAAAAGCATATCTATCTCGTCCCAGGCTGTAAGGTCCTTGAGGACATGGCCTATATCTTATGTGTCTTATATCTAGCAAGTACCTATAGCCTTTTGAAGGCATTAAAAAAATGTTTGTTCAACGATTAAAAATGTCGGACTTTATACTTGTTTATGTAGTCATCATAAAAGGCAGACCAAAAATTTTCCATTCTTGTTAGACAACAAGAAGTCCTATTAAAACACTTAGCATTTTGCTTTCTTCTGGGAAAAATGAAAACCAAGCAGCTTACACACACACACACACACACACACACACATCCGTATACATTTACATACCCACAATCTAGAGAAAAGTCGAACAAGAAACCTAGAGAGATTTTCTGCTTTTTAAATTTAGATCTGTATGTATAATTTTAAATTAGTATTATACTCTCTGTAACTTTTAATATACTTTCAAAGAATCCCAGAGGTCCAGAAATTCCAGGTTGGCAAATCTGGTTTAAAGTGTTAGGAATTTTTTACATGTTAGATACCTCTGGTGAAATTTAAGTAACAAAATTCATTTAAAAAAAAAAATCAAAATACATAATTGGGGGATTATTTATGGCCCTATCCTTATGGTTTTATTTTTATGATTTATTATGGACCTATCTTTCATGGTTAATCTAGAATTGACTAAGTATTGGCACAAATTAGCTGCAATAGTATAATAGCTGAATTTATTAACAAGTTTCTACTAGTATATTTTTTTATTTTCCTAAAGAATTGCCTATGAAGACAGATTTATAATTTTTAAGTTTTTGACAATACTTTGCATGGCATTTAAAGTTTTAAATTTAGAATTTAACTTTTTTTTCTTATTATTTGTTCATTTTTAGTGGTGTTTTTTTTTTAACTGGAAGCAAAGTTACTTTGAAATATGTATTTAAATATATTTCGAGTTATACATCTTATGTTTTATTTTCAGTTTAGATTGAGTAATAATACATAGAGAAAGAAGAAGGAATATTTTTGAAAGTAAAAAATATATATATATCAGGTTTTTCAAGGTTCTGTTTTATCTGATTTCTCTCTCTCTCTCTTTCTTTTTTTTCCCAGGTAACTGTGGAGAATTTTTTACGGGTATTAACTGGGAGGATCCCACCTAGTACTCCTCGGTCAAAACGTCTTCTTTCTGATGATAGGAGCAATATTCTTATTTATATGACAGGTAATTTCAGAATTTAGATATTTAATAATAGAATATATTGTTATTCTTTTCAGAAAGAAATCTGCATGGAAAGAAATTTAAACACCTTAGATGATTTTTGGTTAAAATAGTTTATTTGTTACATAGTTCTCTTATCTCATAATACATAACAACTTAAAATGATATTTGAAAACAGTACGACATTTTGTGCTGTCCTTTAGTTTCTTACCTATATATTTTTTACTATTACCCTGGTAAAACATATCACCTTTTACTTAGTATCCTGTTATAGCCTGTTGCCTTCGGTTTTGTCTCCTATTAATCATGCTACTCAGGTATTTAATAGAGATTGCAAATCTGTCCCTCCTCTGCTTAAAACTTTACAATGGTTTCCCATTGATGGAGTCTCAGACTTCAGTATGCATAAAGCTTACCTAAATGCAGATACGTAAGCTGGTTCCTAAAATTCTGATTTAGTTTTGGTCCGGCGTGGGGCTCATGAAACTGCACTTAAAATATACTCCCCAGATGTGAGCTGCAGTAGTCTTTTGTCTATACTTTGAGGACCATTGGAGATAAAGTCCTCCGTAATATAGTTATATTATTTATTTAGTTACACTATAGGTAATATGTAATATGTATTATTTATATTATTGCTTCATTTAATTTTAGTTTTTACACTTTTTCTAATTCTCTTCCACGCATTTGTCTCTGCCCTCGATATATTTGCTTAAGCTATTGCCTTTGCTTATGGATGTCTTCTCAGTTCCCTTGCCTACCTGATTATTCTTTATCTGTTAAATGTTAGCTTAACAGTCCCTTCCTTCAGTGATTTTTCTTCCTAAGTCTTGGGTGACATCTGTTTCAAATTGCCTGATTTGCACCTGTTGTCCCAATGTAATTTTTAATAGGGCCTCTTTTTTCCCTCAGAAGTGTGCTCGTACGTATAATACATTTTCTAATTGCCCTAAGGCACTTCTCATCTCCTGGCTGGTGTAAGCTCTCCTCTTTACACTCATATATTAATCTGTAGTTTCTATCTTAGCATTTAACTTACTATTTTTTTGTCTGGTATTTATTGACTTCATTAGATTTTGAACTCCAAGATGTCATTGATAATGTGTTTTTCATCTTTTTACCACCAGTGCCCTGTTTTATAGTAGTATTCAGTAAATATGAATGTTGATCAAATGATATTTAAAATTTTTTTCAGGGGACATTCCATTCAATTGATGATAAAACAGGTACAGAATGATTCTTAGATGTCACACAGCAGGACAATTACTGACCCCTACTTAGTGGTTTACTTTTATTTATCTATAATGTATATACAGCTTTTAAAATTCAGTCAATTTATAAAGTTTATAAATTCAGCAACGTTAATGAAGTCAAGAAAGTTTTCATTTTAGTTTATTTGACAGTTACAAGAAATTTTCAAGCTTTTGTGGCAAATAGAATGAAGTCTTGTAGCTTAGCTTTATTTGATGTACTAAACTAGGGGTTTTACAACTTTTTTTTTCTTCTGATTTTATTGATATGGAAGAAATTCCAGTAGTCTAACATAGGATTTAATAAACTATGGTCCATGGAAGGGCTGCTTGTTTTGGAAATAAAGTATTGTTAGAACACACATGTATCCACTTATTTTGCATATTGTCTATGGCTGCTTTTACACTACAACAGCAGAGTTTAGTAGCTTCAACAGAGACCCTGTAGTCCACATGCCTAAAACATTTACTGTCTGGCCCTTCACAGAAAAAGTTTGCCAACCCAGAGAAGAGAATAGGAGGGCTGATAATTATGATAATAAAAATGATAATAGATAGTATTGAGGCTTACTATACATAAGGCAATACTCTAAATCGTTGTGTGTAATTCATTTCATCCTCACAGCAACCCGAAAATTTAGGTGCTGATGTTCAGAGTTGTCATATATGGTTGTGTGGTTTGTGCACTGCACATAAGTGTATATGTAGGGAGATGAGTCGGAGCTGAAATCTAGTACATGTTTACACTTACTTACTAGGCTGTGTGACCTGCCATAGAGTTGTCTAATGAGAGGGAGAAATATTTTGTTTCCCCCACAAAGACATAGCCACTCACCACTCTTTGAGCTCGAAGGACTGCATCTATTCAAAGAGGGGGCACTGAAATAGACAGATTTTTCCTCTTTGCTAACCAGTGGGTGGTACCTTTGAAAATCTGCACTAAGGAGCTACATAGGCTTGCTAAGGATGGGCTTCCTGACACATTTCTCGATAGCCGAAGAAACTGATGCCTAGAAAAATGATTAAGTAATTTGTTTATGATAACAGTCATTAAGTGGAAAAGCTGACATTTGAATCCATTTTAGACTGGCTCTATCATGAATTCTAAATGTCACAATTTTCTAGTCAACTCTTCTGGGATGGTTTTGATGGTAGTAAAAACATCATTTTTTAAAGTGAGAACTGCACTTCCTAGTAGTACAGCATGCCAAGTATGCCCTGTGACTAGTACTGCTTACCACGGTACTAGCTAGTGGCTTCAACTCCTTTCTCACCTAAAATGTTTGCCTGGTATTTGAGAAATTTTTATCTATGGAAACTTATTTCTTATGTAATGGAGCCAGTGAGTAAATATAAATGTGATTTTCTAGAATTGAATGATAGCAAAACTCTTAAAGATGTTGCATCTACTATGTTTTACACAGTCTACCATTATTCATTCTCTTTCTAATTGGCATAATAGAAAATTAAATTTGTTTCCACAGTATTTTTTACTTCAGAGTATAAAATAACATATGATATTAAAAATTGCCATGAATGCAGTAAATATATCTGGATGCATGCCATTTGCATTAAAAAATGTGTCTGTCTGATCTTTTTGACTCTTCCTGCAAGGACATGGTGGAAATGGTTTCTTGAAATTTCAAGATTCTGAAGAAATTACCAACATAGAACTTGCAGATGCTTTTGAACAAATGTGGCAGAAAAGACGGTAATTAGCAAATGACTACTTTTCATAAGATAAATTAGTACCTAATTTTTCCATGGTTACTATATTTGTAGATCTTATTGTATGAGATCTTAACTTATTTGAATCATTTCACCCTTTTAGATTTATGTTTGTTATGTCTACTGAATGGAGTTATTAAAAAAAAAAACAAACCTCAGGGTTTTAAAGAGCATGAAAAAAGTTAATCTTTTAGGATCATACCTCTTGTTATTTAGCATCCTTTTTGGAGGAATAAGAGTCTCACTAACCAAGTTCCCCATTATTAGGGGGATTGTGAACATATATGTATTTTCCAACTTGTGCCTATTCTTACTTTTTTGCATCTTATGTGGCCCTCCATGCAATAGCAATGCATTATTTAGTCTTTGGGGGAAAACATGTCGAAATTATGATTAGTATAAAATTTGTAACTTAGCTCACATTAAGGATGATATATTGTTAGTAATCCAATGGTCAGCACCCCTTTAGTTAAAAGTTGTCATATGAACTTAAGTGAATTTAAAATAGCAGTAGAACTGCTTTTTACTTGATTACCTTCAGTAAACACCTGTGCGTTACCTTCTACACATACGGCACAGAGGGGAATATTATGTGTATTCTGCCTTCAAAGCGTTTAAAATGTAGTGGAAAGGAGAAATATGTACCCAACTATGCTACAAATTAAACATTATAAATACTGAGTTATAAGCATAAGCAGAAAGAATGGAAGTGTTGAGGATGATTTTACTAGTTACTGGTTTTGTGTTATTCATAGCTTACATTTATTGAATACATAGTAGGTGCTGAGCACTGTGCTTTACATGTATTGTCTCATTTAGTTTTTTTCCCCCTCACTGAATATTTATTTATTTATTTATTTATTTATTTATTTATTTTTAATTGCCGTTTCCCCCCGAAAATAAGACCTAGGCAATCAGCTCTAATGCGTCTTTTGGAGCAAAAATTAATATAAGACCCGGTATTATATTTTTTATATCACATCATATATCATACCCGATCTTATAGTAAAGTAAGACTGGGTCTTATATTAATTTTTGCTCCAAAAGACGCATTAGAACTGATTGTCTGGCTAGGTCTTATCTTCGGGGAAGCACGGTAGCATTTATTGGGGTGACAATTTTAGTAAAGTTACATAGATTTCAGGTGTACAATTCTGTAATACATTATCTATGTATCACATTGTATGTTTACCCATTTAGTTTTAATAACAACTCCATGAGGTAGGTACTTTTATTATTCCCATTTTTAAAAATGAGAAAATTGAGGTAAACAAATTAAGTAACTTGCCAACCTTTTACACTGCCAGAAAGTGCCAGGCCTAGGATTCACGACCCAGGGTTCGATCCCAGAGCTTACTCTCTTAATTATTTTATTGTACTGCCTCTCATAAATGTAGATGTTTCTGATCCTCACGAGCATCCACAGATTTTTCTCTCAGAACAAATGTGTCATGTTACTTATGCTTTCCACCACCTGCTTAGATATTGTGGTTCAAGATTACGTGCTTTCTTTTCTAGGTGTAATATTAGCTGTTTACCTAGATCCTCTGACAGAAACCTCTGAGAAAGCTTACCTGCTCCCCAGTTTCACTTTTACCAGCTAGGAGTTCATTCTAAAACAGAGCTTATTATGTTATTTCCCTTTAAAAAAAGCCTTGCTGTCTTCCTCAGACTTACAGGATAAGATCCAGACTTTATTATGGGATACTTGACAGATTGACTCTACCTTACCTTTTTGAAACTAATTTCCCTCCATTTCCCCCAAATTACTCTAAATCCTAGCTACACAGTACTATTCCCCCTTTCCCAAACATTTTTACATACTCACATTTAGGTATCTTAGTACAGGCTTTTTCCTTTGCTGGAATGTGCTATTCCTTTCTTTGATAGATTAAACAACACTCACTCACTCTTCGTTGTCCACGTCAGACATCACCTTTTCCTGACCTGCCTTCCTGTATGGTTCTCTTTGTTCCTTTCTCAGTGCTCTTAGAGCACTTTGACTTTTTAGACTCTAAACTCTATGAGGGCAGAGACTGTTGTATTCCCAGCTTAGTGTCAGGCACAGTGGAGGGACTCAATAAATATTTGTAACACGTAACACACAGTGTATGTGTCTGTCTTCCACTTAGATTTTAAGCTCTTTGGGTATGGTGACTAAGTCATCACACACACACACACACACACACACACACATATATGTATATATGATGACTATATATATATATATATATATAGTAGTAGTTGTTTTTCTCTGAATGTACCTCAGTTTCTAGAACAGCGTAAGTACCAAATTTGTGTTTGTTGAATTCAATATTCATTTGTATTTGGAATCATGTGGCATAGATAAGGGAGAGGGAAAGAGTTGGGGCAGCCACTTTGTGGCATAACCACCATTCCGTGTTGAGGTGGTTTTCTAGGCCAGGATTATACCTTTAATATTTCTCATGTCAAATTTGTATTGAGAATTCTGAGAAATCTCAGATTTTTAGCTAATGAAGTCATTAAGATATGACCTCAACATCTTATTTCATGGAAGTATTGCAAAAATATTCGTCAATGTATGATTCACAGCATGATTCATGTCAAAGATATTATCACTTTTCTTTCAGCTACAATGAGCTACTGTTTATTATTGATACTTGTCAAGGAGCATCCATGTATGAGCGATTTTATTCCCCCAATATAATGGCTTTAGCTAGTAGCCAAGTGGGAGAAGATTCACTCTCGGTAGGTTCATTTTTCCCATTTGTAAACTGCATTGTCTTTGGAATGCGTGGCTATTTCTCAAATCGTTTATATGCTGTATGAGTATATCTGTTAGACTTTTGTACTGTTAGACTTTTTAACACCTGAGAAGGAAATTTTGATTACATTTAAAACATTTGTTATAATGATGCTATTTTTGCTTTGCTTTTTAAAAAAAAATATATCGAGATGTAATTGACATACAATATTATATTGCTTTCAGGTATATAACATAATGATTTGATATTTGTATATATTGTGAAATGATCATTACAATAAGTCTGGCTAATATCTGTCACCAGACGTAGTTACAGAATTTTGTTTTTTTGTGATGAAAACTTAAGATCTACTCTTTTAGCAACTTTCAAATATGCAGTGCAGTATTATTAACTGTTGTTGTTATGCTGTACACTATATCCCTGGGACTTATTTATTTTATAACTGGAAGTTTGTATCTTTTGACTCCCTTCATCCATTTGCCCCCACCCCTACCTCTGTCAATCACCAATATGTTCTCTGCATCTACAACCTTGGTTTTGGTTTTTATTTATTTTGTTTTTTGATTCCACATATAAATGAGATCATACAGTGTTTGTCTTTCTCTGTCTGACTTATTTCACTTAGCATAATGCCCACAATGTCCATCTATGTTGTTTCAAATGGCAAGATTTCGTTCTTTTTTATACTTTGCTTTTTCGTAGCATCAACCTGATCCTGCAATTGGAGTTCACCTTATGGATAGATACACATTTTATGTCTTGGAATTTTTGGAAGAAATTAATCCAGCTAGTCAAACTAATATGAATGATCTTGTAAGTACATACTTGATTATAGCACATAGGTATGCTAATTTTAACATGATAAATGAGGTCTATTAGTCCCCGTACTACTAGGTACTATGTTATAAGTTGAATTGTGGCCTTTTTAAACTGGTTCGAATTTCCCTTTACAGTGGTATCTCTTTCTTTACTACAAGAGGCCTAAAGCTTTAGTGCAGTTAACTTGCTATTATTCCTTAGGGTACTTTTCTATTTTCATTCATTTGCTCTGTTTTTTTTCCTACCAGAAATGTACTTTTTTAAAATATTCACATATTGAAATTCTGCCTATTCTTTAGGAGTCAGATCAGAGCTCCTCCAGGAAGTCTTCCCAACCAAGTTCTTTCCTGTTAGACTTTACTTTTCAGAGCTTTATCTTTTGTACCATTTATCATAGTCTGTCTTTTTTTTTTGAACTTACTAATTGAGTGTCTTTCTCATTTAATGGGACGTTCTTGAGGAGAGGGAACTTCTCTAACATATATTTGTGCACCACACAACTTCTAATACAGTGTTTTGCCATGGCTTGTTGAATTTCACTCAACTTTTTTTCATGACATTTCTGCACTGATGGTATCTTTTTAAATAACTCTACTTTGAAGTTGCTGTTGGAAGTGGGCATAATAAAAAGCTTGAAGCAACAATTCCAGATTGGGTAATTATTGTGCATCGATGACTTTTTTATCCATTCATTTAAACCTTGTGCATTCATTCACAAATATTTCTTGAGTTATTGCTGTGTCAGGCACTGGCTATACCCTAGTGAAAGAGGCAGACACTCTCCCTGCCATCATGGATCTTCAGAATGAAGGCAGGGGTGCTGAGTAGAAAGGTCGCCAGACTCTAGCTCTTCAGCCAAGCAGCTTTGAACTGATCTCTTTTATTGTACAGACCTTTTAGGTACATTTTTATTTATTAAAGGGGTTCTACAGCAAAATTCTGAAAACCACTGCTATAAACTATCAAATCTGATAAAATAGAACTTCTTACTAATTACATGTTTAACGTTATATATTTTTATGCATGTTAAACCTTACTATGAATTTGAATATTAAAACAAAACTTGTGATAATGCTACTTTAACTGTAAGAAAATCATAGTCACCTAAATTTCAGTTACTTTACTTTTAAAGTTTATTCCCATTTTTAGATTATATAATGTATATTTTAAGTAACGCATAATATCCTGTCTCAAAATTTCGCAATAAATGCACTTCACACTTTAAATGTCTAATGGATTAAAAAAATACCTCTTCTGTTGAAATTATATAGGAAAGACTGAGGAAACTAATTTGTTTTTATTGCTTACAATTGCTATTTAGTTTCTTTAAGTATAGTTGGTATACAATGTTATATTAGTTTCAGGTTTACAATGTGATCACCCTACTAATTCTATTAATCATCTGTCACTGTGCAATCTTATCACACTATTATTGATTATATTTCCTTGTATCATTTTTACCCTTCCCCCAGCGCCCTCCCTCCTGGCAACCATTCCTTTGGTCTCTGTTTCTGTGAGTCTTTGTTTATTTTGTTTGTTCATTTGTTTTGTTTTTTAAGATTCTACATGTAAATGAAACCATACAGTATTTGTCTTTTCTCTGTCTGACTTATCTCACTTATCATAGTACCCTCTAGGTCCATCCATGTTGTTGCAAATGGCAAGATTTCATTATTTTTTATTTCTGCGTAATACTTAGTTTTCAATAAACATTCCTCACTAATAATCTCATTTGGTCTGCCCACCTCCATTTTTTAAATTGAACTTTAATTGAATGATGAGTTTTTCAGTCTTGTTCAGTAAGAATAATCCATTTCCTTGAAGTTAAATAGTACAATATCTCTAGATATTGTATAATGATACCTATTTTCTGTTGGATTATGTGTATGTAGTAAAATTTGCTGAGTATCAGATGTATTCAGAATACAATATTAGGTGCTTCAGGAGCAGAAAAGTGAGAAGACTTGGTGTTTAGCCCCTTAAAAATTTATACTGTCGTTGGTAACAGTTGAAGAGCACATTTCTAGAGTATCACCTGTTACATAAAGTCTCGGATCCTTCAGGTAATGGTTGTTCCTCTCTGAACATATAACTCTTGCTATGTACCTTTATTATGCTTTTAATATTGCTCTGTAATTGTTTATAATTGTCATGTTCTCTTGATTCCTTGAGTTTCTTAAATAAGAGTTATAAGCACCATGCTGTATGCAGCTTACTACCCACAGAACTTAATTATATAGGATAACTTGTTTTACTATTACATATATATGTATATATATGTATCTATCTCTATATATGTATCTATGTCTATCTATATACATATGTATGTGTATGTGTGTGTGTATATATATATATATATAGTAATTGTAGATGCTCAATGAATATTTACTGAATGAATGAAGGACAGACATGACTACAATGCACGTTTATATGGTTTCTTTAAGTACAGTGGAATTAGTGATTGGAATTTTTTTTTTTTAGTATATGTGCTGCCGAAGTGAGCACTGGAATTTATTTTTTTGGAAGAGGTGGATTTTCAGGTTTGAAAGAAGAGAAGTTTAGCATACTCTAGGAAAATGGAATACCTGCCAAGGCACAGAAGTTGCAATACTTGTCTTTGATAATAAACATATAACCTAGTTTGAGTGGAGATTCTGTAAGTGAAGGAGATTATTGAAAGTTAAGCTGAGTAATTGCAAGACCTGTGGGTCATTATGTTGCTGAGCCTAAGGAGATGAGATCGATATGATAAACATTCTTGAAGGGAGGAATGACTTCATAGAAAGTGAAAGTATGATTGTTTTGGTAGCAAAGAAGGGCATAATACATATTTGGTATTTCTATAGCTCATTTGACTATGCTTATGTTTTTTGTTTTTGTTTCTGGTAAGAATCCCCATCTTTTGTATTTTTTTTAAATTAAAGTTTATTGGGGTGATAATGGTTGGTAGTTACATAGGTTTCAGGTGTACAATTCTGTAATACATCATCTGTGTATGACATTTTTTGTTCACCACCCAGAGTATGCTTATTTTGCTTTCTTCTGGGAGTACCTAATAAAGCCCACCAAGTTGCTCATACAGGAAGGCCTTCAGTCTACGTAGGACTTCAATCTTATCTTCATTTATTTTATCTTTTACTTTATTTCTGCAA
Source organism: Rhinolophus sinicus (assembly GCF_036562045.2). NCBI lineage: Eukaryota > Metazoa > Chordata > Mammalia > Chiroptera > Rhinolophidae > Rhinolophus > Rhinolophus sinicus. Next base: position 41,787,288 of record NC_133756.1, on the reverse strand, counting down.
CCTTCCATCTGTTTTATCCTTCCTGTTTGGCATTTTACTTTCTTGAGCTTCCCCCACCCACCCTTTTTCCAGTCTTAATTTATATTCTGATCTCTTCTTTGTATTTCCTTTTATTGCTTTCCTGAACCAGGAAGGCCACCAGTGTGATGTTAGGCAAATGACTTAATCTCTTTGAACCTTAGTTTGAAGTAGAGATAATGATTTTTATAAACCTCAAAGTTATTGGTAAGCTTACATGAGAATATCTACAAATTGCTTAGCACAGTGCTTGGAACACTGTGTTTCATAAATAATAGCTGCTCTGCCCTTCCCCAGCCTTCTCCTATCACGTTCATGATTACTTATTCAGATGGGCTTGTCTCCGAAGCTGGCCTAGTGCTGTGGGCCCTGGGCCCTCGCTGGTAGTAGGCCTGTAACGGTTTTCTTCACATAGCCTGTGCTTCTCTGCCAAATGAGGTTGTTTGCCTTTCACATCTCTGCAGCTGTTCCTTTATTGGGAATGTGCTTATTTCCCATCTGTAATTTGCCGTTTCCTTCAGAAAACAGCTTAAATCCCACTCCCTTTTTTTCTTATCCTCAAACTACAAGAAGTTTATCCTTTTCTGAATTAGAACCTGTCACCTTTTTTTCCTACCTTGTTATGTTTATTCATCGCTTACTAGACTTAAAGCCCTGAGGACAGGACCATGTCTTATCAATTTTTGTTTCTTCTGTGGAAGGTAACAGTATGAAGTATATGTCATAGGTACTTTTTATGATTTCTGAGTGAATGCATTTGTGTCTGTTTTTGGTTAATTCACCAATGTGGAATATCGGGTAAGATTAACTTAAAAATTACTGTGCGATATGTGTATGAAGTTATGAGTGATGAAGTCATGTTTTCAGCTGTATTCTTTGGAGGACTGGTGTCTGGAGGTGACTTGGGTTTGTTTTCATCATGGATAAATGAAGAAAGTTATTTGATTTATAGAATGGTTTACATAGATTCACAGCAGAAGAGGAGATCTAGGGGGAGGCTGTGCTTCAACTGCCTGTTATCCAGAGCAGCTGTACTTTAATTTTTTTTTACATATTTGCTGCTATGTAATATTTTATTTGAATTTAAAGTTTGAATGAAGGGTTATGATTGCAAACTGTTGAAAAAAACCACTCTGGTAGAACACCTACCTGAGACGGATATAGATACAGAAAAAAAGCAATTATTTTGTCATGGTGTTTACGTGTGAGTTGTAGATTTAAGCGTTCAAAATATGCTCTGTAGCATATGATTCAAAAAGGTGAGTGTTTTTTCGCACTGTAGCCAGCTTCCCCTTTTATCACCTGTTCTAATGTTGATAGTGCTTAGAATATCAAGCACTATGATGGCTGTGAGTCTTTTTTTTTTTTTTCTATTTCTTTTTTTTTTAAATTTAATTTTATTAAATTTATTGGGGTGACAATTGTTAGTAAAATTACATAGATTTCAGGTGTACAATTCTGTATTACATCATCTATAAATCCCATTGTGTTTTCACCACCCAGAGTCAGTTCTCCTTCCATCACCATATATTTGATCCCCCTTACCCTCATCTCCCACCCCCTGCCCCCCTTACCCTCTGGTAACCACTAAACTATTATCTGTGTCTATAAGTTTCTGTTTCTCATTTGTTTGTCTTGTTCTTTTGTTGTTTTTGGTTTATATACCACATATCAGTGAAATCACATGGTTCTCTGCTTTTTCTGTCTGACTTGTTTCTCTCAGCATTACTCTCTCAAGATCCATCCATGTTGTCACAAATGTTCCTATATCATCTTTTCTTACTGCCGAATAGTATTCCATTGTGTATATATACCACAACTTCTTTATCCATTCATCTATCGAAGGACATTTTGGTTGTTTCCATGTCTTGGCCACCGTAAACAAAGCTGCAATGAACATTGGAACACACGTGTCTTTATCTCTAAATGTTTTCAGATTTTTTGGGTAGATACCCAGGAGAGGGATTGCTGGGTCATATGGCAATTCTATTCGTAATTCTTTGAGGAACCTCCACACTGCCTTCCATAACGGCTGCACCAGTCTGCATTCCCACCAACAGTGTATGAGTGTTCCGTTTTCTCCACAGCCTCTCCAACACTTGTTACTATTTGTCTTGTTGATGATAGCCATTCTGACTGGGGTGAGGTGATATCTCATTGTGGTTTTGATTTGCATTTCTCTGATGACTAGTGATGTTGAGCATTTTTTCATATCTTTAGAATCTGTAGCTTCTTTAGGCTGGGAGAGCTTTAACAATACACTGCATTCTGTTATATTGTGTTACTGGATTTAGTAAAAGGTGTATGTATATGTGGGCGTGTGTGTATTTATTATTATGTATTTGTTTCAGTTTCAGGTATGTCCCAAAAGCCTCTGTGTGTCTACTCCTGGGCATCGCACGGATCTTTTTCAGAGGGATCCTAAAAATGTCCTGATAACTGATTTCTTCGGAAGTGTACGGAAAGTGGAAATTACAACAGAGACTATTAGTTTGCAACCGGATTTAGAAATAATGGAAAGCAGGTATTCATCTTAAATTATTTGTTTCTTTCCCTTTTTTTGCTGTTGTTTTTTTCTTATTCACATTAAATTATTTGAATAGAATACTTTTATCTCACAATCTGTAAAATTTTATGTAACAATAGTTTTTAAAAGATGAAAGTTGGTGTTTGTAAATAAAATGACATATTTCTACCCAGTCTTCACTTTATGTAGGCCCTGTGTTTTTCAGATTTATGGGTAAAAGCTATAAATAGCAGTGAGAAGCTCAGATCCTGATTAGGATTATGTTATAATTCCAAAATACAATGTAGTAGTGTGATTTGAGACTTGCTAAGGACCAAAACTTTTCCCGTTAACTGGCTGTCTCAGAGCCGTGCTTTTCTGGGATGGACGAGTACATAATGGTTCAGAAGATCTTCATGAAAGAGCAAGTATGTGAATGTTTCAAACGTTAACACTCTCTAATGAGTGTGTATGCTGTCACCTGTTGCAGTAGAAGGTATTAAATGATGCGACATTGAACAGGGAGGGTGGCAGCTGGGCATTTAGTGTGTAGTAAGGGCCCTTGGAGTCTGTTAGATGCAAGGCAGATGAACGTAAAAAGGGGAATGAGGGCCAAATGCATAGTTCAAACTAGAACACAATGCTTCCACGTTCAGAATTTTTTTTGGCTCCAGCAGTCTGTTTAGTTCTTTGAGTGCCATGTATTTTGGTTCCTAGAGTCTGGGTGGTTTGTGAGTCTGGTTCGGTTACATTTCTGGCTTTTACCTAGTGGTGTGTTCTGTTAATCTGGAACAATTTATCTGGGATTATTGTAACTTTGGAGTGATTATCTATCAACAGGTGCCACAGTTTAGGATGTTTTGGGGGCTCTTGGTAATTTATTAAGGAAAGGAATGAGAGAGAGAGATACAAGCCAGGTTACCCCCATCTTGGAGAGTGGATTGTGTGTGAGTGAGTGAGCAGTGAGTCTGCATGCATTCAACATGTGTAGGTGTGTGTGTGTGTGTGTGTGTGTGTGTGTGTGTGTATGTGTAGAGACAGAAGAAAAATTGGCTGATTTTGGGTATATGAATTTTAGAAATATTTATAATGTTCCATTTTTTTTCTCTGTAAACATTTTTAAAGGCCAAATATCTTTGTTAGGTTTAAATGGTGTTTCAGTAGCCAATTTCTTGAAATATATAGGTGATATATTTTAATAGGTATGAATCTTTGTTATTTGTGATTGTCTAATGCTGTCTGTTGGAAACTCATACTCCAGGGAACTTTTCTGGGTTGGCAAATGGCAACATAAATTACTCTCAATTTTGAAATATTCAACGATTTGCCATTGTCTTATGAATGTTTTAGAAATAAATTAAAAAACTCGCATAAAATACATCTCTTATGAAGATTTAAAACTGTTATTATTATTATTTCCTATTCTGGATATTCAAGGCCTTGGAGTTTTTCTTTTCCAATTTCCTATATCTGTTGGCTTAAAAAAATATATTCTTAAGATAGCAGATGATAATATATAGCGGTACTACTTTTATTTGTTATTTAAATACTGACTTTCAAATTACATTTGTACAATAGCTAAACTATATCTTAATACTTAGCAACTAAAATTGGAATTGAACTGCTATATATCTTTTACCAGATTCATTTTATAATTTGCCTTGAACTTAAGCCTATAATAAGATACACTTTGTTTTAACCATCTGACCATTGTATTAATTTCCTTTATAGGCAAGAACTATCTTTATACTTCTTCTGTACTTACTTTCTGTTCTCTCCACCTAACAAAATATTATATATTCTGGAAGAGTGGAATTTTATCTCATAAATTATCTCCATGGATTATATCAGATGCAAAAATAGTTGGTACTGAAGAGTATCTTAATTTATCTTTAATTGAGGAGAAAATTATTTTAAGCTACAAAGCCAGATACCAGGCCTGTTGAATTAGAGCACCCTCTAGTGTTTATAAATAAAATTTATTTAGAACATTGCTTACAGATGGTTTCATGTTTACTGGTACAGGTTATCCAATGAATTTTGAAGAATTAAGTTCCCAACATGTTCCAGGAATTTTTACATGGATGCTAGAAATATTGTCTCATATATAGGTGCTACTTATCTGCAAATGTGAATGGCAATCATTTTGTTTTGAGAAAAGTATATTCATGAGAGATCAGATATTACAAAAACTTTTATTAAAGAAATTATGGGCTAGAATGCATATGTAGCTTTTCAGCTCTTAGGTTAAAAATATCAATGCAGTCATTGCTGTTAAAAATATACTTTTAAAAATATTACGTTCTACCTTTATTAGGGAAACAATAGAACTGATTTGTTCATACTGTATTTCATATTTTGTGTATTAGAGTATACTAGACTAAAACCAGATATGATGAAGAACTTTAATACATAAAATTGACTGCAGGACTATATGAAATAATTTTTTTATATGTCTTCTGAAACTTAGATATTGAATAAGGTAGTTAGTAACAACACTATGTTTCTGCATATGTCTTACTAATTGTGTTATTAATTTATCCGCAAGAACAAATGAGGTTAAATAAATACTGATTGTAATATTCTTGGCTTATACAATTTGATTCTAAACTGCTTCATCTAAGTATACATGGGTTGACTTTGGTAAGTATGCAGACAAGTAAACAGCATGCCCTCCTGAAAGAGTTCAGCTTTCTAGAATCTAGTAGTAAGTCCGTGTCATAATTACTTAGATTACCAGTTTTGTGTCTTTACTTTATAGGGAAAATAGCCTCCAGCTTATAGATATAAAAATGCAGGCATGTTTTAGTGTTAAACAAAGTATAGAAGTCTAAATTCTGTAGGCATTGCCCAAGAAAAAACGGAATCCACTTTTTTATAGATGAGTAAACTGAGGCTGAGAAAGGTTAAGAAACCTGCCTAAAGTCACCCATCTAATAAATAATAGAGCCAAGATAATGAATCTAGGAATGCCTCATAGTTCTAAATATATATATATTCTTATAGTATTCTTTCACAATTTACTCCGAGTTACTTGGCTTGTTTTCTTTTAAAAGGATGTAAAATATAAAAGATAGTTCAGTGAATTATCACAAACGAACTACTCATGTAACCACCGGAAAAAGAAATAGAACAATGTTGGTGCACTGGAAGCTCCCTCAATCTATGTGCCCCTTCCCAGTTTCTTCCCTTTTACTCCCCCTCAAAGTTAACCACTATCCTAACTTTTATGGAATTTACTTTCTTACTCTTAGGTGATTTTATTTATATCACCTAAGCATGTATCCCTAAACATTATGTTTTGATTCTTTTATTAATATTATGTTTTTGGAATTCATTTATGTTGTGTGCAACTGTAGTTTGTTCAATGTTTTTTTTGTTTTTGAATATTGAGGTATAATTTATTTACAATAAAATCACCCTTTTAAATGTATAGTTTTGAGTTTTGACAAATGCATACCCTCGGATAATCACCGTGCCTATGCATCACCACAAGAAATTTCTTTATGCCCCTTTTTATCCAATTCCTCCCTCATATCCCTAGAAACCACTGATCTGTTTCCTGTCCCCGGGGTTGTCATATAGATGGAATCATACATTCCGTACGTACCGTTTGGAGTCTGGCTTCTTTTACTGGCATAAGGCATTTCATATTTTTACCTGTTGTCACATGTATCAGGAATTTGTTCCTTTTTATTGCTGGGCATGTGATACAGTTTATCCGTTCATCAATTGAAAGATACTTGTTTTTGCCCCCAGTTTTTGGTGATTATGAATAACACCACTATAAACATTTACATACAAATATCAGTTTTCATTTCACTTGAGTTAAATACCTAAGAGTAGGCTTGCGGGGTCAACATTGTAGAAATACATGTTAAATTTGTAAGAAATTTCAAAACCATTTTTATAGTTATTGTACCATTTTTCATTTCTACAAATAATTGTTCCACATCTTTAATTACTATGCTATTTTAAGTGACATTTAAAAAATTATTTTCCATTTGTTGTTCAAATACAGAAGTATAATTAATTTTTATATTGACTGTATTCTGGGATCTGGGATCTTACTGATTCTGTTGTTGATCAACTCAATCCCAGTCAGGCCTTTTTCATTTTTTGGTGGAGATAGACAAATTGATTCCAAAATTTATATGGAAATGTAAAGAACCTACTGTAGTATTTATTATATCATTGAACATATGAATTCTAGTCTCTATAATGTTTACTAGGAAATTGAATCAAAATTTAAATGTACATAATCAGTAGAAACATCTGTTTTGTAGTTGGGCAAAGTAGATTGTGAGAAACATGAAACATTGTGATCAAACTGTTCATTGAAAGTTGCTCATAGTACATTGATATGGTTATGAAACTTTACGAACCAAAGATTTACCAACATGGTTCAGACAATAGGTTACAGGATTTCTCTCTTACTGTTCTACTTACTACTCTATTTTTCAAAGTGATTTACTCATCAGTATAATTCTGTATCATCTTAAGTATCTTTTTTTTAAAAAATTAAATTTATTGGGGTGACTTAAGTATCTTATTTGGCCATTTATTTTATACTGTGATTTATAACTGTTAGTCACTTCAGTTGTTTAGGATTTCATTAAAATCACTTTCAGAACATAAATTAGATGTGATTATTTGATTTATAAAGACACTAAAACGGAAAAATTATCTATTTTCTCATTTTACATTGAATAAAGTTCTTTAGTGTTACAGTTTCAAAATAATATGTTGATTATTTTAGGAGCAGTTTTCTAAAAGCAGTTTATTTCACTACCTACAGTTAACAAAAACATCCATTGGTTGGTGACTTTTAAGAAATCAATGTATATAAATACTGTAGCAGAATGTAGTACTGTATCTCTTTGCATAAGTAAAACCTCTGAGTATAAATTAGTAAATATATGTTTACTAGAGGTAGTGATTTCCAACTAGCGTATATTAATATTTAAAAATGTGTCAAAGCAAAGTTAATTTTAATTTAAATACTAAACATATAGAACCTAAAATTTTATATTGTGAGAAATCTAAAAATGATATGGAATTATTTAAGAAACTGTTGGGGTTTCTTAAATGCCAAAAAAATGTATACACATGACTTGTATTCATCTTTTGTTATCGGTATATATTGAGTATTACAATTTTAATACAGTTGTTTTCTTTCTTAAAATGTGTATATATATTTTTTGGTACCCTCTGTAGAACATTAGAGGTTAAACCATTAGGATGGTTAGCAAATAAAGTTTTGAATTATATGAAAAAGTAGATTATTGGCCGTTAAAGGCATCTTAACTCTTTGATTCTATGTTTTTTGACTCTCTTGGTCTACTTATTAATTGTTATATTATTGCTGTATTCCACTAAATTAAGCTTTAATATCCTAAATGAGTTAAATTAATTTCATGTCTATTATCTGACGTTATAGAGGATGTTATAGCATAATAATCAAAGTCAAAGTCTTTGGAATTAGCATCTGAATTCAGAGCCTCTGCCATTTACTAACTTTGTAACCTTGGGCAAACTGGGTGACTTCTTTGATTCTCAATTTCCTCCTCTGTAAAATGGAAATAATAATGGCACTTCATAAGTTTATTAAGATAATTAATTTTTTTAAAGCTGTTAGTTTTGCCTTAAATATAGTTAGTAATGTTCTCAATAAATGTTCAACATTATTGAGAGAACATAGCATATGTTCTGATAAAAATTATTGCTAGAATGCTATTTTTAGTATATTTTTGGCTATTTGGAAAAATTATGTATTCTGCTTTTATTAATCTAGTGTCATAAAGTAGTTATTTTATATTTGGGAGGTTTCTCATTTGGAGTAGTGTTAAGAATTGGGAAATTGTGATTTACCAGAAGATGGCAGTAGAATTACATGTTTGTACACATGGAGCAATCATTTTTGAATGCTGAAGATTGAAGGTAGAATGTAACACCAAATCATGATATTTGTTTCTTTAGACCGCTGACAGAGAAAAATACTTCTAATATTGAATTGTTAGTTGAAAAAATTATGGTAAAAATTTCTTTTGTATATAAGTTGTCTTGCTTTAATATACCTAATAATGTGGAACTTTGATTATAAAGTGGGTAAATCTACAAGATCTTTTTGAATTGCTACTCTGCTGGCATAGTTTTAGAAATAGGTTGCATATTATTAAATACTTAATAAAAAATTGAAGGATCATAAAATCTTATGTTTGTGTGAAGATTATGATTAATTAGTAATAAAGATAAAGGTGTTATTTATAATTTATTAGTGGGGAACACTTGATTCAATTTTAAAAAATTGATTTATATATGACTCTTTAGGACTGTAGCTGTTAGGGAAAGCAAAAGGCAGAAGACATTTATGTTAATAATATCTATCTGTAATCCCATTTCAGCAACTGTCATTTTTCTGTTGAAATCATGGCATGGCTTTGTAACCGATTTTTAAGTATTCTAAAGGTGAGGTGTTACCGAATTGTCCCTCCCAGTGCTTTAAGGAAACTTGAAGGCTGTTTGATATATTAGAAAATGTGTAGAAGTGAATGGACTTGCATTCAAATTTTAGTTTAGTTTCTTGCTTTATGTTTTTAGGCATATTACTTAATATTGGTGAAACTCAGATATTTTATCTGTAAAAGGTTGATATACTCTCTACCTTTACAGTTATTGTGAGGATTGGGGGTAATGAGCATACTTTTTCTGTGCATTTTTAAGAGCATGCCATGTAAAACTCAGCCATACCGGTGTCTCTCCTCCAAGGCACATGGTGCTGTGGGAGTGGTACTGTCTTTATCTGGTGGACTGTAGCTCTGTTTCTATAGCTTCATTTGCATTTTTGTCAGCCATGCCACACATTGCCTGTTCGGACAGGAATTACTGTTAGCCTGGCCTTTCCATACTTACCCGTGTAGTTGATTTTTTAAAAATCTGTTTCAGGACTTGATGCTTATTTCATTGTGTTTTGTCTTACTAATGATTATAAGTGTTAGTTCATTATTGTAACCCATCAATCTTTTATAATACTTATTTTGATTTCATAATGTTAGCATTAAAGTATATAGATTTTATTGTGGGGGTAAAACTGAACCTGGAAAAAGGACAGGGCCATGAGGGCTTGGCCAGCAACATCCTTCACAATTGATACCAATTTGGGGCACAGCTGTTAAGTGTATTGGAATACTGTGGTTTTTCTCAGGGGTAATCAATAATTTGAAATTTCATAACAAATGATTTTTAATAAAGCCAAATGGTACCTAGAACTGCAAGTAAAGTCATTTATGTGACTTTTTATTAAATTGATATAGTAAATATTATTTACAGTGCATTTTTCTGATTGTAATAGACAAATTCCTGCAAGATGGCAGGTAATTAAAAATGCTTATTTCAAAATTAATTTTGTCTTTAAAATTAAGGAAAGTCAGGAGGCTGAAATAAATCATGTTTGATTTTGGTCCTGTCTTGGTAATATAAATAGTAATTAAATATTTATGTGAGAAAGGGAACATATTATGTTTCTTCATGAAACATTTATTGAATAAGTCTATTATTCTCCATCTTTCTCTGTTTGTAATTGATGTATACAAATTCTTGTCATACTCAGTGATATTCTAGACTCTGTACTTTGTTTAATTTGATGAAATTGGCCATATATTATTCTGAAAGTACTTTTACTAAGGGAAGCATGCAGCTAATATTGTTATGGAATGTCTTTTTTCAGTGAGATTGATCACCCTCATTTTCACTGCAATATTAAGAGTCTTTCTTTGTTCTTCTGATAGGATTAGTTTCTAATGTTAATTAATATTTTCTAGTATGATTTCTCAAAAGTGAGTATAAACTAAAATTAATGAAATGCAAAAATTCAAAGGAAATGATCTCAGAATACCTGAATTTGTCACATGATAACTAAGTGTGGATTCTGGTTGAGAATTACTTTGTACAATACTGTGAGTGATGGTGGATCTAGTTTAATTGCTCTGAATGACATTGCCACTCAGAGATTCAAATACTTGGTGAGAACTTTAAACTGGGTTGTACTAAAATTAGTATACTTGATTTTTAAAATGTTTATTTCTTTATACCATATATATAAAGAAGAGAGAGAGAGAGAGAGAGAGAGAGAGAAAGAGAGAGAGAGAGTATATATATTGAGAGATGGAGTAGGAACATAGTATTTTAGGTTTCTCTTAGCTGATTTAAAGATTGCATACTTTTGGACAGTCCTTTGCATTTTTGATTTAAGCTACCGAGACAGGTAGTAATGAGCTATATGATGAGACGTAAATTATGAGTACAGGCAATCTCTGGCTTAGACATACCACCCTCAATTTCTGCTTCTTACTATAGAAGAAGTTGTAACTGCTTTAACTGTTTTGTATAGACATGATGTATATATTTAAAATCTTTTATCTAATGATAGGGAAAACTCTAACAGCCTTTAAAAATAACTGATGCTCATAATGATTTCTCTTTAGTATGCTAAAACACTGTAATATATATCTTCTAAATCATACAAAATGATTAAACTATATCTTGTATGACTTTAGTGTTGAGGATAGTTTTTTTTCTTTCTAATTCTTTGAAAATTAGGCGCAGTAAAACCTTGAGTATCCAGAAATTAGGTAACTTCTAGTAATAAAGAATACATGAAAGTTGCCAATGAGTTGACTCTGAATATGAGAAATCTCATTTTTACATTAGATGTAAAAACACAACACAACTTGACTTTAATGGCCTTTGGCATTCATAGTTTAAAATTTCATTAGAAGGAAACACTTCTCAATAAAAGACTACCCTATAATATTCAGAAGTAGGTGTAACATTTCACTTTTTCCAGAACAAGAAATTTAAATGAGTTAGAGAGGTGGTTTGAAGTCAATAATAAAGAACAGTCAACTGACTTCACTTTTGGAATTGTTGCTGACTGAATTTTTCTGAAAATCTCTTCTATGATAAAATAACTTCGTGCTCTATAAATTATTTAAAAGGCATTTTTAAATACAAAGCTGAGCTACCAAGAAAGTAGTTGTGTGGAGACAAACAATATTGTTTGATGAATGGTATTTCTGGCTGTCTCCAGATTGAAATAGAAGTGGTGACATGCCATTATTCAATAGAAGGGGCTGCACAAGTTCAACTTCCCACAGTTTCTAGATAGTCGCAGCTGGGGTTCCAAACATGCAGCTTCCCTAAGCAGTTGGCAGTAAGCTCAGATTCTTTGTCTCTCTTTTAAAGGATTATCTGTGGGTGGGGTCCCTCTCCTAGAGCCAACCCAAGGGGTGTCAGGAGCACCTTAATGCAAGCATGTCTTTACCGGACCGTGTCCTTTATCCGGCTGCAGGCCCTTTTATCTGTGAGGCAGGAAGGATTTGTAAGAGCCCATGGCTGAACTGTGCCTCTGATTAGGAAGCTCCACTTTCCTTAATAATAGGGAAATCTCTTTGAGAAAGACATATAAGGGACTAACACCCTAGTGGTGAGTAAACATGGAAAGCAAGGCTCTCTAAATGATAATTACTGATGTAGAAATCTAGAGTTTTGAGTTAGAATGGTTTTGTGTGAGGGTGAGGACAAATGGCTGTAGGTCCATTTGTGGGTAGTAAGGCTTGAGACAATTACTGTCAGCTTAAACTTGGTTACCCAGATAAACTACCATTAAAGAATAAGTAAAAAATTAGGACATTTTCAAACATACAAAAGCTGAGAGTATTTTGAATCAGTACACTCTTAACTAAACAACATCTAAAGGGATACACTTCCTAAAGAAGGCAGTGGTAGTGAGGTCTGAGTGCAAGGAAGAATGCTGTGCTCATAAATTAGTAAAAACGTGAGTAAGTTTAAGCAAAAACCGGATCTGTTTTATAATTATGATGGTAATAGTGATGATGAAGATAATTATTTGGGGGAGTAAGATAAAGTACTACTGTATTTATTGACAGTATTATATAAGGAGAGCATATGTTGGTTTTAAAGTATTTTGAGAGTGTTATTTGTTGGCGGGGAGAGTAGTCAGTTTTAATAGCTTTAGGCAGTCTGGAAAGTATGCATTTTATATTTTGAGAATGACCGTTAAATGGTCTGAGTGCAAGGAACAGAAGTAGAGGAAATAAGACGAGAAGCAGTACAGGAGAAAAAGTGGAATTAAAAAAAAAATCAATGAGGCAGCAAAGGAGTGAAGGTGAAAAATAGAAGGAAAACAAACCAGGAGAAATAGAAATTACAAAGTAGGGAGAAAGAAATAATGAAATTATGTTGCTTATAACAATGAATTTAAATAAATTAATCTTAGTTTAAAAGAGATCATCATATTAGGATAAAAAGAAATCTAACTACAGATAGGAAACATAATGGCATTAAATAGCTAAAAATAAAAGGGTTACCAGGCAACTACTAACCAAAAGAAAGCTTATGTAGTTATATTAATATTAGAAAAATAGACTTTAGGAAAGGGTGTTAGCAAGCATAAATAGAGTAACTAATGGTAAAAGGTTTTACTCACCAGGAAGATAAAGCATGTTAAACTTTCAATTACCTAATAACATAGTGACTATATATATATATATATTTAATTTACATACTTAAAAAAAGGTAGATAAATTTACCATTGTAGGAGATTTCAATATCACATTATCAGAAATGGGTTGAAAAAAAAAAATTCCCCCAAGTGTTTTTAAATTGAAGATATGAATAACATGATTAACAAGCTTGATCTCATATATTCAACAATTAGAGAATAAACATTCTTCTCAAGCCCAAATGTAATACTTTTAAGAATTGATCCCATAGTGGGTCCTGAAAAAGCTGTGAAGTGTTGGAATCTTATGGAACATTTTTTTTCCTGATCACAATATAATTGCTGGAATCAGTAGCAAAAAAGAATTGTTTAAAATCTATATGTGTGGATATTTTAAAACATATTTTGAGTAATTCTTGGAATAAATGAAAGTATTAATGGAAAATTTAAAAATATTTAGAACTGAGTGAGAATGAAAATATTAAACATCAAAATTAGTAGCATACAGGGGCCGGCCCGGTGGCGCAGGCGGTTGGAGCTCCGTTCTCCTAACTCCGAAGGCTGCCGGTTCGATTCCCACATGGGCCAGTGGGCTCTCAACCACAAGGTTGCCAGTTCAATTCGTTGAGTCCCGCAAGGGATGTTGGGCTGCACCCCCTGCAACTAGCAATGGCAACTAGACCTTCAGCTGAGATATGTCCTCCACAACTAAGACTGAAAGGACAACAACTTGAAGCTGAACAGCATCCTCCACAACTAAGATTGAAAGGACAACAACTTGACTTGGAAAAAAGTCCTGGAAGTACACACTATTCTCCAATAAAATCCTGTTCCCCTTCCCCAATTAAAAAAAAAAAAATCTTTAAAGAAAAAAAAAAATTAGTAGCATACAGTTTCTGACCCTGGGTTGGATGAAATAATTTGCAACAGACTTATGATCCTACCAAGAACAACTAGAAAAACCAGACAAAAATTATATATATTTTAAAGACACAAGAGAAGTACAGAAGCAATAAGGACTGAGAAGCTAAAAATCCAGATTTGGGAAAACTTCAAAGAGATGAGCTCAAAATCTGCCGCCACTTTTCCTTGTGTTGTGCTGATTTGGGGAATAAGCCAAAGGTGAGAATCTGGGCAGTGGGTCATTTCTTGTGGGTAGAGAAACTGGGACAATATTTGGTGATGTGTGAGGCTAGAGTGACACAGTTGTCAATCAATCATAAAACCAGTTTCCCTTTCAAGATGTTTCTCAATCACATGACCAGTTTCCCTTTTAAAATATTTGCCAAATTCTGAAGCTGAAGGAAAACTAACTACTAAAGCAGAAAACTTCTAAAAACCAGAGCTGAATTTACTAGTCTTACAATTCTGAGGAGACAAAGGTCTTCAGGGTGAGATCCCTGAAGAACATAGCAGGTGAGCATTGACAGTCCTGGAGACCATGGTGAACTGACACTGACAATTTCCAGCTACTTTTCCCCTTAGGTGTACTTACTGATTCTGGGTGCAGCAAGAGCAGAGATCAGCGAAACAGGCCCCATGGGCCAAATCTGGCCTGCTGCCTGTTTTTGTAAATCAAGTTTTATTGGAAAACAGCCATGTTCATGCCTTCATTTATTTGCTTAATGTCTATGGCTGCTTTCATGCTGCAATGGCAGAGTTGGGTAGTTCTGACAGAATGTATGGCAGAAAGTCTGAAAGAGTTACTGTCTGGTCCTTTACAGAAAAAAGTTGTTCACTTCTATGCTAGAGGAATCTGGACGGAACTTCTGATAAAGGGTCGCTAAGGGGGACAGAGCAACCTTTGAATAGTGTTTTTTCTTTTAACTTTTTATTTAAGTGTGTTTTTCCATCAGCTCCAAGTCAAGTAGTTGTTTCAATCTAGTTGTGGAGGGCGCAGCTCACAGTGGCCCATGTGGGGGTCGAACCAGCAACCTTGCTGTTAAGAGCACGATGCTCTAACCAACTCAGCAACCTTTTAAAGTACAGTTTTAGGTACTTTAGTGGGGCTTGAATGCCCAATTCTGAAGCTGCACAGAACAATAGGACAAAAATCTAAGCCAGAAAAACGTAGTGAAAGTTACTATGTTGAGGGGACAAAGACCTGCCAGCCTTCAATTTAAAACCTTGAAGAGCCTCACCAGAATATGGGCAAATTACAGGTTGAATGAGTCTTACTAAAATTATAAGGCAGTCTTAATTCAACTCAGTCCCTGATTTACTAGAAGTGGTCAGACTACCACTCTCTAAACTACCCAGCAGAGGAAAAGTGTGGCTCTTCTTAGATGGAAAATGGTATTGTTAGTAGTTATTTTTTAAATAATAAATATGCAGTGTTCTATACACAATCAATTAAAAATTACTAGGTACATAAGGGCACTGTGACCATATACAAAGAGAAAAACAGAAGCAGACCTGGAAGTGATCCAGAACTTGGAGTTAGTAGACAAGAACCTTAAGATAAGTTCATTTATTATTATTTTAAGTTCTTATTAAAATAAGAACATTAATATGTTCAAGAAAATAGGAAAAAAATTCTTGAAAGCAGATCAAAAGATAGGGATTTCAGCAGAGAATATGAATATATATGAAACAATGAAATGAACATTCTGGAATTGAAAAATATATCTGACATGAAGAACTCAGTGAAATTGGATCAAATTGGATAGCATCAAATTGGATACCTCAGAAAACAGGATATTAGATTCAGTAAAATGGTGTGTTTAATAATGTCTTAAACTAGAGGGCAGATTGAAAATAGAGAAGAAGTAACATTTAATGAGATAATGAGAAAAACTAATGAAACATCAAACCACAGATTCAGCTAAACTATGCTAACCCCAAGCAGGATGAATACAAAGGAAACTACAACTTGGCATGTCTTAGTCAAAATACTGAAAAATCATAGACAAAGGAGAAAAATTTAAATGCACAGGAGAGAAAAAGCACATTACCTTTAATCCTGACATAAATAGTGGAAGTCATAAAACAGTAGAATGACATGTTTAAAGTGCTGAAAGAAAACTTCTAACCTACAATTCTATACATAGCAAAAATATCTTTCAAAAATGATGAAATAAAGATGTTTTCAGACAGGCAGAGCAGAGAATTTGTTGCCAGTGCACCTGAACTAAAGTAAAAATTAAATGATCCTAAAGAGAAACACAAAAATCAGTAAGAAATGAATGGAACCAGAACAGGTAAATATATCATTTAAAATAATTGAATATTGATTGGACAAAAAATAAAAAAACAATTTATTGTTGAGTTAAAAAATATTTGTAGAATTAAAGTATATGACAAAAATAATGCAAAAGGCAGAGGGATAAATGGAATTAAAGTGTTGTAAAATACTATTCTTATTGGAGAAATGGTAAATTTGATCAGTTTGATTAGGTTAACAAGTTAAAATTGGGTGTTCTAATGTCCAAGATAATCATTATAATAATGGTAAATATATGTATAACTATCATGTTAATAGAGAAAAAAGAACTAATAAAATATTTGGTTACTTCAAAAGAAGAGAGGAAAGAAAAAGGGACAGCAAATAGATGGGAAATACAAAATAGATGGTAGTTATAAATCCAGCTATATCAGTTATTAAAGTAAACATAATTAATTGGACCAAATACCTTTTGAAAGTCTCAGGTAGTCATACCAAATTAAAACAAAACCCCAAACTTTGCTGTTTACATGAGAAATCTTCACTAGAAAGGAGTTGACTAAAGTAATACTTACAGGAAATTTAGGAGAAAAGTAATGAAAAGAAATAGTAAGCTGTCAAGTAAAAAAAATACTTGCTATTTTTTTCAATTAAAAAAAAAATGTGTATGCTCTCCCAACATAGAGTGGCTTAGATGCTTTCTACCTGTGATGCTTACTGAACTCCTGTGGGGTTGACATAGATGAACAGAATTAAAAAAGAAAGCATGCTACGTAACTCATTTTTTGTAGATCTAGTTAATTCTGAAACCAAAACTACACAAAGAGAGTATGAAAAAACTACAGAGCCAACCTCACTTATACTCAGAGATGCACAAATCTTAAAATAAAATTCAAATCCAGTAATGTATAAATAAAAATACTTCAAGACCAAAGAGCAGGTTTCTTAAAATTGCAGGAATGATTTAGTATTAGAAAATATATTAATGTATTTTATCATATCATTACACTAAATAAGAAATATTTTGTAATTGTTTCAATAAAGCAGAGAAAGCATTTAATAATTAAAATTCATCAATCATTAATGATGAAAAAAAGCAACAGGGCTTAGCCAACTAGAAATAAAAGGGAACTGCCTTGACTTAATCAAGGCCACGTATCTAAAGCCAGTAGCAAATATTATACTTTCGGGTGAATCTTTAGAAGCACCTCAATGAAAGTCAAAAAAGATAACGATGCTTGCTCTAATTCAATCTGTTCATCAAAGTCCCAACTAATGCAAGAAGACAAGGGAAGGAATAGGAGGTATGAGAATCAGAAAGAGGCAAACTTTCCCTGTTTTTTTTTTTTTAACAGACAATGCAATAGAAAAATCTAAGAGAATCTATCATTTAATGATTATTAAACTTAATAAGAATAGAGGAATAGGAGTAAGAAAAGATGTCATGCTATCCAAAACATAGCAAATGAAAGATTGGAAAAGTTTACTGAAACTATATTAAAATATCATACATAGCAGAAAAAAAATGCAAACGAAGTTAAGAGAAAGTCTGGGTGAAATTATATGCCACATGTATGTCAAAGAATTTCTGTCAAGATTATATAAGTAACTGCACATTGGTTAAAAAAAAAAAAGGCAATGCAATAGAAAAGTGATCAAAGGAAATATAGTTAGGAAAAAAGGAAACACTCATGTCCAGTGCCAATATAAATATGTTTTTAAAGGGAAATGGAAATGAAAACAATGAGATCCTGTTTCTTGTAGAAAGTTAAGTGGTGGTGATGGACAGAAATGGGAACATATTTTTGGTGGCAGTGTAAATTGATACAGCCCCTTTGGATAGCAATTTGGTAGTTTCTAGCAATAGTTAAAATGTGCATACGTTATGATTCAGCAAGTTCACATCTAAATAATTACTCTAGCTCAGGGGTTGACAAGCTTTTTCTGTAAAAGGCCATATAGTAAGTATTTTAGCTTTTGTAGGTCAATGGTCTTGGTTGCAAATACTTAGTGCAAAAGCAGTCATAGACAATACATTAACAAATGAATTGCTGCGTTAAATACAAGTTTATTTACAGACACTAACATTGAATTTTATATAACTTTCATTGGTCATGCAATATTATTCCCCTTTTGACTAATTTTTTCAGCCATTAGAAAAAAATATGAAAACCAGTTGTAGCTCATACGATTTACAGAAAGAGGTGACAGGCCAGATTTGGCCTATGGGCTTGAGTTTGCCGCTGTTGTATACATGTAGATGAAGTAGATTGGAAAGATATATAATGCAACATTATTTCTAATAGTAAATAATTGGAAGCAGATGTCCATCAATATTGGAAGGTCTAAATAAAATGGAACATTTTCATATTATATACATAAAACTATTAAGGTATTGAACTAGAATTGATAATCATATTGACATGCCTGGATCTCAAAAACATAATATTAAATGAGAAAAGTTAGTGGCTAAATTATACATAGGATACAATTTATTTGTGACACTATTTATGGGCATTCAACCTATTTTTCAGGTAGCTACTGTGTATGTGAAAGCAAAATGAAATGACTGGAACAATACACATATAAGTCTAGTTATGTGTGCCTAGTAGAATGCCTCGGACAGGATAAGTGCTCAATAATTTTGACAGGTTTTTCTCTGACCACCTCCCACCACTGTTATTTTAGAATTGCCTTGGACTCTACAAAGATAATTCCTTATGTGTACAAGTCAGCTGGTACTGTGAACTTCTGGAAAGCCTGCCTACAACTTCTACCAGATAAGAGGTTACTTCTAAAGTCCCTCATTGAGAACTAGAGCTTGGTTTTCTGGGATTTTGTTAAAACTGCTTTACTGAGTTGCTTGGGAGGTATTCTTTTTAAACTAGTATGTTCATTTTTATACCACGCTAAAATCTGACAGTATAAATACGATGCATTTCAACAGCTGGGCCATAAATTAATGTAACCTTCGTTCTCTGGGGAGTTAACTTTCTGTTCTCTACCTCAAATTATGTCTCTTTGTCCTGGCTTATCATCTTCCTTGTGCTTCTTCAAAGTAGGTAATAGCCAAGGTTATGTCTTAATAGCTTGTCTCACAAGTTTTGAGTTTCATAATTAGAAGAATGGTTATGCTGTGAGTTTAGGAGGGGGGTCTCCTCTCAAGGAAGATGATGCATTAGATTGTCGTCTCATTGCTATAACTATCTGCACAAAAATAATCTTCAGTGCCTCTTGAAGTTGTAATAGAATTTTGTGTTTGCCTCTATTGACCAAGAAAATTGAATTCTTTTATCCGTTAGAGTGTCTTTAAACTTTCAGGAATGTCACCGGGCTCCAGGTTTGTCAAGGATAGCTTGCACAATATGTGTTGTCACTTATATGAATGCTTATGCATTTTTTAAAATGTAGTTTAGGAGTGGAAAGTTTTCCATCCTTCTTTTTTTCCAACAAGATTGAATTAAATTAACTTCATTTTTCTATGTATTTTTGGTTTCAAGTAATTCTTTTGAGCTATCATGTTTTAGAGGTTGCAGTAAACGGACTTACTGTTTTTGTTTTTGATGTGTTTAGAGAATTTTTTTCTTAGTGGCTTTCAATTACCCTAGATGATGTGTCTTGAATTATTTAATGATCTTCTTAATTTTTAGTTTGTATTTGGCATAGCACACTGTCTCTGGTTTCCTGTTCTTTTTGTTGGGTATATTTTTAGTGTTTGAAAACATGTTTTGGCCTTCTGTACACAGTAAGCTACGTCATTTTATACATGAATAATCTAATCTCAGTAGAATAAAAGTTCACCTGTTTCTCAATCAGAGATAGCCTTATATATGGGTACAATAAGTAATTTTACAGTGTTATTTCAGGAGTGTTGAGATAGCACAGACAAAAAAGATTTTTTTTGAGGACACTGGACATCTATGAAAGTAAAAGAAAACAAAAGAGATGAGGGTTTATCAAGACTAACTTCATAGGATTCAGAATCTTGATAGCAGTATTCTATTTATTTATGCAGAGGATTTGGACAATATTTCAATTGCATTTTGATTTGAGATGGTAGCATCACTTCATTAGATCTAAAATCCTTTCATAGTATAAACTAATTTCATTTATTATTGTTTTCTACAAAAATACAGTTTTAAAAAAGAGTAAAGTAAAAAAAGGAATACATATCTTTTCTCATGCAGAAATTACTTCCTTATTAAATAATTTAAGTAGATCTTCTTAGTGAAGCATCTTGAAAAGAGGTAATACACAAAGTCTTTTCTTTTAGGGACTCAAAATGTGAAAGAAACAATAATGAGTGGCTTTAAGAAAGAGAACTTTACCATTTTACTACAGAATATTCCAGGTTCCCTTAGGATGACAGCTATATATAAATTGAAATTAGTTTTTGTAGCTTTCTCAGTTTCTGAATTATACTATAAGCATGGACTACTTGGTCAGAGCCATGAGAGAATCTGAGAGATTGGGCTTAGAAACTGTAGGTGACCTTTGGTGACAATCTTGGGAAAGTGCTAATTTTGAGAGCATGAAAGGTACCTTGCAAGGCGGGGAGGGGGTTGTTCCTTGGAGGCTTGGTAGTGAACAGAAAGAAAGAAGGAGCTGAAGATAAGAGTCCAAAGGAAATAAGATAAATGGGGGGAAAAAAGTCAAATTCTGCTACCACAAAAAGTACCATTTATTAAAGAAACTACACTCCAGTGTAGCCACAGAGGAGGGTGCTCTTGAGCTGAGAAACCTAATAAGCCAACTTTTTCCCCTTCTTCCCCATCACAAGATAACTTGCTGTTGCTGATCCTGGAAAAAAAAATCTGTAACAGAAAAAGAAGGAAGCATCCACACAAATTACGATGGAGAGAGACTAAAAGGAAAAATAAAAAGAAAGAAGAAAAACCACAAAACAGGAAAACTGAAATACAACACTCTAATATGAATAACTATATTAAACAAGCAATTACATTATGAAACAACACCATAGATCAGACACTCTAAACAATTAAAACGAACAAACAAACAAGAAGATGTATGAATCAGGAGCGGACTGAACTCTAGAAAGAAATTGATGGAAAAAGACAAAAATCATTCAGAAATGAAAAGTTGAAAGATACCCAAGGGAAGATAGATATTACCAAAAGTTCAGTAAAAGAGAAAGAATAGAAATGAAAAAGAGTCAAGAAAATGAAACTGAAATTAAGAGAAAAGGATCAGAGAAAAAATGATAGAGACAATACAAGACCTTGAACTAGAAAAACAAATGGAATATGAACAGAAATATTTCAAATTATAATAATAAAACTTTTCAGAAATAAAAGGCCTGAATTTCCATAATTTCTTGATAGAGTACTTTGAAGCACAAAACCTTTAAATTCGGATGATATTCAGTATATCTGTTTTCCTTCAGCCCTACAGACTTAGACTAGTGTTGTTTAATTATTTGTAAAGATAATTTAAGGTTTTAATTTTTAAAATTTAATTTTTAAATTGATAAATTGTGTAATTTACAGAGAAAAAAGATAAAGAAGTTTCAATATATTTGGTTCTTATTTTTTTGAGATCTAATGTTTATTTGGTATTTTGAAAAGAAAGGATCAATAATTTTTTAAAAACCATTTTTGTAGTTCTCGTCATTTGGGGAGATTTTATTTTTATTCCTGTTCTGCACATTACTGTTTTATACTGTAATAGGAATGTGTTATGTCAACTCTGCATCTCATTGTAAATGTAGATATTAAAGAAAGTATGTTCTACATAAAATAACCTCTGAGAAAATGATTGCTGTGTTTATTTTATTCATATATTCATTCAGCAAATGTTTATTGAATCATTATTATACGGTAAACATTGGATACACAAAGAAGAAGACATGGTTTTTGTCTTCATGGAGTCAAAAAAATGTACCTAGATGGGTCTAAATAAATTGTTATACTTGAAAGAAGAGTGAACAGGGAATTGGTGGTTGGTCCAAACAGAAAACAGAATGGAGCAAATCATAGTTACAGAGTTGCAGGGCCCATTGGCGCAAGACCAGTAGTAGTTGGAGGTGGCTGGACAACAGACTGGTGCATAGAGAAGGAATTGCTAGAGACGAATCTTGAATGTGTTTGGAGCACAGGCTTTGAAGACCTTTAAATACTATGATAAATAGCACACCCTATGAACAGGGTATTCTTAAACATTTTTAAGCCTTAGAGTGAAAGACAGGACCTGCGAATACTAGGTGATGTTAGCTAATCTTATACATAGTAATTAAATGCAATCTGAATGCATTTATAGTTATGTCATTGAAAAATTATCATTAGGTGTTTTTTCATAGATTATTGATAAATACTGATTATTTTAAGAACATTAAATACATACTTTCGTATATTTTATATTTGGCATATTTAAATATTTGCCATGCTTAAAAATAGTATTTACCTTAGCTTTGTATTTTTTAATTCCTTTTTTCCAGCTATAAGGAAGACCGGATGGATGAGGATCTAATAGAACCCCTGAAATATGCTGAACAACTTCCTGTAGCTCAGATAATACACCAGGTTTGCTGTCTATTTTATTCTTTTGAAAGAAACAAGATTTTTAATCTCTGTAAACTAATTTCTGTTGTTAGAATTTTCAGAATCAATGTGCTGTAGCTGAAAGGCATTCCAGGTCGTTTATCCCTGTTTGGACTCCACCTATTACAGTTGGAAGTCTCATTCAAATCACAATATTATAAGGCTACTTGCTGTGTAGTAGTAGAATTCTGACTTACTCGTATATTAAATCCAGGGTAAAATCAGAATTATCTTCTGTGTGTTACTTAACAACAAGACTTAATTTCAGAAAACTTCCATTTGAACCATTGTACATAGTACTTGTTAGTGACAAGGAAAAAGCTGATAAAATATCATTTGGTGTAATTTTTTGAGTAGCTAAAATGAGAAAACAACCTTTCCCTACTTCTTCCACCCCACCCCATTATCAACTCTTGTAAAGTGTAATTCTAAATGTCATGTAGGCAGTTTTTTCATTTCCAATTATAATGACTCTTATCGTTCATTGTACATAACTATAATCTTAGAGAAGGCAGTGTGGTAAGTATTTAAACTTCGATTTTATACTGTGATTTTGACAGCGTATAAAGTCTGCCCTGCTAGGCCAAAATGAAAGAATTTTAAAAAATCTGTTGACAAGAATTATGGCCTTTAGACCTACCAGATTTTTCAGAATCTGTAGATTATGGGAAATACTAAAATTCTTAGAGGTCAGAATTTCTCAGAATTTTAATGAATTATAGTTATTGTTATGAATCTTTCTATATCTCTTTGTCAATCAAAAGAATTTTATTTAGCTGATACAGGTTGATTGGAATAAATGCCAGTTTGTGCTTATTAAAAGAAACAGCCTATTACTTTAAAATGTTGGCTACATAGATCTTTTCATTGACATTAAAATTTAATACTAAAATTCTATGAGAAATTACAAAAAAAAAAAAAAAAAAAGGTCAGAAATTTGCTCCTTTGGGAAGCTTATCTGTGCTTGGTAATCTGGTCCAGTTTATATGTCAGGAATTCCCTTGTGTTATCAGAGCCTAAATGACCTAATAGCCTGCAAATGTCACATTTAAAATTCTGTATTCATGCCTGACTCTCAGCATAAATGAATTAAACAGCAGAGCAGGCAGCAAGTCAATATGTTCCTAACAGTAAGAGTGAGCAATGAAACAGTTTGTGGTTTGTTCAGCATAGGTAAAGAGAATCTGCCCGGAACAGTTCACCTAGAATAAAATCTGAAACAGGAAACCAGAATTAACCTTTAAGATGGTTGAGCAGATGAAATGTCAGTCATATTTTTATAGCAGGAACGATCCAATAAACTCCGGTTTATGTAACAGCTGCATTTTGCTATTATACACTATATGAATTCAAAGATGAATATTTTTAACCTTCGTGAAAATTTTTATTAGGATACTTTTGGCAGTATAAGAATCTGTATTAATTTAAACACTGAATTATGACCATTATAGTTAACATTCTGTAGTACCTGAATTTATAAAATTTTAAGAAATTTGCAGGAGAGGCATTTTAAAATTTTTTATTGAGTAACATTAATTCTGTTCTCAAGGGGTGATCAGGAAGGTCATTGTTAAGCCAGACTCTTATCTGTACCTCTTGTTACTTCCCTTTACTGACAGTGCCACAACTTTGTCTGTCTACAGTGGTCGTTGAGAAATATGAGTTATTCTGCTAGAAGTTAGCTTATAAGTGGATTATTTGAAAGCAATTTTTTTTCCTTAAAAGAAGAATAATACATGTGATAATTAGGTTCAGACAATCCCACAAAAGCTTTTTAATCTGTAATATATCTAAATTACAGTATCATTGTAGTACATATCTAACCTCCACTTAGAACTATTTTTATACTATGAGTAACTATTTTTCCTCTAACCTTGTATCATGTTTTATCTATGACTATTTTGGAACATGTACCATTTCTATTTGAAATAATGTTATTTATTCACATCTTATATTTCCTATTTGATTGTGTACCTGGATATTCTTGATTTCTTGATACTCTTTTCAGCATCTTGTCTTATGCCATCTATGCATATATCTGAATGGCTGGATGTGTATCTTTAACGGTACAGAGAGCCAGGAGTACCTCTCTTCCTACTACCCAGATGTCAGAAGCCAGTGCGTATTACTGGTAGCAAAGTTTAGAAACTGCAGGAGAGGAGGAGCAGGGACAGGGGCTGCTTGAGAAATAGAAGCGAGAAGTAGGTCTTAGTCATTTGAGTGATTAATTTATGTGTGTTATGCTGCATTTTATAATCAGAAGCTAGGCAAGATTCTCAGTATTGCCATTTTATATTGCCAAATTATTTACCATTTTTTAGGGGTCCTAGCGAATATGATGGTACGTCTAGGAAATCCAAGAGACTCAAGTTGCAAATAGTAGAATTAATAAATTACATTATTAATAATAATAGAATACTTCTAGAATTATCTCTGGTGAGATAGCCAGATATAAGATAAGTAAAACTGGTAACTTCTCTGTATTTGCAATAAGCATACAGAATGGAAATGGGAAAATTTTTCTTTCAAACAGTGAAAAGAACTAAAAAATACTTAGGAGTAAATTTAACAGATAGCCCATAGGACCTATATAATAAGAATCATGGGAACATACCATGTTTCATAAACAGAAAGACATACCAAATATTCAATGGGCGGGGAATTTAATATCATGAAAATATACATTTTCCTAAATTAGCAATTCTAATTAGAATGGAAGCAGGGTTTTTCGTTGTTGTTGTTTTTTAATAATGGGGAAAATGACCACATATCCAAATATACAATAATAGCCAAAGAAAGTATGTAAAAGACAGATTCACTTGCCTGACCAGATATCAGAACACAGCTGTAATAATTAGTAAATATGGTATTTAGTAAATATGGGCAAAGGAATAGACCAGTGGATTAATGGATCACAATGGAAGAGTGGATTTCAAATTTCACTTATTATAATTCACAATGAGAAATTCATTTTACATATGTAATGATGCATGATGTATGTGTTGAAAACAGAAATAAAAGTTTCATGATATATTTATCCTCATTGCATTTACACACTGATATATTTTTTTCTACTTTATATTTTTTAAAATCCTACTAAATTGATTTCAAAAGCAACAAATAGTCCTGACCTGTGGCTAACAATACATTAGAATAGAGAATCCAGAAAAAAAAAATATTGTATTTGGTCAAATATGATCAATTGTTATATTTGATCAAATATGATCAAATTTGATTAAAATCTGATTTAGAAGATATTTCAGTAGGAAAAGGGTTAAACTCCCATTTCATACTATATATGAAGTAACTTTTTTATAGATTAAAGACTTAAAGTAAAATAAGTAAATAAAAATTTTAGAAGAAAATTTAGGCAACTGCATTTATAATTTGGAAGTAGGGAAGAACTTAATGAACACAAAAACCAATAAGATATGTTTAGCTCCATAAAAATGTAATATTTTATATGACACAAGATACAATAATAAAAGACTAATGTTAGAATAAAGATAAAATATTTACAAAGAAAACGACAGTAAATTGGTTAATATCAAAATACACAGAGAACTCTTGGAAGTTTATAAAAGGCAAACAAAACAACCAAGTGGAAAAAAAGACAAAAGAGATGAAAAGCAGTTTAGTAAAAAAACAAATGTAAATAGTCAATAAATGAGGGGCTGGCCCCGTGGCTCAGGCGGTTAGAGCTCCATGCTCCTAACTCCGAAGGCTGCCTGTTCGATTCCCACATGGGCCAGTGGGCTCTTAACCACAAGGTTGCCAGTTCAATTCCTCGAGTCCTGTAAGGGATGATGGGCAGATGCCCCCTGCAACTAAGATTGAACACGGCACCTTGAGCTGAGCTGCCGCTGAGTTCCCAAATGGCTCAGTTGGTTGGAGCATGTCCTCTCAACCACAAGGTTGCCAGTTCGATTCCTCGAGTGGCTGTGCCCCCTACAACTAGCGACAGCAACTCGACCTGGAGCTGAGCTGCGCCCCCCACAACTAAGATTGAAAGGACAACAACTTGACTTGGAAAAAAGTCCTGGAAGTACGCACTGTTTGCCAATAAAGTCCTGTTCCCCTTCCCTAATAAAATCTTTAAAAAATAAATAAATAAAGTGAAAAAGTCAATAAATGAAAGAAAAGAGCCTCAAACTCAGTAAGGAAGTGCATGTTACAAATTCAGTGAGATTATTTTATACCCATCAAACTGGCAAAAATCAAAACTCCACTTTGGAAAACAGTTTGGCAATTCCTCAAAAGGTTAAACATATAGATTCTATCTAGGTATATAAAAACATGCATTCACACTAAAACCTGTATGTGAATGATAATATCAGCATTCATAATAGCCAATAATTGGAAACAACCCAAGTGTGCATCAACTCATGAATGGATAAATAATATATAGTATATCCATCCAGTGGAATATTATTTGGTGATAAAAGGGAATGAAGCACTGATACATGCTACAACATGGATGACCTTGAAAACAGCATGTTAAATAAAAGAAGTCAGTCAAGAAAGACCACATTTATACGAAATGTCCAACACAGACAAAACTATAGAGATAGAAAGTAGATTAGTGGTTGCCTAGGACTGAGATGAATGGGGCAATGGGACTGACTTCTAATGGGCACTGCATTTCTTTTTTTGGAGTAATAAAAATGTTCTCAATTTAGATAGTGGTGATCATTGCATAGTTCTATGAATATACTGAAATCATTGAATTGTACACTTTAAAGGGTGAATTTTATGGTATATGAATTATATCTCAATAAAGATATTTTAAAAATTAAAATAATCTATTTCTGGTAAAGGTGTTAGGAAGAAGTTACTGGTATACCTGGTTGGTAGATATTTGAATTATTTTTACCTTTTTAGAATGCCATCTTGCAACATCTCTTCAATATTTAATTTATGTATATATAGACACACACACACACACATACATACATATTATACATACATACATACATACACATACACATACATACATTTCAACCCAGTGGTTCTACTCATGGGCCTCTAGCACGTACTAATACATAAATAGAAGTACTTACATATAAGAATCTCAATACAAGGATATTTCTGTGTATATTAGCCTTACTTGTGGCCATAACTAGTTGGAAACAATGTGAATGGCCCTCAGCATAGTTGATATAGTGTGTATGATTTTTCAGAAACCACAATTCAGTAGAACAAATATGTGTTTTTCAATATTTTCATACAATCGGATTTATTTTCTTGCCAACTAACTTTTTTCCTCTCCTGTTTCTGCCAAATGGTAGAAAATTTAATCAAGTAACTCACACCCAGGATTTTCTCTCTCTCCCACTCCTTCCTAGGATGGTGGAGTCATAGCTTAGGTAATAAGGGATAGTTGACGTGGCTTCGTAGCACTCAGAGATTCAAGAGTTTATCTACTGAAATACATTGTTATATTGTATGGTTTTGGATAGGCATCTGCCTTTTCTGGTAGTTACTGAACTAGCTGGTGTACAGAGCACACCTGTTAATACTTAACATATCATCTCTCCACATGATGCACAGCTTGAGCAACATTAGAGGCAGAGAACAGAGTGGGTAATGGGAAAGACTGGCTCCTCATTTGTTGTCATTCCGTCTCTGTTTTCTCCCTCTTCTGTCTTCTGACTTTCTCACTTTTCTTTCTTGCCCCATTCCCCCTATTTCCTTCTGTTTCATTCCTGTAATCTAAAGTTATGTGAATTCTTCCCAAATGTTGGTGAATTTGTTAGTATTTTCATTGGAAAGTGAATTAAGTTCAGTGTCTGATACATTGTGGATAAGTATAGGGATCATTGATTATTGAAGGTAGAGGTCTTTGACAAACTGACTAAGAAGGGAAGAGAGTTAAGAGATCGCTAAAGTTCACAAAGAGCTTGTTGACAAACCTATTTATGATACCTAGCTTCCTTCATAGCCAACAATAATAATGTTGATTAAACATTTCTGATTAGGTACGTAAATTATAGGATTCATTATATTGATATTTTCGGCAATCTAGTGGTCCTGCAACAAAATAGAGTACAAATCATGGGAAAGTATAAAATACAATTACTAATGTGAGGGGCATTGTTAAATATGAAGTACAGCTAATTCTTTTAAGGGTTTGTGGAGTTTGTTAGGATTTAGAATATAATGAAGAAATAGAAAAATATATACAAAGAAAGTAGTTTGGTTAACCTAGCGTGCTTATGTTGGTAATTTCTCTTTAAAGGTGTTATTTTTTCTTTTAATCTGTCTACTAGGAAGACAGGTTCAGGTACAGGTACAGGCAGGTATCTTACTGAGTCACCAGTATGGAGTGAAGTGGATAAGTTTTCCTTATAAGTAATTTTACATTTACTTCGTGTTAATTTTAAAATTAAACCACTTTTTAAAAATAGCTTAAATTTAGGATTAAGATTTGACATATGTAACTAACTATAGTACTTTTATGGAAACTTGGCTTTTTTTTTCTTTTGTAAAAGAATTGCATGCAGGTGGGTCAGATAACTTTTTTTAAGACAGTAGGTTCATTTCAATGTAATTTGTAAACTTAAAAGGTTGATTAGCACCATGTAGAGTTTATTAAATTATAATATAATGACAACTAGGGATTTAAAAATAATTAGACACAAAAGTCTTCTAAAAAGAGAAATTTGTATGTAGATAAGAATATATATTAAGACTTGTATCAAATAGAGATGTTATCTTCTTTCGAAGTTAAATATTTTAGAAATGTACTGAAGAATGAATAGGTCAGTAATGAATGAATATGTATAATTTAGCTGTTATTAACATAACACTTTTTCTTTGGTCTCATCTAGCTAGGCATGTGTGTTTTGTTTTTATTTTTAAATTTTGTGTCAAGCTCTGACAGATATTAAAATATTTTAGCCTGTACTGTTTAGGTATACCAAATGGCACTGACACAAAAATGTAGGTCTTATGTGCAGAAGAGATCTGAGCAGATTAGCGAGATTACTTAGCTAGCCTAGAAACCCCAGTATGTATATGGATTATATAAATGATAAAGGTCACCTCACAGATCAGTGGGAAATTAAAGGATTATTCAACAAATGATGCTAGGACTATTGATTAAGTACTCGGGGGGGAAAGACTAGATTGTTGCTTTATAATACATAGAGAAAGTAAATTCTAATTGGATTATAGATCAGTGCAAAAAAATGGAAAATATCAGAATAATCAGAAAAGTATATTGGTAAATATTTGTGTGTAAGGACTTTCTAAGCATGAAAATAGTGGCAGAAACTGCAAAAGAAAACTGATACATTTGACTTTGTAAAAAATGTAAAACTTACGTACATCAAAATGAAAAGGCAATATCAAAGCGGAATAATATTTTCCTTACAGAATTAACATCTTTATATAAAAAGAGCTTTCACAAAATGATAAGGAAAAAACCCCTAACACTCCAATGGAAAGAAGCAAAGAATACAGAGATGCCTTAAAAGTTAAAATAAAAATAAACTTATGAAAACTAATGATAATAAACTGATGAAAACATGTTAATATTCATTAACAAATCTAAGAATTGTTCATTTCAACCACATAAAGTATCAGTTGAAAACATCTCTTAGATTAGCAAAGATATAAAAAGTAGTAATACTCAGTAACGACAGAGCACCCAGACTATTAGAGAGGAATGCAAATTGTACAAATTGAAGACAATACAGTAATTTGTACCAAAATTTGTAAATACGTTTATGAGCTATTTAAACATGGCTGATTGAATGCACATATTCTCTTTCCTGAAAAACCCCACTAAAGGACAATAAAGATATAACAACACATAAACCCCAAAAGTCAAAGTAAATGGAAGAAGAGAGGATAGCAAATGAGAGGCAACAAAAATTGGAAGAGGAAAAGTAGTTGAACGATGGTAACCAACTTAGAGTGGAAAAGCTGAACCCTGACTTCCATCATGGGGGAGTCCTGTAAGAATGAGCCAGTTTTTACTGAGGAACCCTGGGAAAGCAGGCACGAGGCACCAGGCATTTCAAAGGTTATGTGCAAAGAGGGACTCCCAGTGCCTCCTCCTGTTTAATTCTCAGACCCCTGTTATTCAGGCTTATGTACTATCAGACAGATGATTGGAGAATTCCTCCCTGAAGATATTAGCCTAATAGACAAAATAATGCACATTTTGAAATTTGCAGGATCCCAGGTTAAGAGCCAAGTCTCAGTCTATTCACCACACTGGGAAGTCCACTGATGGATAAGTACTACTAATACATAAAGATCTTATGATCGGTGCTTTATTTCCTCAATGTTAACTGTGGAGATACAACCAATGATAATCAGACTTGTAGAGATTGTCTTCATTATGAAAGACAAAGATCAAAATAAACAAATGGGAAAAGGGAACTTAGCAAATACAGATAATGCCAGGAACAGAAGAAAACATCATCATCATCACCACCATCACCACCACCACCACCAACAACAACAACAGCAACAACCGTCACCACCTCAGGAAGAAATGAGAAAATATTTTATTTATGAAACAGGATGCTATACAAAAAAGGGAATATTTAGAAAACAAGAGCTCTTGGGAATTAAAATTAAGAAAATACAAACAAAAATTTCAATAGAAAGTTTTGAAAACCAAGTTGAGGAAATTTCTCAAAAGGTGGGACAAAAAGATAAAGAAAAGGAAAATTGGAGAAATGACTTTGTGGACCGTTCTAGAGTCTCTCATAATTCTAAAGTTGCATTTTATGAGCAGGGGCACTGACAGGCTTTTGTTCTGGATTATTTTGTCAAAGATGTTTGTATAGTGAACAGCCTTGGAAGGAAGAGGTAGTGACTCCCTCAGAAACAAAGGGCAGGTTTGCTTGTTGTCCAGGGTAATAAAGATAATGTCTTCTTTCAAGGCAAAGATTGGACAGATTTGTTGCAGCCTCTTATAAAAGATTTGGGATTTCCTAATCTGAGGATTCCCGTCTGTTACATAAACCTAGTCTGTGCATACAGCTACCTAGGTCTGCCACTGTATTGTCCTTGTGGTACTTGGGGGGCAAGGAGATCTGACATGAAGCACATGCTGCCATGAGTAATAAAGTTCTTTGTCTCTGACCCAGGAGTCTCCTATCTTCTGACAGTAACTATGAAACTGTTCCAGGTCAACTTCTTACCTTGGAAGCAGCGTGAAATTTCAGACCCTTCACAGTTTTAGGCAATAACTGATGAGGTCCAACATCTGACTAATAAAAGTACTAGAAAAAGAGGACAGAAAAAAAAAAAAGAAGGGGAGGATATATTAAATAACACCAGAACAAGTTTCCAGAGCTCAGTGGTTTACTAAGTGCTCAATATTATGAAACAAATAGATTCCTTACCAAGAAACGTCATTTTGAAATTTTAGAACAGTAGAAAATAAAAAGGAAGACCCCAAAAAATTCCAGAATGAAAAAAAAGCCACCATCAAAAGAACAAGAATCAGAATGTCATCACACTTCTCAATAGCAGCACTTAAGCAGTGAAGTGATGTCTTTAAAATTATGTGAGAAAATAATTTTCAGTTTAAGATTCTATTCATTGCTAAATTATCCTTCAAATATCATGATACAGGAGAGATATACAAAGCCTTAGTAAATATTTTTTCCCTATCATTCTTTCTCAAGAAGTTTCTAGAGGTATGATTTATTGAATGAAAGAATAAACCAAGAAACCTGAAAGCATATTTTCCAGGCACAAGAGATTGATTCATCAAGGTGAGATGCTAGTGAAATTCCCAGATTGATGGTGGAGAGCAGTCTTGGAGGGACAGCTACGTAGAAGCTTAAAGAGCAAAGACTGTTCAGTAATATCTCAATAAAACCAGGGTAAGAAAGTACAAACCCATGTTTGCTTTAAAAATCTTCAACTTACTCAAGTGTCATATATCAGGCACTACTTTCCTTGATAGAAATATGTTATCCACTTTTTTTTCCCATTGTGTTCTTATCCATATTCCAGCCTTTCTCTGGATCCCCTATTTCAATTATAAGGCTTCTCGTGAATCCTTTTGTATTTTTATAAGATTAGTAGATTGCAAGATCTCTTTTTCTGAATGCATCCCTGCACAGTATACATGATGATGGTACAGTGTAACCTTACTGTTCTCTTTCATTCAGACAAGCTGCTGACAAGATTACTTTAGAGCTATGTATCCATTCAAGATTTAATTTACTGGAGAAAAGTACTAGAGGGTGTCCCATCAGGCACTGATTTAAAACATAGAAGATTATCTTGCAAAACGTAGTTTCATCTATGCTTTTTTTTTTTTTAATCCAAGAGATAATTGTTTTCCAGTATAACCAGGCCACATAGTTTTCTTTGGGGGCACTCGTCACATTTGAATGGGACAGTTCTTTCATTGTGCAAGACTGGTCTGTGCCTCACAGGATGTTTGGCATCACTGGTGTTACCAAATGATGCCCTCGCCTTTTCTGGACTCCTCCCTTCCCCTGGAGGGCCTCATGTTGAGGACCACTGCAGGTAATTGCTTACAGTGTGTGCCCACAGACCCTTTATTTGTATAGTCCAGTCTCTTAATATTATAATTGTGACATTTGAAACTAAGTATACAGATGTTCCTAGACTTACAGTGGGGTTAGGTCCTGATAAATCCATTGTAAGTCAAAAATGCATTTCATACACCTAACCTGGGAAACATAGCTTAGCCTAGCCTATCGTAAACGTGCTCGGAACACTTACATAAGCCTACGTTTAAGCAAAATCATTTTGCTGCTGCTGCCCAGCATCCCAAGAGTATCACACCACATATCAGTACCCTGGGAAAAGATCAAAATTCAAAATTTGAAATACAGTTTTTACTGAATGCGTGTCACTTTTGCACCCATCATAAAGTCGAAAAATCTCAAGTTGAACTATCATAATTGAGAATCTCTTCTCACTTTTCTATATTCTGAGATGTTATCTTGGACGCTGCAGTTCTAGCTCTGTCATTATTTGACATGGATTTGGATACTTTTTCAGTTCTGTCCTTGTTTATAACTCTTCATCATGTTTCACTGTAGCTATTTTGGCATTTTAATGTTTTTCTATCCCAGCAATGCCTACCTCGTTATAGTTAAAGGTTGTCTGAAATGTCTATCAAGTAGAAAATCTCTGACACCTTCTTTTTAAAAATGTGCCTATTGAATTACCAATATCTGGAAACTCATCAAAAGGTTGCTGAATCCATATCACTCTCCTGCCTAGGGACTAAGATTGCTTTAAAATCTTACAGCTCTTTTCGTAATCATAGTATCTTTAAAACTGAAGTCTAGTGAAAAATAATATTACTGTTCATTTATTTTCATTCCAATTATAATGCAAGTAATGAAAATTAAACTACTTAAAAGCCATGTTCTATTCTTTTACTATTAACTGAGATCTGATTTTAAATTTATATAAATTAACCTCAGCTTTCATATTATAAATTATGACAGTTCCTTACAAAAATGCCACTTTTTAGGGAATAAATATAACTGAAAAGCTGTTTGAAAATAGTGATCAATATTTCAGTGCTGATATTGCATCAACTTCATGTAAGTTTGAAAAATTTTGTTCATCTATAAATTTGTCATCATAGTTTCTGACATTAAATTTCTATATTAGAAATGAAAAATGTGAGCCTCAGTAGTCATTAAGTATTCCAAAATAAAAATAAACACATACTAGTTTTCACCAAATTTGTAAAGATTTTAAAAATGAGAACAGTTGATGTTGGTGAAGAGTCAGTGAGATGGGCACGCTCCGAAATTGCTAATGGGAATGCACGTTAAACAACCATTCTTAAGAGTGGATTGTTAGTGTGTGTGTATTCATAAATAATAATAATTCTACCTCTAGGATTTTATTCAGAAGCAGGAAGTTGATTAGGATAGAAAGACTTATGTGGAAAACTGAGGTCATTAAGCAAAAACACCTTCAGTACACCTTCTGTGTACCTTTAAACTAATTTGGATCTTTCTGAGTTTTTATCTTTTCTGTCCATCTCAAAGGAAGAAGTGTGTGAATTGTATCAGAGATAACCTTACTTACATAGTCAGGAACATTGCTTTTCTGTCATCTTGACACTCTCCACTGCTGACTTAGGTGTTTTTGTCCTTAAAAAAAGTCTTCCTCAATCTTGTTTTCCCTTCTAGCTTCACTCTTTCATCCTTTCTCTCTTGTTGATGTTTTAAAAATAAACCGGCTCAACACCAGAAAAACAACCCAATTAAAACACGAGCAAAGGATTCAAGTAGACATTTCTCCAAAGAAGAGATACAGATGGCCGATACACACATGAAAAGATGCTCAACATCACTCATCACTAGGGAAATGCAAATCAGAACCACAATGAAATACCTCTTCACATCCATTGGGATGGCTGTTATTAAAAAACAAAGAAACAAAATAATGAGGATGTGAAGAAATTGGAACCCTTGTGCACTGCTAGTAGAAATGTAAAATCCCACAGTCACTGTGGAAGACAGCATGGTGGTTCCTCAGAAAATTAGAACAGAATTACTATAGGATCCAGCAATTCCACTTCTGAGTACATACCCAAATAATGAAAAGCAGGTATTCGAACAGATATTTCTACCCCAGTGTTCACTGCAGTATTATTCACAATAGCCAAATGGTAGAAACAACGCAAATGTCCATCAATGAATAAATGGATAAACAAAATGTGGCATATGCATTCAAGGGAATGTTATTCAGCTTTAAAAAGGCAATCCTGACGTGTGCTGGAACCTTAAAGATGCTATGCTAAGTGAAATAAGCCAGACACAAAAGTACAAATATTGTATGATTCCACCTAGATGGTCTAATTCATAGGCGGCAATAGAATGGTGACTGAAGAATTGGGTGAGAAAGGCCTACGGAGTTACTGTTTAATGGGGACAGAATTTCAGTTTGGGAAGATGAAAAATTTCTGGAGATGGGTGGTGGTGGTGGATGCACAACACTGTGAATGTACTTAATGCCACTGAACTGTATACGTAAAAATGATTAATATGGTAAATTTTATTTTATGTATATTTTTACCACAATAAAAAAAAGTAAACTAGCTCTCTTCATTTCTTCACTCTCACTCCCCCCCAATCTACCTTATTCTAGTTTGTATTCCAGCAGTTGCTCTGTAACTGTTTTGCAAAGTTTACTAAAATTTTTCAATTTTTACAACATCCTAATCTTTGACTTCTTTGTGGTGCTGAGCTCTGTTAATTCATCTCTCGGAAACCTATTTTTCTTTGCTCATGGACTATCACCATATACTGTTTTCCTCCTATTTCTCTGATCACTTCCTTTGAAAATCTTTTGCTGATCTCTTCCTAGATCTATGTTTAGGATTCTGTCTCTTTTACAAAGTCCTATTGAACGTGCATTCCCTATTGTTGAATCTGCATAATGGTTTTCAAATGTCACATATGCCAGTGACCCCCAAGTATTCTCATCTTCTTACTGAGTTGAATAACAGTATTTTATTGCCTGTAAAACAGCTCCACCTCTGATCTCCAACACATCATCTAAAGCAGAATTCACCCCTTTTCTAAATGGTCCTTCTATTATGTTTTATAGCTGAGGGCTACTATTCCCTCAATAATATTGGTTCAGATTCTTGGACTTTTTTTTCTTTTTCTCTCTCTCCTCTCTCCTTTTTATTCCTCCCTCACTCCTTCTCTCCTTCCCTCTCTTCATCCCTTCCTCCCCTTCTCAAAATATTCATATATAATTGGTTTTTAAATTGTTTTATTCTAGCCCTTAAATGTTTCTCACATTTGTCCTTTCATATTTCACAGTTAATCATAATCATTATCAGAAAATAATTAGTACCATTGAAAAAGTTATCACTCCCATTTTATGCCTGGATAAACTGAGGTTCAGAATTGCCTAGGATCTTCCATCTTTTAAGTGGCAAAGCCTAGGTCTAATTTCAAAGCCCTGCCTCTTAACTGCTATGCTGTAGTTCTTCCTATGAACATTGTAAAGTTCTTATGAGGGAACTTGCCCCAGGAAATTAGATGAATATGATATCAACAGATACAATACGTGTTATGGTTAATTGCAACCATATTTTAGAACTAAATATCAACAGAGTTAGTTCAATATTCAGCACATGAGTATCCATTTATTTAGAGACTGGCTTAAAGTTAGTCACCCTTTTTACAGTTCTATTTCTGATTTCCTTTTCCATCCCAATTATCCTTGGCTCTCCAATGAGGGATTAAGACAATGTAGAGATCTGAAGAGATAGGGGCAGAAAAGTGATAGGACAGGGTGCTAAAGGTTGGCTTTACTTATTTAAAATTTTACCAATAGTTGACTCACTTGAATCAAGAGAAAAGTTTCCTCTATGTGGTCTCCTAATCTGAAGATCGATACTTAGTTCAGATAGTTCATCAACATTAAGGATTTAATAGGCTTTTGTGAATGATTCTGATAATCTGGCAACCATTTGTAACATGATTTCAAAAGCATCTTTTCTGATTTCCATAAAACTGATGATAAATAGCGCATTTGGAATATAACTCATTCACTGTTTGCCTGTACTAATTCTTAATCTGCTCTCTACTACTGAGGGCAGCCTAATAGATAGTGATTTGTTCAAAGTTGTAAGATAAATGAGTGTCAAAGAGCCCTGATGATCTCTAACTTGTATGAATGGACCTTGAATACTTGAGAATTAACTACACATGACCAAAATAAACAATCAGTAATTAAAAGCAACTAGACAAATACACATTTCTTTCACAAGTCAAAGTAATTTAGAGTTCATCACATTTAGAAAGCGAATGTCCCTAATGAATATTAGACATTTGACCCTTTGTGTTACTTTGAATATTAAGATCTTGGTAGTAATTAACTTTACTCCCTTTCTATTAAAGCTTCATCATCTTAGTTACTAAGACAACAGGCTTCCAGAAAAGTTTTTGGTACTTCTTTATAGAATATGCATTATAAATTTTTTCTTTTTATTTTAATATATTTTGTATAAATAGTAAACACTTGTTAAAATATATTTTATAATGGATTTTCATTTTATTGACAGATACCATGATATACTCATAATGGCAGTTGAGTTTTGGTCTTTTAAAATTCATTGTAATTTTGTAAATGTGCAAAATATAAAGGATGTTTTTATTTTCTGTATTCCATTATACCAACATGTATAACAGCTTCTGATGTATTCTTAGATTTTCTAACTATATTTGCTTTAAGGGTTAAGTGTAGACCATAATATTAGGAACATAAGTGTGCTTTGATGGAGGATTATTTTGATGTTTAAATAAATGTTGACTTTCTGGGAGTTGACGCAAGCAATACTGGAAGTGAAGAAATGACCTCTTTTCCAGATCCTGGAAATGGAAGTGATGTGCTCCTTGGCCGGTTCCCTAGCTATATATTTGTACCTACTTTTAAGATCAGAATCTGTAAAAGGAAGAAAAAGTACATTATACAGGGAAGAAAAGCGAACCAGATCACGCATGCCCAATGCATTCTGTGCTTCTAGTAGGAAGGTTTTAATTTACAGTGCAGTAAGATAAGTTTCCATTTTAAAGAAAAAAAATGAGGGCAATACAGTGTTGCTTTTATCAGTTGGCTGTCATTGTTACATGACTATCCTAATAAACTTGACAGCAGTTAAGCCCTGGGATTCACCAAAAGCAGTATTAGAAGTATCATGGGGGGAAAAAAAGAAAATAAAAGCCGAAAGGATCTCTTCTCATACAGATCCAGGACTGGCTGTTTAGATATAGACATATTAAAATATTTCAGCTTCATGCTATATATTTGGCAGTAGTTAGATACTAACAACAGATCTAAATAGTGTAACTAGGAGTTAATTTGTCATCTAAATTGACCTGAAATCACCTTAATGTGCTTCCAGATAAGAGTTGAAATTATCATTCACTCTAAACTGATATATACATGTTAGAAAAGTCATATTTTATGATAAAGGAATCAGTATCTTTAGTTATATTCTTAACATTCAGGGTTAACTTTCATTTTATTGTACCAGTCATGTTTGGTGGGTAATTAGTGCAGTATTTCACTTATAACTTCTAATAACTTTTAGATAAGCACAGATGTCTTTCAAAGATTATTTTTACTTTGATCTACATTCAGATATAGTTATCAGAGTCTCATCAAGGTACTTAATTGTTTGATTTTGTTTGTTTATCTTTTTGATTTACCATTTCTATCTCCAAGGTTATTAATATTAATACCTTGTGAAAACAGAATAATATCCATGTTACCTAATTTTCATCAATTAAGAGATTCCTAGTTTAAAATATGCCAGTAGACATTTTTTTTTTTTTTTGGAAGGGGAACAGGACTTTATTGGGGAACAGTGTGCACTTCCAGGACTTTTCTCCAAGTCAAGTTGTTGTCCTTTCAATCTTAGTTGTGGAGGGTTCTGTTCAGCTTCAAGTTGTTGTTCTTTCAGTCTTAGTTGTGGAGGGTGCAGATCAGCTCCAGGGCCAGTTGCCGTTGCTAGTTGCAGGGGGCACAGCCCACCATCCCTTGCGGGAGTCGAGGAGTTGAACTGGCAACCTTGTGGTTGAGAGCCCACTGGCCCGTGTGGGAATCCAACCAGCAGCCTTCCGAGTTAGGAGCATGGAGCTCTAACCGCCTGAGCCACCGGGCCGGCCCCCCAGTAGACATCTTAATCTTGTGGAATAAACATGCTTACTTTTAGGTAGTATTATTAAATCTATAACCTTGCTAGAGAGGTGTAATAATTATAAATGGAAATGTTAGCACTAATTAGTTTTCTTCCTGCTGAATAGCTGTATCTACTATACCTAAAATTGTTCAAGTTTGCAATAGAGTAGATTTACCTGACATTTTTAACAAGTACTTTTAAAGAGTTTTCAGACTTATTATTTTATTTCTTTCCTAGCACATCTCATTTGGCTGTTTCTGTCAAAAATAAAATAGTAATTGTAATAGACTGTAAACCGTAGCCTGCTGTCTTCAACTAGTATAGACGCAGAAAAGGGCTGTAGCAGAGCGTTGTCATTGATTAAACCACGTAGAGGGCCTTTTCCATCGGAAAGATAATTTCAAGTAGAGTATGGGAAAAATATTTATATAAGATTTGTTTTTGTTGTGCAAATATGTTTAACATTTTTAAATGACTGTCATCACTAAAAATGATTACTTTTGTTAAAATACGTTGTCAAATGTGAGATAATTTATTTCAAAAGAAATTTAGTTTATTATCTTTTTAGATACAAGCAGTGGTTTTCAAAAAAATTAATTGGACTGAAATTAACTTGTGTCTCTGAAGAATGGCTTCAGTTAAGCCCAGAGGGGAGGCTTCCTCATTTGTTCTTCAGACTATATATTGCAAACGAGAAGATGACAATCTTCAGACTTTTAACTCTTAAAAACATTGTGATGATTCTCTTGGGAGACCCACAGTAATGAAGTTACAAAAATTCTGCTTAAAAACAAGGAGTTAGAATTTAAATTTTTTTAAACAGGAAAGTAACAAAAGTTCATTCTATAATAGTAATTTTTAATGTTTTTCTTAACTATTTACCCATTTAGAAATAGTTGTATAACTGGAGACAGCAATATTGATTGTTGGATAGTAGTGGGGTTTTTGTTTTTTAGAGTTTTTTTGGTATAGCATGAAATGCAATTTAACTGTACTTTTTGGATTTTCAGGTGGAGTAAGTTGTGAGGATTAAGTAGTTGACATTTTTCATATCAGAGTGAGAAAATTTTCCTAATGGTTTGAAATGATAAAATAATGTTAAGTGTATACTGATTTCTCACTGCTTTCCTAGAATCATATTACCTTAATTTTGGATCTTCTAGACTTTAAAAATCCATCCAATTCTTGCGTTTCTTAGATGTCATCCCACCAAAAGGTTGTCCTGTGAAGGAGAGTTTAAGAGAAGTCTAAGTGATGGACATGTCCTCTCATACCCCTCAGAGCAACTCGGTATTTCCTTGAACTGCTCTTTGGACAATTTTCTTATATCATATTGAAGACAATCTCTCGTACTTTCCACTTTTTCATTTTAGTTCTAGCACTAAGGGCTACATAAGACAAGTCTAATCCTGGTTCCATCTCACTGTCATTAGAAATTTGAAAGGTTATTACTTTTCTCCTCAGCTTTCTAAGGTTCTGTCTTAAGGAAGACATTATGGTATAGTGGAAAGAACATGGTCTTTGGAATGAGTCAGGACTAGGTTCGAAGAAATTAACAATTTTGTTACCTCGGGCAATTTACTTCTTTTAGTCTAGTTTTTCATATATAAAACGGGGTTAATACCTTCAATGAAGTGTTACAAGATAATGTATATAGAACACCAGGCACATTCTCGATACTCAATAAATGTTGGTTCTTGACAAATGTTGACTCTCTTCCTCTTCTTCCTCTTCTCTTTCCATCACCCGCCCCCTCCATATTTAGGAGAATGTATGTAAAAGCACAGTTTTGTTATTGGGGCAGAGAATGAGTTAAAATAAGGAAATAACAGGAATCAATTAGTTATTGACTAATGGAAGGAAAGAATAGGTCAACGTTTAACACCTTTTCCTATATCCATTAAGTTTGAATGAGTCAACCATTGATTCATGTAACTGATTGGTAAAACTGGGTATACGTGGAGACAATTTTATTTAACAAGAACATAACTAGTTGGTATACATATGAGTAAATAATCAGAAAATTTTGTAGTGTGCACCTGTTTCATTCTGTTTATGTTGAAGATACAAATGACAAGCAAACAAGCTCATAAAAGGAATCTATGTACAAAATACCCAACTTCTTGTATATATTATATTTCTACTATACCATTTAAATTCATATTTATATTTGTAGCCATGGGATTTACATTGCTTAACTCTGAGATTTCCATAGTATGTTTCTGAAGTACTAGTTCTGCAGGATGTTAATAGATAATAGGTAAGAAAGGGTTTTATAGTATAAGTAAAATGTCTTCAGCAAAAATTATATGTGTTTCTTTACTGTAGAACTTGTGATTATCTTCAGCAAACTATGTGCTGTGAAGGTAGTAGAGATTTAAAACATTTTATCTTTTGAGTACATGCTTTATTCTTATATTTTTTGTCAGTATAAATAATATAAAAACAGACTGAAAATCACTATACAGTTAGGGGAGGAAAATCTTCCTTCTATTCTCTTGGGTTTTGTGGCTGGGCCTGAGAATTAAAATGGCATAAGACAGATTAATAGGAGAAAAACACACGTTAATATTTTTATGTGCACATGGGAGTCTTCATAAGGCAAATGAAGACCCGAAGGAGTGGTTAGGACTGAGAGCTTATATACTATAATAAAGAAACAGTAAGTTTGTGGAGAAATGACAAGATAAAAGGGCTTCGGCTAGGGGCAGTAAACTGTGGAAAAATGACTAGAAAATATAGGGGGGAAACTAATGGAAAATGAGGGTTATTTTAGTAGGTTAGTTTGTACAGGTTCATTTTGGTGTTGCATCCCAGTCTCTGGTGATAAGAATGTTCTCTTCCTGGTCCAGGGAGGGCACCTGTCTCATAGGAAATTTTATGATTTGCTTTTAGGTAAAAAAAGGCAGAGGTCAGAGAGCTCTTCCTATATCTGCTGTTTCTCAAATGCCTTTAGTTCAAAATAATCAGTATGCCAAAATGGCGTTGGGGTGGCATATTCTGAACTCATTCAGTAGCAACTCTTTAGAGCATGGGTTGGCAAACCATGACCCATGAATTAAATCCAGCCTGCCACCTGTTTTTGCAAATCAAGTTTATTGGAACACAGCCAAGCCCATTCGTTTACGTATTGTCTAAAGCTAGTTATGTACTTACAAAGCAAAGTTGAGGGGCCAGAGTTGAGTACTTGCTACAGCAATTGTATGGTGAGCAAAGCCTAAAATATTTACTATCTAGCTCTTTGCAGAGAAAGGAAAAAAACCCCTGCTCTAAAACCTTGAAATAATTTCTTTCTCAGTATCATCAATATTTATGAACATGATTAATTTATAAAACTATTACATATACCTTAATTTTACTTAAGTAGTAAGGATTTATCTACTTTTCTGTACAAATGTAAGTGAGAAATGTCTTTTTCGTGACCTACAAATATAAATACAAAGGAAACCATGTTCATATACATTATTACATTTCCAAGAAAGAATGACCATATTTATAAGCCTCTTAGTTCAAATGTCTTGTACATAGTAGGCATTCAGGAACTATTTCCTGAATTTATTATTGATGAAAAATATAAGAAAAAGAATACAGTACAAAGGGATTCTTCTAGCTTTAAAATAAAATAGCATTTCTGAATTTTGAAAGCATCTGTCAACCTATTAGGAAAACATGTTTTATGTACTTCTTTCATGTGTGGGAAATAGATATTTATACATTAAAGATGTAGAAAATGATGAGATAGTATCTTTATATCTGTTATTATGCATTTAAATTATCCTTTGCTACTTGGATTACAGAAAAAGGTAAATCCTAGTTTTTAAGGTAACCATTTATATGTAGAAATAAAAATTAGAGTGTCTGTGTGTGGAACTATTTCTTACTTTAAATGATCAAATTTGCATAGGATTGTGCAAAGACCTCTCCACTCCAGGCAGTGGTGCCTGTCTCTGTGGGCCAGTGTAAAGTGGAGATGGAAGCATTTAAAGATGCATTCATCTGTGCTGTATTTGCTACTTAACCCTTGACCCAGCATCTCTGAGATTGGTACCTCATACTCCCCTAGCCTCTTCTGTTGCTGATACACCAAATCTTTCTTCTTTAGTTCTGCCCACAAATCGTAACACCAACTATATCTGATATATGCTCTATAGCTCCTGGGTCTTGTGTTTATTTCAGTTGTCCCATAATATCTGTGAGGTTGAGGGAGTTGCTTGGAGCAGGAGAGCTCTGGACGCATTCCCACAGAGGATTCTGCAGTGTAGTGGCATTATATAGTGGTTAAGAGCACTGCCTGGGAAATCACACTAACCTCTTCTCAGTCCTAGCAAAACCATTTACTACAGAGTCTAGTTTGTGACTAGTCAGGTCACCCA
Organism: Rhinolophus sinicus; assembly: GCF_036562045.2. Classification (NCBI taxonomy): domain Eukaryota; kingdom Metazoa; phylum Chordata; class Mammalia; order Chiroptera; family Rhinolophidae; genus Rhinolophus; species Rhinolophus sinicus. The sequence continues at coordinate 41,743,474 of NC_133756.1, read as the reverse complement.
ATCAGTTTTCTCATATTTGAAATAAGATAATGACTATGTCACCATGTTGTTGTAAGGATTAAATTAGATAACGTATATGAAGGTCTTACTGTAGGTGGCACTTTTGGTCAGTAGTCCATAAATGATAATCATGATTATGGGTAGTGGTGGTAGTGTTTGTAACAATTGTTCATTTTTGCCATCTGTAAAACAGATGGCGAATACTATTAGCTATCTTAAAGGCAATGTGTTAACACATTTAAAATTTTTAAAATAATGCATGGCATAGGATAAACATTTAAAAAGTGTTAGGCATTATTATCTGCAATTTCTGCTTGCCTCTGGGATTCTTCCTTAGGCTTTCTTACTAGTACAGATCCCTTTTGTTTTGCACTCGAACTCTAATTCCCTTTCCTCTTTCTAGATTGAGTCTTTCCTGCTTTCCCGATCTATTAGAGATGTGGATTTTTTGTAGACTACAGAAATATGTGTCTTTTTTTTTACTCTCTGTTTAAAATTGGGTAAAATGGTGGTATGTATTTTTCGGGGCATAAATTATAAAATTTATTGCCATAAAGTTATCTTTGTATTCTCTTATTATCTTTTGAGTGTCTGTGTAATCTATAGTGATGTTCCCTCTTTCATTTTTCTCTCTTTTATAAAGAAAAAAAATCAGTTTTGCCAGTTTATCAATTTTATTGAACTTTGAAAGAAGTGGGTTTTGGTAATTGATGTTTTCTTTTCTTTTTCCTTTTGTTGAATTGCACTTTTATTTTCTTTTTTCTGCTTACTTTGGGTTTCATTTGCTCTTCTTTTTCTAGGTTTTTGTTTTTCAAGTGGAATCTTAGATTACTGATTTTAGAAATTTTTTCTTTTCTAATACAAGTATTTAAAGGTATACATATTTCTATAAGTATGTTTTATATGTATTCCACATATTTTGAAATATATTTTCATTTTCATTCCATTCAGAATATTTTCTAATTTCCCTTGTGATTTCTTCTTGGGTTATTTAGAAATATATTGCTTAATTTCCAAGTATTTGGGGGTTTTGTCAAGTATCCTTTCTGTTACTGAGTTCTAGTTTAATTCCATTGTGTGGAATATTCTTTGTGATTTCAGTCTTTTTAAATGTGTTGAGACTTGTGTTATAGACCACAATTTTGTCTATCATGGTGTACTTGTAAAGAATTTGTATTGTGTTATCATTGGGTGGAATGAAATAAATATCAACTACATCAAATTGGCTAATGTTTAAGTTCTGTATATTCTTTTTACTTATTTATTAATTCTGAGATTGTGCTAAAATATACAAGTATACTTTTTCCTTTCAGTTCGGTCAGTGTTTGCTTTGTGTATTTGAAGCTCTGTCTAAGTACTACACATTTAGAATTATGTCATTTTGATGAATCGATCCCCTTTGTAAGTGTGAGAAGTTCCTTTTTATCCTTATAATATTCTTTGTTCTAAAGTCTACTTTGTTCTGAAATTAGTGTAGCCTCCCCATTTTCTTTTTCTATGGTGGTACGTCTTTTTCCATTTGTTTACTTTTTTTTTTTTTTTTTTAAGATTTTATTGGAGGAGGGGAACAGGACTTTATTGGGGAACAGTGTGTACTTCCAGGCCTTTTTTCCAAGTCAAGTTGTTGTCCTATCAATCTTAGTTGTGGAGGATGCCGTTCATATCAATCTTAGTTGTGGAGGATGCCGTTCAGCTTCAAGTTGTCCTTTCAGTCTTAGTTGTGGAGGGCACAGCTCAGTTCCAGGTCCAGTTCCCGTTTCTAGTTGTAGGGGGCACAGCCCACCATCCCTTGCGGGACTTGAACCGGCAACCTTGTAGTTGAGAGGATGCACTCCAACCAACTGAGCCATCTGGGAGCTCAGCGGCAGCTCAGCTCAAGGTGCCATGTTCAATCTTAGTTGTAGGGGGCGGAGCCCACCATCCCTTGCGGGACTCGAGGAGTTGAACCGGCAACCTTGTGGTTGAGAGCCCACTGGCCCATGTGGGAATCGAACCGGCAGCCTTCAGAGCCAGGAGCATGGAGCTCTAACCGACTGAGTCACCGGGCTGGCCCCCCGTTTGTTTACTTTTAATCCATCTGTGTCTTACATTGAAAGTAGGTTTCTTATAGACAAAATATCATTGAGTTTTATGTTTTTATTCAACCTGACAATCTCTGTGTTATAATTGAAGTGTTAAAATGTTTCACTTAATGTAATTGTCAGTATTTGAATTGGATTTAAATCTGCCATATTGCTACTTGTTTTCTATTTGCTCCATGTGTTTTTAGTTCCTTTTCTCTTCTTTTCCTGCCTTCTTTTGTGTTGAATATTTAATATCTTCCTGTTTTATGTCCACTTTTGGTTTATTAGTGAGTCCACTTTGTTGCTGTACATAAATAGTCTACTTTAAGTAATATTATATTATTTCACGTATAACTTAGAACTTTATAATGATACATTCCCCATTCCTCCCTTCATTTCTTTGTGCTGTTGTCGTTATATGTTTTGATCCTACATATATTACAAATCCCACAATACATTATTATCATTTTTGCTTTAAACAGTGAATTATAATATCTTGTAAAGAAATTTTAAAATGAGGAAAAATTTCTTACAGTTGTATACCTATTTACCATTTATCTCTCCTCATTTATTTGTGTAAGTCTGCATTTCTGTGTGCTGTAATTTTCATTCTGCCTGAAGTACTTCTCTTAACATTTCTGTGATATGGGTCTGTCATACGTATACCTTGTAGTGTAGGTATTTGGTATATACTACCTCGTAGCATAGATCTGCTGTAGGATAGGTGTGTTGAATTCACAAGGCTTTTGTTTTGTTGAGAAATGTTTTATTTCACCTTCATCCTTGAAAGATTTTTTTCACTTGGTACGTTTTCCTTAGAATTCTAGTTAACAGTTAGTTGTTTTCTATCAGTACTTTAAAGATGTCTTTTCATTGTCTTCTGTCCTACATGGTTTCTGACAGTGCATCTTCAATCATTCATTCTTATCTTTGTTCCTCTGGAGCAGGGATCCACGTACTTTTTCTTAAAGGGCTAGATAGTAAATATTTTATAGGGTTGTGGGTCATCTTGTCTTTGTTGCAACTACTCAACTTCGGTGTAGTGTGAAAGCGGCGATAGACAGTATGTAAATGACCGAGTTGGCTGTGTTCTAGCAAACTTTATAAAATCATGTGGCTGGTTAATGCTGTAGTTTGCAGAACAATGGTCTATAAGAAGAAATCTTTTTTTACCTTACTGCTCTTAAGATAATCTCTATTATTGTTTTTCAGCTGTTTGGTTGTGATATTCCTTTGTATGGTTTTCTCTGTTTCTCATGTTTTGGTGTTGAGCTTTGTGGATTTGGTGGTTTACAGTTTTTATGAAATTTGGAAAAATTTCAGTCATTATCTTTTTAAGATATTTTTCTCCCTCCCTCTTTGGGACTCCAGTTGCACAAATGCTCCTGCTTGGTATTGTGCCATAGCTTACTTAGGCTCTGTTTACTCTTTTCCCTGCTCTTTTTCTTTCTGTGCTTCATTTTGAATAATTTCGATTGTCACCTTAATAGTTCTCTGCTGATTCTTCTGTAGTGTCTAATCTGCTGTGTTAATTCCATCCAGTGTATTTTTCGTCTCATATATCATATTTTTTGTCCCTAGAAATCCTACACGGGCTTATTTGTATATTCTGTTTCTCTCCTCATATGTTCATGTTTTCCTTTATTTCCAGTATATAATAGCTGTCTTTAGAGCCCTATCTGCTAAGCCCATCATCTCTTTCATTTATGGGTCTCTTTCAATTGATTGATTTTTTTTCTCTTGGCAATGGGTCATGTTTTCCTTCTTCTTTCAGTGCCTTTTTTTTTTTTTTGATTGGGTGCCATGTATTTTAATTTTTTTGTTGTTGGCTGGCTGCTAGATTTTGTATTTTTGCTTATTCATGTAGCAATTGTTGGATTTTGTTCCAGGATCAATTTGATCCCTTTAGGATTCATGTTGTTTTAGGCTAATCCAGAGCAGTTTTTTGTTTTTGAGATACCCCACTATAAACTGCGACCTCATGCTCTGCAAATTATGAGTACTGAGAGTTGTTTGGCCTGTTGCTTTTGGTGTTTTGTTTTGTTTTGTTTTGTTCCTCTACCAGCTTCTTGTTATGCACATATTAGAACTGTGCCAAAGATTCAAGGAGACCCCTCTGCAGATCTCTGGAGCTCTGTCTCTGTGTAGCTCCTTCCTTTCCAGTAGTCTACCCTGCACATCCTAGCCTCCCAAACCTTCTGGAATTCTAATCTGTGTCTCCACAATTCAGCCAGACTGTCAGACTGTTTGGGTCTCCCTCCCTGTGCTGAAGTTTGGAAAGTACCCCAAGGCAATAAGCTTGGCAAGTGAAGGACTCATCTTATTTGTTTCCATTCTTTCAGGGAACAGAAAACTGCTGCAAATTGTCCAATATCTGAAAACCATTGTTTCGTACCTTTTGTATGAGTTTCTAGTTTTCAGAATGGACAGATAATTGCTGTTGCATTAATCCTACATTGGCAGAAGCAGAACTCTGATTACCTCCTAACAGACACAAATAGATACTATTTATAAATGTACCTCTATTATTTATTTGTGGGAACAGTGGGTTATTTCTCTTTGTTAATTAAAAATAGATTCATTTATTTCAAACTTCAAATTGTTTTACACATTTTTAAAAGAATATTTTTTTCACTTCTCACTAGGGATTCTTAAAACAGATTGTGTTATTTGATTGGTGAAATTCTTACTTTTTCCCCTTAAGTCATAAAACCCAGAATATAGACTAGTAAATTAGTATTTAATATTTGTATTTGAATATTTTATATTTCTTATTTTTAAGAGGAAACTAATATATAACTAAGAAAAGTTGATTGTTCTACTGTATTGAAAGCTAATGAGACCTGGATAAGGTTCAGAAATGGATATCACAAACAGACCCAAATGTAGTAGAATCAAACCCATAAATTAACCATAGTGTAAGATATAAATGAAGCATCATTGCTGCCCCAAGAATAAGAAATTCGTTCTTACTGGAGTATGAGAACAGGCTTCACCTGGGGGTGATACTTGAGCAAGTTCTTAGAGAATAAATAGGTACAGAAGAGTACAAGGAATTAGACTAGAATATTTCAGTCTTCACTTTTTTAAAAACAGTGAATATCATCATCAGTTATTCTCCCCAAGGAATAGGTATCAGATGTAATCAATTGTTTCATTTCAAGTTTTGTTTTTCTATTGCTGTGTAACGAACACATGTAGTGATTTATAAGCATTATTTTATCCCACAGTTTCCATGGCTCAGGAGTCTGGGCTCAGCTTAGCTTAGTCCTGTGCTTATGGTCTAACAAGGCTTCAGTCAAGCAAGGTGTCAACCAGACTGCAGTCCCACCTGTGGCACAGGGGTCTCTTGCAAGCTTCCTGGTTAGTGGCAGAATTCAGGTTCTCATGGTTGTAGAACTGACGAGGCCCTCAGTTCCTAGAGGCTGTTTGCCATTCCTTGCCCATGGTCTACTCCACAACATGGCTGTTCGATTTTTTCAACACCAATGGCAGAGCATCTCATCTGTTTCTAATGTTTCTGTCTCTGATATCTAGACCCTCTTTTGAAGGACTCACCTGATTAGGTCAGCTCCTCCCTCCAGGATACTCTCCCTTTTGTTTAACTAAAAGTCAACTGATTAGGGACCTTCATTGCATCTTCAAAACCTCTTCATCTTTGCTGTATAATGTAACCTAATCATAGCAGTATGTCCCATCATATTCACAAGTTCCGTCCACATTTAAGGGGAAGGGATTTTGCAGTGTGTGTACACCAGGGAGAGAATATCTTGGGGGCCATCTTGTAGAATTCTGCTGACCACAGTTTGATTTATACTATTAATATAATTTAAAGAATACAAATTATATTTTGTAGATAGGATGTACATATGCTGGAAATACTAATATACTATCACTGATTAAACAGTTGAAAATAAACACTTATTTTCTAAAGTAATTATAACTGTAACCTCATTTATAAACTTAAATTATGGTTTAACGGCACTGATAAATATTTTAAGAAAAGAATCCCATTGAAACCTTGGAAATTTTTCATTTGCTTGCCAATAAACATACACAATTATGAGAATCCCAATTTCCTCTTTTTACATAACTTCAATACTTAGAGCTGTGCTCTATTAACTATTTTAAACTTCTGTGGCGATAGTCTCCTAGGAACATGAAAGGGGAGACTGAATATTGTTCACAGTTGGCAGTGCAGTGTTGCTTAGCTACCTGTCTTTTTAATTTGAAATATCAGTCATTTAAATAATATTTAGCTCTTAAACTTTTAAATGTTTGCTCATGACACATTGCAGTGTTTTGAGCATGCTTTTCACCTTTGTATTATAACTGTTATTGTGAAAGTTTAAAAAAAGAGAAGTGTATTTCATAGCAATCAGTAGAGAACGTTAACTACATAAAAATCAGTCATTTTTATCAGAAGTTCTAATATGGACACAAATGAAATGATAAGGTGTACTTTAATATGAACTCACCTCAAATTCAGCTGTACTATAAAATGCAATAATTATGCCAATCTGTCATTTGATTGTAAGTAAAATCAGTGTAGACTGACTAAAATATTACCTATCGTTTTTAAAAAAGCAATATTGTTATACTCCAGGAATATCATTAAATACATACTGAAAAAGCACTTTATTATATTATGTTGCTGTCCTGCTATTCATGTTACTTTTTCTTAAAGTAGGATATCAAGTACCAAACAGTATTATTTTAGTACTATATCTCCTAATTTAGAAAAGATGAGTATGTGAAGGTTCTTTTAGGTGGACTATTTCAATACAGCCTTTTCCTGTATATTCCTTTCCTTCTCCTTCAAAAATAGTTAAAAACGTATATGTCTATTATAGAAAACATATTTTCAAAAGTATAGGTAAGTATAGAGAAGAAATTAAAACTACCTCTAATCCTACTTCCCCTAGAGAAACACTATTAAGACTTAAGTATATTTCCTTTTTTTGAATATTGTTACAGAAATAAAGATCATGTTTTACACTCAATTTTCATTTTGCTTTTATTTTCTTACTATTTCAGTGTAGGCATCTTTCCAAATCATTAAAATTGTTTGAAAACGTTTTTTATGACTACTTACGTGGATGTGCAATATTTCCCATATTGTTTATATAGATTGTTTCTTGTTATTTTATTATGTAAATAACACCGAGAAGAAAATCTTTGTGTAAAATCTCTGTCAGCATTTCTTAGTTCCTTAATATAGATCCTGGCTAGAAGTGTAAAAGATCCTAGGATTGAAGTGAGATGAATATTTTAAAAGCCTCTGAATATATTTATTTGATTACTTTCCTGAAAAGTAGATCATGATTAATGAAAAAGTATGGTCAACTTTCTATTAAAAACAAAATCATTGTTAAAAACAATTCATTTTTAATTATCCTAGATTAGATTAATTGCTTTGCAAATTTAGCATGGCTAAGGTGCTTCAAGATCCTGAGAGCTGTTTATTTCTCAAGGAGGTAACGTCTGATTAACTTCAAAAAGAAAGGAACTAGACTTCAGATCTAGATTACAGTTGGGAGGGAGGCTAGAGGGAAGCTAGGGGAGTTAGTCTCTAGATTCCTCAACTGCATTTCCTTGAGAGCAATTCCTGGCACGGTGACAGGTGGAGTCGGTCTGTTTCCAGGAAGACTAAGAAAGAGCTAGAAGTGAGCCTCACCACAGCTCGCTTAAAGTGAGGGGGTGGGTGGCAAGGAACATTCGTGAAATTTTTCTCTAGGAGACAATATAGCAGGTATTTTTCCTGGACAGCTTTATCAGAGTCTAGATGTTCATACTGGTCAGGTGCAGCCAGTGGTTTTTGAAGTCCCTCCTTTGTGATATTTAGCTCAGATGAGTTAATGGGGCTGAATTTCTCATTCTAGCAGAATTAGGGGGGATTATCTTGACAGACGCTCTAACCTCAACCAAATTCATGGTGGGCCAGGGTCTGCTTAGCGGCCCTTCACGTGGTTCTTATTTATACCATTGTTGCTGAAACCCAATGCTGCAAGTATCTAGATGGGAACTTTATTATCTTGTGATAATAAAGTTTCAGGGTTTTTCCTTTCACATTGTCACCTCAGTGGATGTATTTCATAGCTTTTGATGCATAACAAACCACTCTAAAACTTAGTGGCTTAAAACATCAATTATTTATTTAGCTTATAATGCTGCAGGTTGGCAATTTAGGCCGAGTTTAGCTGAGTAATTCTGTTCTCAGTTCTTGGGAACGTGTTCTGACCTCATGAGTGTATGGTCAACCCTGCGGTTGGTTAGGTGGTTCTTCTTCTGGGAATTGGCTGGTTGTTGGCCAAGGGACCTGAATTATTCTTCACATGGTGTTGTCTTTTCCTCCAGAAGTCTTGCTGAGGTTTTTTGTTGTTTTTTTCCTCCTGGTGGTAGCAGAGGTCTGAGAGAGACCAGAAACAAGTAAAGCCTCTTGGAACTAGGACACTGTTGCTTGTGTGTGTTCTTTTGGCCAAAGGAAGCCACAAGATCAGCGGATATCAAGGAGTAAGGATATAGATAGGTTCCATCTCTTGATGAGAGCTGCTATACAGCAGTGTCTTGCAAATGATATGGACAGGGCAGTATGGCTAATTGGGGGCATTTGTTGCCATCAACCTACCACAGTTAGGTGAACGGAGGACTCAGATGTGCTTCAGACACTATTGTTTTCGTCAATGTAGATTTTTAATTTTGCTATTACAAAATTATGTTACCCAGCTCCCTTATTGTCTCAGTCTGTTGTTGCCTTTGTATCTTGTATTATTTTTCTCTTTCTACCATTCTTTTATTTTTGGCTTCTTGCACATCTTTATTCAAGTCCATGCCAAATAAAATTTTTCTAAATTAATCTTTTGGTTCCCTATTAAATCTTATTCAGAGATATGTTCTCTGAATTTCCAGGGTATTTCTTTCTCATATGTGGGAGTGTTTTTGCTCATGGGCCTCACCTTGTTTTTTCCTCGTTTTTAGAACACTGTTGGTATTTGCCAACAGCGTGGGGAAGCTTCTCACTGTTTACGTAGATGTGAATGCCTTCTCAGCTCTGCATCGGAAGACTAGGTTGTCATGCATTTCCCAGTGACTGGCAGACAGGCATCAAATGCTGTTTTGCTAAACTAAACCAGGGTTATCTGCTACCATGCCACTTACATTTGGGGGTGCTTTAAAAAGATGAACCATATGAAAAAATATTTCTTAACATGCACTGCTAAAAGGATTTTTCCTGTATTTTGCTTTCTCTGCAGAGCTTCTCATGTGGCTATTTAAACTTCATAGATGCAGTGAACCATTGTCAGTGCTCATGTAACTTCTGACTTGCTTTTTACTGGGAATTGTGTTTAAGTGGATACATAAAGAGGTGGCCTTTCGGGAGGATGGGAATGAGTTACACTACTCTGGCGACCGCTAAAGCCATCCTTCTAACTACATAAACACTGTTTCTCTTAGACAGCAGGGAGGAAAAGGGAGAGAGCTAAAGTCCCTTTCTCAGCTGACAGAATTACTGTGTTTCACAGAGGAAAGCAATGCTTTGCCTCTTGTGTACTAATTGGAAAACTGGGCCACCGTGAATTTGTTTCTGGGATGTTCAGATAGTGAAATTGTCTGAGATTTCTCATTAGAGGTTAAACTAATTTTAGTAGTGAGAACTGTCATCTTTTTCTGTGCCTTTGGATTTTCCTGAGAAGATGGGAGAGGTTGCACCTGAGGATTCTCCTTAAATGCCATGTTAAGCTAAGAGCTCAAACAGTATTTAATTAATAACTCATTTTCCATTTTTGTTAATCAAAAATATGTAATGCATATGTAATAAAAATATAGCAACTGCAAATACCAGTTTGCGAAGGCAGAGGTTTGTTGCTTTTGTTAACTTGTGCAAGTTATGCTATCAATAAATATACCATTCCATCATAATTTTGGAGTAATTGACTTTCAAAGTTTGCTGTTGGGGAACCAAAGCTCTACCACTTTGATTTTCTCACTGGTCCTCTCCTGGGCACCAGTGGTGTAAATATGAGGCACCTCTAGTTGAAGGACCAGGAAAGCAGTGTTCCCAGAATTCTCTGAGCCCCTCTTTGGAATTACAGATCACAGTAGTTGCCAGAGCCAGTGTTTGGGGATGGTTACTTCCAAAGAAGCTATGGTAGTCTTATCTCTCGCAACGGTTTCTGGCTACTCAGTTTAAGATCTAATGGTAAAATTACAACATGAGGGAATTCATCTCATTGAAAAGAAACTAGAATTTCTACAGCTGCAGAAATATGATTTCTTTTTATTATTTCGATAAATAGTTTTTGAAATTTATTATTATTTTAATAATCTCTAATGAATCATAGAGCTTAAACGATGTCCTCCATTGTTTTTTAACGTGACTTGGTTTAAATGCCACCTGAAAGTTACAGTGCTCTTAAACTCTTGAAAGTTCACACCTCTTGAACTCTCTTAGCACTAAAATTCATTAAATTGGTTTATGGAACAACTGTTTATATTATAACCTGTTCTTCTACAGTTAAGAGCTTACTTTAATGCCAGATTTTGACAATATGTATTTAAGTAGTAACGTGTGTGTGTGTGTGTGTGTGTGTGTTTTCAAATACCATATACCATATATATCAGAGACTCCTGGGTTTTGGGGAAAATCTGAATCTTGTCTCCCCAACTCTTGAACAGGAATCCCAGGGAACATCTTCAGACTGTTGTATAAAGGGTGTGCTTGCACTAGTAATGAAGAATGGTAATTTTTTCTCAGTTTCAGGAAAACTAACTTTTGATCTTAAGCTCTTCCAACACTTTGGCATGAATTATTTACCAATTGTTTGAGTAGTAGAAGATACACAGAACAAAAACTGAGAAGTAGTCAATCATGGTTAATTTACTTGCTTGTTTTTTCCTTGTCACATGCTTGTGATATTTACATTACTTATCTTTAGTAGAACTGTGCTTTATATTAATTATTCTATATTTTCTACTGGAAGTAAGATTTTTTTTTTTCACACTGTTGTACCAAGAGCATTGTGACTTCCAAGAGCTCTGCCATGTGAAATGGTTTGAGAACCACTGAATTTATCATTTGTAAGATATTAGAGGGAAAGGACTTTTTTTGTCATCATCATCACACATGATCAGAAGCCATTGCAGACTTCTGAGTAGAAAGGAACATGAGAAAAAATTTGACTTAATATTTTGGGGAGTTTGAGGAGTTTTCTGGAAGGAGTAGTGGAAGGTGAGAGTAGATGTGGGAGCGAAAGTAGACTGTAACCACTGTAAACAATATTGTCAGTTCAGTTCAGATTAAGCATTTCATTAAAAACTCCTAAAACTCTAGCTTATGATCCAGATGAAAACATTAAGGAGGGATTTCTTTCGTGTTAGTTTGACAAGTTAATTTTGAATTGATGAAAGCTGTACAAATTAAAATAAAGTCAGATTTTTTTAAAACGTCATTCCTCATAACTGGCAAACACAAATGAAAGTCATCTGAAAAGTACTTTGAGTTTCATATCATCACTTTTCTAGGTAGGAATGAGTAGTTATGAACTACCTTTTCAAAAAATACATCATTGCACTAATTGTTTATAATGTATATGTTAGGTAACGATCAGATATTTTAAAGCATAGATAATAAATGTTAAGTGTCTATAGAATGTGGCAGTGAATGTATATTATTGGCATGGCCTTTACTGATGAAGTCTGGTTGATTTGACTTGATTTGTTTTATTTTGAGCCTCCCTCCCTCCCTCCCTCCCTCCTTCCCTCCCTCTCCTCTCCCTCTCCTCTCTCTCTCCTCTCTCTCTCTCCTCCTCTCTCTCTCTCTCTCTCTCTCTCTCTCTCTCTCTCTCTCTCTCTCTCTCTCTCTCTCTCTCTAATGTGGTGAGTTAAGGGTTGAATGAAGAGCATTAGGTGTCCTGGTTATAGAAGGGAAAACCAAGTTATAATATGTAGATTCATCTAAGAGATTTATGAATTTTTCTTGCATCTACTTTACATGATGACTAACACAAATTTTAGAGTACTGTTTCTCTTCACTCTAGTCTACTCTAAAATATTCTCTCTATAAGGATAGAGAATCTTGGCTAGTAATTCAGGAAGTAGAACTCATACAGAGATCATAGTCACAGACCTCCAGTTTCAGGGCCATAACGTAGCCTATGAAATGACAACTAAATGGGGAGGACTAGTCTGCCTTTCCTTGCTGGGCAAAGAACCATACAAGACACTTGGCTGAGAACTGAGGGGTGGGGAATGGAGAATAGCGTGTAAAATGGACTCAGCCAGATTTTGCTCCTTGGAAATTTGCAGGGAGATAAGCAATAAAGATAAGTGTAATAGTAGATAGGAGTAAAAGTAGAAACAACTACAGATTCAAAGAAAAGAATATATCAGCTGGGAGAATCTGGAGGAGATTGCATTGGAGTTAGGGAGCTTTAGATAGGCAGAGTGGAGTGTGGAGCATTGTACCTCAAGGAAGTAACATAACCAAAGGCACTGGCCCCTAAACAAGTATTTGTTGAATATCTGAATAAGTGGAATTGGCTAGCTTTTGTTTTTCCACTGATTGACTCAGTATAATTAATATAGGTGTGTCTCCTATGTGCCCGCCATTGCGCAGGTACGAGCTGGGAGTATAATAAGATGACCCTCACTGAGCTGTAGTCTAATAGAGACAGATAAGAGCAACTATGTAAATTCAAAATGAGGACTGTTAGGCTACTGAATACCTTGAGTGAAGAGAGCTAGTTGGGTAGTGAAGTCAGGGAAGGCCCCTTTGAGGGAACAAAACGTCGTTTGAAACTGATCTTTGTAAGGATCACTTTGAGAGACCTTGTTTGAACTCTTTCCCATCCTTGCTATCCCAATACATTCAATTTGGCTAAATTACTCCCCCTTAAAACACAATTGTGAAATTTCTATTTCCCATCAGTACTGGCCTTACTACCCATTGTTGAATTATTCACCTCTTGTTAAATTTACCATGTCATCCTTGTTTTGCAGAAACCAAAGCCGAAAGATTGGCATCCTCCTGGGGGTTTTATTCTGGGACTGTGGGCACTCATCATCATGGTTTTCTTCAAAACTTATGGAATCAAGCATATGAAGTTCATTTTCTAGATGTGGTGGTATGTAGAGAAGACTGCATGGAACACTACAATCTTGGATAAAAATTTATGTCATATCTTTTTTAAAAATACAGTGCTCTTGTATGCATTGACAAAAATGTACAAAGAAACTGTAAATTTGATGGACTGTTATTTTATAACTTAAAAATAATCGTTAATGCAAGTGCTAAATGGCACTAAGTAGACTTCAGTTTTTCCTTTTGTGTGTTATTTTAAAAGAGACCAGAATATACTCATTGACTCTTTTTGAAAATAAGAATTTCCCCTTATCCCTCTTTCATTTGGAAAAGAAAAAAATGTGAAGACATTCAATTCTCACTAGAAGAGGCAACTTCTGTTAGTATTTTTGTGTATGTTCTTCCAGTCTTTTTTTCTATTTACATATTTTTTTTCTAAAGTAGAGATCATATAGAATATACCATTTTGTAACCTAGCTTTTCATTTCACAATATGTCATCAACCCTTTCTCTCTCCTTGGATATTCTTCAAGAACACATTGGGAATGTCTGCAGAGTACCCGTTTTATGAATGTACCGGAATTTATTTAACAACTTTCTACTGTCGGACCACTAACTTTGTTCTGAAAATTTTCCTTTGGGTCATTCATTAATGTGTGAAAATTGTACTGTCAGTCACTCATGGACCACATGGAAAACTCACCCGTATGGCCCTGACTTCACGATGACTGATGTATCACATAAGTCAGTAAATAAGCCCCTTTTCTGGTCCCTGACAAGATGCAAGAGCTCATGTCGCCATCACTGATATTTTAGCTTACCAGCCATCTTTGTACCTTTCTCGTAACTGGAAATACTATTGAGATTGTGCTTTGCTATCAGCCGCAATTCTTGTTTTTTCACATATGAGGGGGGAAAAACCTGAGAGTTGAGTATTCACGTCCCACAGAATACCTTTTTGTATTTCATCTGTTTTATCCAAGAATTTATGTGTTAATTTTTAGTCACTATAAAGACCTGTTGTGTAATTGTAGGTAACATTAAGAAGACAACTCTTCCTCCGCAATAAACCTCCTAAAATTAATATACCTTAGGATTTGTTTTCCTTTTAGCACTGAAATATTACCCTTTAATTACATGCCAAATGGTCAGGCTTTTCACAGGCCAAGTATTAACTGTGTTAACTCCCAGGTTAGAACAAATAATACTGAGGCTTTTTGCCCGCGCTGAATCTTCATTTTAATTGATCTTTTTATTGGTGCAGTAAATTAAAGGAAAGTTTTTATCTGACTATATGGAGAAGGATCCTTTTGTACCTAGAAAGGGAGAAAAACTTAAATTTGAGGAGCTGGATTACAGGCGTGCTCAGACCAAAAATGAGTAGCAAAAATGTCACCGTCAAACACTTACACGAGGTCGGAACACTGTGGTGGGGCAGAGCTGCTCAGAGCGGTAGCGGAGATATAACTGTTCTTGATAATTTAGTTTGAATATAATGAAACATACCCTGATGGTAAAGGCTGTTTCAAGGTAAAAGGATTCCTCTTCAGAGGTTGTACAAAGGTGCCCTTCTTAGTTAAAACCAAACTGGGAAAAGCAGTGCTGGATATAATATACAGGATTAATTTTGCCCAGGAAGAGTTTCAAAGGGCAGTTATATCTCTTTCTGTTTCATTATTGAATTTTCAGAATATAGCTAAAGCAAAAAGTTTAACATATGTTAAATGTTTAGCTCATAACCGCAATCTTCTTACATAAAGTATATTCTCCCTTTAATAATAAGTACATCCACTGCTTATGGTAAGTGGGTAATATTGTAGGTGCAGTTAAATGGCCCAGACTTTAAATGACAACATAAAAGCACATCCTTAAATCTTAAGTTGTTGCAAAATATAATTGTAGTTTTTGCAATTATTTTTAACCTTTTAAACCGCGATTACTTTTATACCAACCTAATATATTCTATTTGCGTCAAAGAGCTGAGCAACAAAAAGGGTTGGATTTTTTTTTTTTGGGGGGTCCTTTTCACAGTATTGTTGTGAGGATCAAATGAGATAATGTTATGACAAAACTTTGGGAATTGTAAATATATGGTGATGTCCTTCAGGGAGGAAAGGAATATAGATCAATGGATTCAAGCAGACATGTCCTGACCTTTTAGGGGAGGGACAGGGTATAATAATGCCATTCTGCAAAGGTAGCCTGCATGAGAAAAAGAAACCAAGTGATACGGATTTTAAAATTACGAAAGACATTCATTTGCAGTTTATGAAAAGCAAATGTAGTTTGGATGCAAAGCTGATTAAATTGGATCAAGAAAAATTCAAATTAAATACATAAAATAATGCACGCATTTATGTTTTCAATTTTTATATATCCTCAGCTAGTTGAAAATGATAATTCCCACAACAAGCATAACTCAGCTTTTTCTGCTTACCGAGTATTTTCTACCATGGTATACATGGATAACATTTTTTCCATCATGTATGTGGTATAGCAGAGTTACAGTTACTGTGGGAATCATAATTTGAATTTTTGACTCATGTGTTTCTGTAATCTTTACAACAAATGTTGCATTAGCATAGAACTTTTTTTCATTGGTTTTACCAAAATCAAGTCCATCTGTAGCAGATACTGTTTTTACTTGTGAAAGAAATATTTGATAAACATACTACAAGGTACGGCTATAAAATAATGAGACCAGTATCCATTTTTGCTGTATAGAATCAGCCTCATTACTTCATTGTCACCGCTACCTGAAGGCATTTATCACAAAGAAAATGTCTCCCTCATCGCTGTTCTGTTGCTGGCTGCCCGATCTGTGTGTTTACCTGCCGTATAAATACGAGTCTGTCAACACATGGGCAACACGTTGGTAGTAACTGGTCTTTTTCCTTTTATTTTCTTTTGGTGCACAAAGTTGACTCTTTTGGAAATAAACTACAAAATATTTGGTTTACTTTTAACTGTGTGGACCCTTGAATAATGGGCTCGATACAGATGAAGGTGTGACCCAAAAAAACAGTTATTAAAAATTCACTTACTTCAAACAAGAAAAAGATGTCATTGTTGTTTCATCTGGGCCGCTTGCAGACACTTCAGAGGAATTTCAGATTTGCCCGAGGAGTACTCAGTCATTGGCTCTTCCAGGTGAGGTTCATGTGATAGGACTCATGTTCACATGACCCTCTTCTGACTGTGGAAGTACCAGCTCTGACTGTGCTAGACTTGCAGGGACAGCTGGCAGGAGTGACGTGGAACACTTTCTTAGTGTTCGTAAGGTTAAATAAGGTTATAAATGTAAAGCACATCATATGCCTGGCACATAGGAAAAGCTCATCCTTTTCCTCTGTGCTGGGCAGAACTCTACCTAGCTCTTCTTTCAAACCGCCCTGGGATCTCTCTTTAAAGAACATTAGCCTTGGGACTCCTAGACTGTCCTGTTCGCTTCTGTTTTTAGCAGACCTTGTTTTGGGACAACAGTTTCTTTTCACTTTCTTTCAACACTGTCCAACAATTTAAATCACTCTCCTGCCTCTCTTTTCTCTCCCTCTCCCTCTACCCCCATTTTAGATAGGTTGAGCCTTTTCTCCGTCTTCCCTTAACCTTAGTTTTGTATTGTCTTCTCTCTCCGTGGCCTGTCCACTTTGTTGGAAACACCTTTAGCATGACTTAATGGACAGTCCATCCTCATCGCAGGTCCTGGACGTCTGGCTAATGATCCAGTCTGAATTTCTTTATTCCTCCATCACTGTGGGTACTGCACTTCCAGAAGACACCCTCTTCTCTCCCACCCCACATTAGTCAGAACTTTTTAAGTGTCAAGTGATAGAAACTCAACTAGAACAAATTTAGGCCAAGAGTGGAATTTGCTGGAGGGATATTAAGATATCTCACATTACCTTGTGGAAAGGGTCTGAGCTTCACTAGGGCCGAATGTCATTTGGATTCTCGTCACTGCATGTTTCCTGTATTCCTCCTGGAGATTGGCTTTCTCACATGGCTGGTAACTCCAGAGCCTCACTCATATCCTGCACAAGAAGGAGGGATATTACTCTTTTACTTTATTTCAAATTCTAAATGTCTGGTGTAAACACTGATCAACCTTGTTCACATCAAGGGTTCACCTGGCCAGAGGGCCAAGGTCCTATAAGCACGTAAAGAACTCTGGTGGCGTACCCCTGTCTACTCGGGTCCCTCCAGAGAAGGGAGAGATCACAGGAGCCAGGAAGTCACCCTTACTAATGCTTTCTACGAACTTCGCTGTTCAGTGGGTGGTCCATGGAGCGCAGCCTCACCCTGGAGCTGGCTAGAAATGCAAACTGTCAGGCCCCACCTCAGACCTCCTCAACTAGAATCCGCACTTTAACAAGAGCCCCAGGTAACACATACACAGGACAATAGGAGAAGGACTCATCTACTACACTTTCCTAAACTGCTCAATTTATCTCCTAAAAGCAGGTTGCAAAAGACTGCAAATACATGTAAAACAAGCAGCCATGGGTAGCATATTTTATGGGTTAATTGATTCTAACATTATTACCAACTTTTATTTAGGCCTTTTATGGCTGTGCACCACTCTTATTCCGCCCCCCCCCCCCCTTCTGAGGCTTTTTCAAAATGTTGACTGCTGAAATGGGCATCTAATTAGTATGTAGTGTCTGCAAGTCTGACACACCTCTCTTCAAGAGGTGGAGTCTAAACTCCCCTCCCTTGAATATGAGCTGGCCTTAGTGACTTAATTCTAAGAAACAGAATGTGGCAGAATAATATTGCATGATTTCCGAGGCGGCACAAAAGGGTGCTGTAGCATCTACCTGGCTCTCTTTCTCAGGGCACTTGCTCTTGGGTGCCAGCCACCATCCCCTGGGGAAGCCCACGCCACAGGGAGAAGCCATGTATGTGTGTTCTGGCTGACAGCCCCCACAGGAACCTCCAGAGATGTGAAGGAGGGAGCCCCCCAGGGGTGTCCTGGCTGCAACCCAGGAGATAACCATCTGGTTGATCCCCAGAATGGTGATGGTGAGAGATAATTTTTTGAAAATTGTTATTTTTTACCCCACTAAGTTTAGGATGATTTATTGTTCAGGGATAGTTACTAAAATACTATGTGAAACAATGTGATATATAGATGATGTATTACAGAACTGTACACTTGAAACCTATGTAACTTTACTAACCATTGTCACCCCAATAAACTAATTAAAAAACAATACTGTGTTAATATGTTACCCAGTCTATTAGGTGCTATGATGGATTCAAAGAAACAGGATTCTTTTTTAAAGAATTACAAATTCTTGAAAGACATACATAAAAAGATGAAACAACTACTAACAGAGAACGTCAAGAGCTATAGAATAGGGGTTTTAAAAAGAACTTCTATTTTTGTTTAATTAAATTTATTGGGATAGTGAGTAAAATTACATAGATCTGTAGTGTACAATTCTATAATACGTCATCTATATATCACATCGTGTGCTCATCACCCAGAGTCAGTTCTCCTTCCATCACCATACATTTGACCCCCTTTTCCCTCTTCTAACATTTTTAATTGCTAGATAAATATGTCATTAATATTGCATTTACTCTCAGGGGAAGGGGCAGAGAAGACTTCGAGAGGAAAGTGAAATTTTACTGAACGATCAGGTTAGATTTCTCTGGGCTATTTCCTCTCCATTTCTCACTATTGTGCTTTCAAAATTGTAAATTGTTTTCAAGCCTGTCACACCCACTTTGATTGTCCTGTCATCAGAAGAGTTTGCTTTGTAATCTGAAAGTTAAGTTGGGAGAAGGTAACCAGCTCAACGTTCTTCTCTACCTCCAACAAAGTGACCTCTTTTCCCCCATCTGTTGTCCCTGCCTCCACCCGTTTGGTCTTAGAGATGGAGTTACTGACCCCACCCCTGCTTCTGATTTACTCCCCACTAATAAACTCGCCTCTCTTCCTGTCCTGCAACCTCCATTTGCATAGAAGTGCTTTCTCTTTCATTTTGTAAACCAGTCAAGCTTTCTCATCTTACCAACTCCTTGGAATCCTATGTCCCCTTTTAAATGCTAATATATAAATGCTATGTAGAGCTTTCTTCTGCTTCATTTCCTAGCCTATTCTTTGGAATGAATGGGCAGCATTCACTGACGTGGCTTTCCTGCCTTGTATTCCTTCCTGAACCTTATCATCGTGCATCTGGCTACTGCTCTCACCCGTCCCCTGAAACAATTTTCATTACGAATATCAGTGATCTACTTGCCAAATCCAATGGAATTTTTCTGCCTGTATCTTTCTTATCTCCCCTTAATACGTAACGATTGTTGATTACTCCCACTTTTAGAAACGTTTCCTTCTCTGCCTTCATGCACAGCTCTCGCCCCAGGTTTTCTTCCCTAGTCTCCTTTTCATTCTCCTCCAAGTGTTTCTCTTTGAAGGCCCACTCCAGTTCTGTCCTCAGACTCATCCCTATCTCTAAATACTTTCACTCTCATTGTGCGGTTTTCACCTCTACATCATTGGCAGCCAAATTTCTATATCTCAGTATCTCTCTTGAGTTTCAGAAGTGCCCCTTTTTGCTTGAAAGCCCCATGGGAATCTCAAACTCAGCATAACTGAACTTGTCTTTCATTATCACCTCATTACCCAGCTCTTCTCTATTTTTTTTTTCTTATTTTATATTCTGAATTCTCTCTGAATGGGCACAGACTATGAAGAGATATGTCTCATGTAAATGCTCACCATAGCATTTACTGCAGAGGAGGCTCTTAACAGTCAGGTGGGCAAAATGGCATACTCTGTGGATGTCAGTTAGCTTCTTTTCCCAGCCATCCCAGTGCTTGCTCAATGGATCCATGAAAAACAGTGGTTATGGCGGCAGGAATGCAGACTACAAGGTGTGACAATTAAGTTCGCAAAATTATTGCAATGATGTTGCTAACCTTTTTTCAATATCAGAGGGATTATTCATTATGAATTTGTGCCAACTGGACAAGTTGACTATTTGGAAGTGCTGAAAAGGCTGCATTAAAAAGTTACACGACCTGAACTTTTCGCCAACAATTCATGGCTCTTGCATCATGACAATGCACCAGCTCACATGGTACTGTCCATAAGGGAGTTTTTAGCCAGTAAACAAATAACTGTATAGGAACACCTTCCCTACTTACCTGATCTGGCCCCCAATGACTTCTTTCTTTACCCGAAGATAAAGGAAATATTGAAAGGAAGACATTTTGATGACATTCAGGACATTAAGGGTAATGCGATGACAGCTCTGATGGCCATTCCAGAAAGAGTTCCAAAATTGCATCGGTGCATAGCTTCCCAAGGGATGTACTTTGAAGGTGACCGTAGTGATATTCCCCAGTGAGGTATGTAGCACTTTTTCTAGGATGAATTCGCGAACTTCATTGTCAGATCTCGTATGTCCAGCCCGACAGGTCGGGTTTCTCCCTACCACAGCTGATCTGGCTAGCCTTATTGCTGAGTGCGTAGCTTATCAACAGCAGAGACCTACATCAACACTCAGCTACTCCCCAGGGACCAGTCAGCTGACTGGTAGTAGGTTGATTATATTGACTATCATAGAGTGGGTAGAAATCCATTTGCACTGTAATAGACATATTCTGGGTATGGATTTGATTCCCTGCTCTTAAAGCTTCTGCCAGCACTGCCTTCTATGAATTCACAGAAACCCTTACCCACTATCATGGTGCTCTGCACAGCACTGAGTCTGGTCACGGAACTCATTTCACAGCAAAGAAAGAGCAGCAATCGTGTTTCCCTGAAAATAAGACCTAGGCGAACCATCAGCGCTAATGCGTCTTTTGGAGCAAAAATTAATATAAGACCTGTTATTATTATATTATATTATATTATATTATATTATACCCAGTCTTATATTAAAATAAGACCTGTTTTTATATTAATTTTTGCTCCATAAGACGCATTAGAGCTGATGGTTCGACTAGGTCTTATTTTTGGGGAAACACAGAATGAGCTTAGGCCCACGGAATCGATCAAACTTACCATGTACCCCATAACCTGGAAGTGGCTAGCCTAACTGAAAATGGAACGGTTTACTGAAGACTCAGTTATGCCTGCATCCGGGAGACAGCGTGCTGAAAAGAGGGAGTTCTGTTTGGCAGGATGCAGTATAGGCTTTGAATCAGACCATTAAATAGTGTTATTTCCTCCATAGGCAGGGTGCATAGATCTGGGAACGATGAGTACAAATGGGAGTAGCTCCTCTCAGCACTACATCTAACGACCCATTCTGTCCTGGCAACTTTAAGCTGTGCTAGAATGGAGAGGAATGCTTAGTCAGGGGAACCAGCAGGGGTGCTGTTGAATTTGGAAAAAAAGGTCACCACGTGGCCATTTGGGGCTCCATATCACTGAGCCAACATGCCCAAAAACACAGAGTCACTCTGCTGGCTGGCGTGATTGACGCTAATTATCAAAGGGAAATTGAGTAGCTGCTACATGTTGAAGGCTAGGAGAACTATGTGGCAAGGGGATTCTCGGGATGTCCCTTACTAGTTCCATGACCAATAGCACAGGTTGATGGAAAGCTATCACAATCCACGGAAGGCAGGATGTCTGACGGTTTGGGTCACTCCATAGAATTGACCAATTCAGCTTCTGACTGAGAGCCAGGGAAATGTGCAGTAGGTAGAGAGAGCTAGGAAGCCATCTGTGGCCATGGCCAACTACTGAAATGACGACTGACAGCTTCGTGTACTTGCTCTGTCTGTTGTATGTGTAAGTGTGTATGCTATTTCTCTCTCTCTCTTTCCACTTTATTTTATGCAAGTTGGTGGTGCTTAAGCTTACCATATAGACTTTAAGAAAATATTTGGTGGGACCATGATGGAATTTGAGGAATAAGTAATATAGAAGGCGTACCGTAGCCGTCGGGACTGTGCTTCTCTTTATTTTGGTGAAGAATGAGCATTTCTTCACTTGTGAGAGGAATAGCAACATCTGATTAGATGGAAATACAGAGTTGTGTCATTGCAGTGCAGGGCTCAGATGTGTGCAGAGGAGTGAATGTGGAAGCTGAGTAGCCAAAGGGGTGTACTGTTCCGACTATCAAGTCATTGTCTTTTAGTTCCAAATGCGCTCGTCACTGATCTGTGATAATGGAGTTGAAGCCTTTGAAGAATTTCTCCTTTATACAGTGCACATGATGTTAAGCTTTGTCAATAGAGGCTGCTGGGGGAGCATAGCAGGAAGAAGGAGCTTCTCGTCATGTTTCTGGTGTGGTCCTCTCATGTCTCCTGCCGTGTGTGTGCGTGTGTGTGTATCTACCTGTCTGCGCACACACCAGTATGCATGTGTTTTCTGTAGCGACAGTGGCTGGCAGAAGACAGCACCCTTCTGTGGGCAGTTTCCTAGCAGAGGGTTGCCAGCAAAGCACCTCCTCATGAATGGCTGCCCAGGCCACCTGCCTCCAGCAGCCCTGCAGGGGAGTACATATGGAGGACACCTTCCCCCTGCACCCCTCCTCGGGCATCTCCAGCATTGGGTGCTGCTGGCAGGGAACCTCCCTGTGGACAACTTTCCCCACTCCCTTTCCGGGGGCTTTTTAGTGAGTGCTGAGGCACAGCTCCTCCCTGAGGATGGCTTTCCCTAGCACTCCAGAGAGCAGCTTTCCAGCAAGTTCCACCAAACCTGTGCCTCATGAACTCCTCTGTCATCCAGTGAGCCCTGCCTCACGCTCTCCAACAATGTGGAGACCTCAGCACTGGGAGGGGTGGCTTGTTCCTTGTGTCCGCTGTCTCAGCCTGCCGTTCCTCTTTTCTTTAAGAGTTCTTTCTCACTAGCAAATTCCCCCTTACTCTAATTCCTTGTTCAAATTACTATGTGCTTTCTGTCTCCTGACTGGACTTTGACTGATTCAATGACCACCATCATTTAAATTGTTCAGAGTACGCCTCTGGGTCCAAGGCAAACTCCTCTTCCCTCCCAGACAGAAGAACAAAAGGACTGGAGCCCCTTCTCACCACACCCCCTAATTCTGAAAGCTTCCTTAGCAGACTTCCACTGAAGGTTAAGAAATGGAGGGAGTCCCACCTCTGACACAGACTGTCCAGAGCTGGCCCAGGCAGTGCGCAGACCTGGAAGCCATCCACCGAAGTCTTAATGATTCTTAAAATCCCTGGATTCTTACCCTCTGGTAACCACTAAACTAGTGTCTGTGTCTATGAGTTTTTGTGTCTTCATTTGTTTGTCTTGTTCTATTGTTGTTTTCAGTTTTATATGGGTAAACGGGGTCAAATATATGGTGATGGAAGGAGAACTGACTGGGTGGTGAACACATAATGTGAGCTATAGATGATGTATTACAGAATCGTACACCTTAAACCTATGTAACTTTACTAACAATTGTCACCCCGATAAATTTTAATAAAAAAAAAACAAAAAAAACCCTGGAGTCTTCTGGCTTTAGGCAGGTTCTCCTTGTTCCTTGTAACGAGTACACAGAATGAGCTTAGGCCCACGGAATCAATCAAACTTACCACGTACCCCATAACCTGGAAGTGGCTAGCCTAACTGAAAATGGAACGGTTTACTGAAGACTCAGTTATGCCTGCATCCGGGAGACAGCGTGCTGAAAAGAGGGAGTTCTGTTTGGCAGGATGCAGTATAGGCTTTGAATCAGACCATTAAATAGTGTTATTTCCTCCATAGGCAGGGTGCATAGATCTGGGAACGATGAGTACAAATGGGAGTGGCTCCTCTCAGCACTACATCTAACGACCCATTCTGTCCTGGCAACTTTAAGCTGTGCTAGAATGGAGAAGAATGCTTTCGTCAGGGGAACCAGCAGGGGTGCTGTTGAATTTGGAAAAAAGGGTCACCACGTGGCCATTTGGGGCTCTATATCACTGAGCCAACATGCCCAAAAACACAGTCACTCTGCTGGCTGGCGTGATTGATGCCAATTATCAAAGGGAAATTGAGTAGCTGCTACATGTTGAAGGCTAGGAGAACTATGTGGCAAGGGGATTCTCGGGATGTCCCTTACTAGTTCCATGACCAATAGCACAGGTTGATGGAAAGCTATCACAATCCACGGAAGGCAGGATGTCTGAAGGTTTGGGTCACTCCATAGATCTGACCAATTCAGCTTCTGACTGAGAGCCAGGGAAATGTGCAGTAGGTAGAGAGAGCTAGGAAGCCATCTGTGGCCATGGCCAACTACTGAAATGACGACTGACAGCTTCGTGTACTTGCTCTGTCTGTTGTATGTGTAAGTGTGTATGCTATTTCTCTCTCTCTCTTTCCACTTTATTTTATGCAAGTTGGTGGTGCTTAAGCTTACCACATAGACTTTAAGAAAATATTCGGTGGGACCATGATGGAATTTGAGGAATAAGTAATATAGAAGGCGTACCGTAGCCGTTGGGACTGTGCGTCTCTTTATTTTGGTGAAGAATGAGCATTTCTTCACTTGTGAGAGGAATAGCAACATCTGATTAGATGGAAATACAGAGTTGTGTCATTGCAGTGCAGGGCTCAAATATGTGCAGAAGAGTGAATGTGGAAGCTGAGTAGCCAAAGGGGTGTACTGTTCCGACTATCAAGTCATTGTCTTTTAGTTCCAAATGCGCTCATCACTGATCTGTGATAATGGAGTTGAAGCCTTTGAAGAATTTCTCCTTTATACAGTGCACATGATGTTAAGCTTTGTCAATAGAGGCTGCTGGGGGAGCATAGCAGGAAGAAGGAGCTTCTCGTCATGTTTCTGGTGTGGTCCTCTCATGTCTCCTGCCGTGTGTGTGTGTGTGTGTGTGTGTGTGTGTGTGTGTGTGTGTGTGTGTATCTACCTGTCTGCGCACACACCAGTATGCATGTGTTTTCTGTAGCGACAGTGGCTGGCAGAAGACAGCACCCTTCTGTGGGCAGTTTCCTAGCAGAGGGTTGCCAGCAAGGCACCTCCTCATGAATGGCTGCCCAGGCCACCTGCCTCCAGCAGCCCTGCAGGGGAGTACATATGGAGGACACCTTCCCCCTGCACCCCTCCTCGGGCATCTCCAGCATTGGGTGCTGCTGGCAGGGAACCTCCCTGTGCACAACTTTCCCCACTCCCTTTCCGGGGGCTTTTTAGTGAGTGCTGAGGCACAGCTCCTCCCTGAGGATGGCTTTCCCTAGCACTCCAGAGAGCAGCTTACCAGCAAGTTCCACCAAACCTGTGCCTCATGAACTCCTCTGTCATCCAGTGAGCCCTGCCTCACTCTCTCCAACAATGTGGAGACCTCAGCACTGGGAGGGGTGGCTTGTTCCTTGTGTCCGCTGTCTCAGCCTGCCGTTCCTCTTTTCTTTAAGAGTTCTTTCTCTCTAGCAAATTCCCCCTTACTCTAATTCCTTGTTCAAATTACTATGTGCTTTCTGTCTCCTGACTGGACTTTGACTGATTCAATGACCAGCATCATTTAAATTGTTCAGAGTACACCTCTGGGTCCAAGGCAAACTCCTCTTCCCTCCCAGACAGAAGAACAAAGGACTGGAGCCCCTTCTCACCGCCCCCCTCCCCAATTCTGAAAGCTTCCTTAGCAGACTTCCACTGAAGGTTAAGAAATGGAGGGAGTCCCACCTCTGACACAGACTGTCCAGAGCTGGCCCAGGCAGTGCACAGACCTGGAAGCCATCCACCGAAGTCTTAATGATTCTTAAAATCCCTGGATTCTTACCCTCTGGTAACCACTAAACTAGTGTCTGTGTCTATGAGTTTTTGTGTCTTCATTTGTTTGTCTTGTTCTATTGTTGTTTTCAGTTTTATATGGGTAAACGGGGTCAAATATATGGTGATGGAAGGAGAACTGACTGGGTGGTGAACACATAATGTGAGCTATAGATGATGTATTACAGAATCGTACACCTTAAACCTATGTAACTTTACTAACAATTGTCACCCCGATAAATTTTAATTAAAAAAAACAAAAAAAAACAAACCCTGGAGTCTTCTGGCTTTAGGCAGGTTCTCCTTGTTCCTTGTAACGAGTACAAAGAAATGGAAAGATTCAGGCAACAGGATTTCTTGTGACCCTGCCAGGAATGGAGATGGATCAAAAGAGAAAAAAGCATGTTAGAGGCAGACTGATGTAGGAAATATTCTTGTTTGATGAGTTACGAAAGTGCTTACAGATTAAGAAGGCTGAATAGAACAGTGGTTAAGAACATGAGCTTCGTATTTTTGTTGCTTGTCAGCTTGATAACTACACATTACACAAAAGAATGGGACAATTAAAATTACAAATAAGAAAATATACTTAAAAACCAATAAAACCAAAGGGCAGAGAGAAAAATTAAGGCTGAAATAACAGAAACCAAATAAGGAATAAAAATAATACATTGAACAGGTAAAAAAAAAAAAAAAACGCCAGGAGCTCAGAAATTACAAACTATAACTAGGGAATATGAGATAAAAGGATTAAAATTTTAGGTATTAAAATCAGAAGCTTAGAATTTCAAGTATATGGTTGTGACTAAGCTGAAGTAGAAAAAGGGAACAAAATGTTTTAAAGTGAAAGCAATGGAAAGGGAATACTAAATGGAATATAAAGAGTAAGCCAGGTACCTGAAACAATTTATTTTAAAGGAAGATTAAAATAAAGCTGAAGCTAGTAAAAGGAATATAACATTCTCTAAGTGCTAAACATTTAGAAAGGGAAACAAATAAATATAGAAGACAAGAGATGAACAATTTATAACATGAGAAGAGCAAATATTTTTGTTGTTGTTTTTAATAGCAAACTACCTACTTTTTAAAAAGACACCTGGGTTTTGTTATTGTTATTCTCCACATATTCAAGCAGCCACAAATTCCAGTAGATTATCTCTGTAACTTTGGTTCTCAAGGTCAGGTTCTTTGCAAATCCTGCTTTGGGATTCCTTTAGGCCAAAAGCTAAAGGTAGCAAGCAGTTCAGATGTTGAGGTTCTTGGTTCCTGTGTCTGCATGGCTTTTAATTCAATACCTCACAGAGTTGGGCATGGAAGAAGAATGGAAAAAGGATACCCATCCAGCTTGGCCCAGCCCTGTGGTCTGCTTCAGCTCTATGAGCAGTCCTGTGGCTGTGCCCTTCACCCATTGCCTAGAAGCCCAGCAATCTTTCCTCAAATATATTTGCCTGCTTCCATAGCTCTCAGGGCTGAGATGATTTATGGACCCTTTAACAACGTAGGGGTTAGTGGTGCCAACTTCCCATGCAGCCGAAAATCCATGTATAACTTTTGACTCCCCTAAAACTTAACTAGTAATAGCCTACTGTTGACTAGAAGCCTTACTGATAACAAAAACAGTAGATTTTGTATATGTATTATATACTGTAGTCTTACAATAAAGTAAGGTTCAGAAAAGAAAATGTTATAAAGGAAATCATAAGGAAGAGAAAATACATTTAGTATATTTATTGAAAAAAAAAATCCATGTACAAGTGACCCGTGTACTTCAAACCCATGTTGTGCAAAGGTCAACGGTACTAATTTCACCTGGAACCTTTCTCTGAATTCTGACTAATTTCTAGATTTCCTCCTCATTTCGTAGCCTGTATTCAGAACCCACGGTCTCTGTTATTAGTTCTAGTCTCATTGCTCACAGCTCCTCCCCGTGTGTCTTGAAGCTCTGGCTCCATCAGGGGATCTCTGCTGGCTCCAGGCTTCACTCACGCTGTTCCGTGCCCCCCAAGTGCTACCCCTGCCCCTTCACAGGTTTTTTTCCTGTCTCCAAACTGCCTTCCAGGCTCAGAGGAGTAAACACTTGCCACTGGCAGCCCAGCGTCCACTTTCCTGCCTTTCCCACTGTTCCCCATATTTTCTTAGGAAAATCAATCCCTTCCACTCTTAACCATGTGGTTTATGGGAGCTTAGCTCTATACACAGCACCAGGTGTAGGTCCTGACCGGCTTAAGCTTATAGCATATCCTGTCCCCCAGCAGGGATGGGAGCATAACCTTATGCCCACATACAAACTCTTCCCCCAAGCTCATGGTGCTTTAGAGAGAATAGGAATTTAGCCTTTCTCTCAGAGGAGGTGTATTTGACAATCCAAATCAGGGCCTCAGGGGAATCCAGGGTATATTTCTGAAATGAGGTTTCTCCTACATAAGGGCAAATATTTGGGTCTGTTATAAGTAGGTACGTATGTGTTTAAGTAATACTGTCTTAATTCTAACCGAATTTCAGCCTTTCCCCTCCTCTTTTACCTAATATTCATTTATCTTCCAAATCAATATTTTTAATCTTTGAGGGGGGTTTTGATCTCAAAATCAGGTTATGTCCTTTCACTTAAATGCAATTCAAATAGACCAGTAATAGAATTTCAGAAAACAAAGGTAATCTGTCTTGAGAGGGGTTGTTTGGGATCTGGTACACATATCTAGTAGTAGTAACCTAAGGATTCCAAGACACCACATACACATTTCTCTTTTGGGTACAATACTGTGTGTTTTGCTTTCATTTATTTTTTTTACATTTAACCCGGCTCTGTGACTTGGTTTTGTTTGTTTGTTTGTTGAAAATATTGGGGAACAGTGTGTTTTTCCAGGGCCCATCAGCTCTAAGTCATTGTCCTTCAATCCAGTTGTGGAGGGCGCAGCTCAGCTCCAAGTCCAGTCGCCATTTTCAATCTTAGTTGCAGGGGGCGCAGGCCACCATCCCATGTGGGAATTGAATCGGCAACCATGTTGTTGAGAGCTCACGCTAACTAACTGAGTCATCTGGCCGCCCCTCTGGCAGCTCGTTGTCTTCAATCTAGTTGAGGAGGGCGCAGCTCACTGGCCCATGTGGGAATCAAACTGGCAACACTGCTGTTCAGAGCTTGTGCTCTAACCAACTGAGCCATCCGGCTGCCCCGCTTTCATTTATTTTTGAAGCAAAGCTCTAACTCTGAAATCCTTGGAAGTTTCTGTATAGTGTGGTTTCATGTCTGGCCCTTAGGAACACATGCCAGGGTTAGTCACACATAGGGACTTAGTTACCAAACACCCATTAACCGTAATGGAAACCACACAGCGAAGTCCCCACATGGCACACTGAATAGTTACCTCCTAATGTTCTTTTAATGTACACTTTCTTGGGTGGATATTTACTGTAGAATATTAAATGTAAGACTCCTCTTTTATGGGCCATTTGAAGTGATTGATTTTGTTTGTGAATTCCTGTATCTTTGCCCATAATGGCTATCTATTGTAATGGCCTCTGCCAAATGTTCTTGCATTGAAATAACAGACACCATGTATCGTCCAGCTGTGGCCTTGTATTACTGTTGTCTTAAAGCAAGGAGGAAGCTGACGACACAGCTGGAGAGAGAAGAAAAAGGTCTGTAACATAACGAGTATGACTTAGGCTTCAGACACAATCAGCTATTGAAATCACTGGGGTTTGTAAACATGGTTTTGTAGTCACCTTGTATATCAGAGTTGATGTTTGATGGCGTTGAATGGTGTTGAGACTGATAGTTATGAAATAGTGGCAATGTAAGAATTCAATTGCCCATAACCAGGTCCATCAGCACAATCTATCAGAATTCTAGGCATTTTCTTTGAATGCTGTAATAAAACCACTGCCTAATTGACAATTTCTTACATTTATTTATCCAATGTTTTAAAAAATATAAACTTACACACTCACATATCCTAGCTACATGTATATTTAAAATATTAATATTTCTCAGTGAAGCCAGAAATTTCAGAATTTGGTTGCTTTTCACTCTTTTGAGTAGTTGAGAGGGGAAGTTACAAAAAAGAAGGCGCTATCAGGTCTTTTAAAAACGAGCAAACAAACTCTAAAACTTGAAGATAACACAGACATTTGGGATATCATTAGACTAGGTAATACGACTACCTCTTTGCCTTTCCCAAGTATGCCTTCCCAATATTCCAGAAAATTGAAAGTAGTTAAAGGAGCTTCCCACATCTGAACAACATAATCTCTTCAAGTGACAGTAAGGGTAGCCTATAAATCAATTATATAAAATTCACACGCTTTTCATACGTTCGGAAAATATTGTGTATTCAGGGTCCATGCTGCAGAAGAGATCATACTGGAATAAAATTTCTTTTATAAACTATGAGAAAATGAAAAGAACACATTCCAGTATATTGTGGACAGACATTTCAATTGTACTGGCTTTTAACATCTCAAGCCACACCACAATAATACCAACTTCGTTTTTGCTACATAAATATGTAGACTGTGTTTGCCTCTCAACAACAGTACTCCATATAATTAATAGTACCAGTTGATGCAAAAGGATGGAGTCTCAGTACTAATTAAGGAGAGGAGAAAGAAGTGGTAACGTGAGAAAACCTCTTTAATCACGAGCCAGGTCACGTTCTGTAAAACAAGTCAGTCTCCATATATAATATTTGCTGGTGCCTTCAAATTTGGCATTAGAAAAACTAATGCCTCCTAAGCCATGTGTAAAGAAAACAACTGCTATGTTTTTAAAAGACTATTTTTGAACAGTATTATGTGCTTAAATGAAAATCTTTCATAGCAACTGATCTCAGCTCTGAATAAAATATGTCCTTCATACTCCTCCAGACCAGAGAATGGCAATGATATAATGTAAAATTTGCAGGTAGTGAATCTGAATAGTTCATAGGATAAATGAGTCATATGATAGGAAATCTTCTTGTATTGTCTTCTCACAGAAGGGCAGTTTCTTGCTCTGGTAGCCAAACAACACCATGGAAGTCTTGTCTCTGTCTCTGTCTCTCTGTCTCTGTCTCTCTCTCTGGTACAAGAAGCACCAGAAAAGCAAGGAGTAGATTTCAGCTAATGGGGACCCACAGAGAAAGTATGGTTTTAACCACAAGAGGGAGATAGGCCATAGGGGAATATAAAAATCCCCCTAAAAAAGACTCCTGCTACTGTGGGAGCCCCATCATTCCAAGTGCAAAGTCCTCAGATGGATCAAGGAGAGGCTCAATGAGAGAATTTTAGATTTGAAATGAGACTTAAGAGGTCATCTGGTACAGTGACATCATTTTGCAGAAGAGGAAACTACAGCTTAAATGAAGTGGTCTACATCAATTATTAGTAAAGAAAACTATCTTTAAGTTTCTCTTGTTAGTATTTTTTTGAATTAATGACAGTTTTTGGTTTTCGGTTTTGTCATTTGGAGCATTTCTGTCCCTTGGAAAATGTCATAGCTATTCTTGAAGGCTACGGGTTCAAAAAATGCAAGACAACATTTTCAAGCCAAATACCAATTGCATGCTAGCAGTGAGCATGTAAACAAAGTAACTCATCAACCCAATTATAGGCATTTTCCAAGTATCGTTCAGGATTCAAGACTTAGGATAAATTACCTAAATAAATATAAGGATAAATTACCACATCATAATCTATAAAAATACTGGCCTAGAGAACACTACAAAACTCTCAATAAATAAAAACCGGGCATTTGCTTTATGAAAGTCAGTGGAGATGTGCTCTTTAGAAACCATGTCCATACTTTCAGGCTGCTTTTTTATAAATCACACACACACTGAGTCCCACAGATGACAAAGGGTACACGTCAGGTTAGGATACAACTTGATAAAAAAATGTCTGTTGACATGG
The DNA here is from genome assembly GCF_036562045.2 of Rhinolophus sinicus. Lineage (NCBI taxonomy): Eukaryota > Metazoa > Chordata > Mammalia > Chiroptera > Rhinolophidae > Rhinolophus > Rhinolophus sinicus. The sequence goes on along the minus strand of NC_133756.1, from coordinate 41,711,768 downwards.
CATTTCTATAAAGGAATACAGCTAATAGTGTTTGTTGAGTTGCTCACGTTTTGGTTTCGAAGGCAAAACTTGAAGAGATCCCAAATGTTTTTAGCCAGGCAGCATCATTGAAATGAGTGTTCAGCTCCAAAGGTAACGCCTTTGGAAAGACACAACATTCATTAGGATGTATCAGTTCTGGAATTGTCCCTTCTAAGCCAACTGCACTACTTGCAGTCACATCTCGTAGGCATCTGTAAGTAGTACTTCTCGAGGAGTGAAGCTATTTCCTACCACCAGTTCTTTTCCTTGTTTGAGTCCGGTGGCTCAAGAAGTTCAGTGGCCTGGTGTCTGATATGGTGGGTACTTGGGATTTCGGTCTGGCGCTCTCATTCCTCAGAACGCAGGTTTATTCTCAGGATGATTTACAGCAAGTGATTCTGGTTTCCAGTCTGGTTGGAAAAAGTGAATATTGAATGTCCGTGCCCAGTTCTTAAAGACTCGTTTCTCTGTGATAAAGCGGTGATGACTGCCCTTCCGTCCTCGCTCATGGGAGAGGTACATTGTACATTCATCTGGTCCAAAAGGTTCATAATAATGATAAGGTACTGAAGAGTGATTGGGGTCCCTGCAGGAGGAAAAGGAGATAACTGATTAAAGAGGGGAAAAAGAAAACTCCTTTGACTGATAAGGTAAGATGTTATCTTTAATAAGCTGATAAGTACAAATAATATTTTCAAGTTTAATGAACTTCAACAAATGTGGTTTTTTTCCCCTTTCTTTCTGATGTTTACGCAATAAGCAAGTGGAGAGGTTTTGAGGTTGTGAAATAAATGCAGTGACTGTCATGATCAAACAGAGAGATTGAAAGTGTGCTGTAGGACATTCAGGCTTTTGGGATTCAAAAACTGCATACTACCAAGGCCAACTAGGGTTCTTATTTCTACTCCTGCCCCCATAAAGTCTATTTACCACAAGCAGCGGTATTTACAAAACAGAAATAGATCATTCTCCTTCCCCATTCCAACTCCCAAGTCCTTCAGATGCCCATATACTAAGAGCATATAGGCCTGTAAGGTGTTACATGATCTCACTCCTCTCTAGAGGCTTCTCCTAACTCACTCGGCTTTGTCCGCTATGCTACCCTCCAGCCTTACTGGCTTTTCAGGTCCTCACCTCGTCCAAGCTTGTCCCTTCCCTGAGGCTTCTGCACTTGAAGGCAGTCATCTGGTTGGAACACTCACTCATCAGTTCACTCCCCTTACCTTTGGGAATCTACTCACATGTATCCTCCTCAGAGAGGTTTAAGCTGATGCCTGCCCCCTTCACTCCCTCTCACTTGGATTTATTTTCTTTACAGCATCAAACACTCTCTGAAACTGCTGGTGTTGTTTCTTTGCTTATTGTCTGTTCATGAGGGCAGGCCTTTGTCTCGTTCCTAGTAGGAGCTCAATAAATAATTTTTGACTTTCTGTTGTTGAAAGAAATTTATATGGAGTCAGCAGCTACACAGCAAGCCTCTCATGATAATTTCTCCCTCAGGTATGGAAAGTTGATGACCCTAGTTTGAGTCCATCCATGAGAGAGAAAGAAGTTAGTAGGCATGATGCCACCCTTTTTTGCTTGTTGTTCTAGATAGATGATGTACTCAAATCTAGTCTCTAAATCCAGAAATTCCAATTCCTCAATCTGTGCTGTGTAGCCTGACAGTCCCCCAATTTTCAGTTCTCTATATCCCTGTCTCCACCTCACATAAGAAACACCAGCTCATTTCTTCAAGGTAGTGTACATAGGATTAATGTGTGTGTGTGTGTGTGTATGGGGGTGCCCTTGTTGTAGGGTTACTAAAATAATTAATATCTAAAACCCAAAGAACGCTGGTGTCAGACCGGTTTCCATTCTAAGCCAGTCCACCACCCTCTTCTGTCTTGAAGTCGAGATGATAAGCTTTGTTAAGATAGCCCAACAGATAAACCTTCCTACTTTGAGCTCTGCTCACTAACAGGCCTTGTGGCAGAGACTGTGCTCTTCTTAGCTCTTCTCTTAAAAGGCCCGGGTGTCCCGGCAAACCACCTTTCAGTGCCTGATGTCCTGGGGTTCCCTCTCCAGTAACCAGGGCTCTACGCTAAGTACAGTAACTTGGTTTCCTAAAGACGCCCATCCTGCTAGACACCTATTCATTTTCTTCAGAGGAGATCAATACATAAATGGCTTTTAGAGTAGAAACTTTACCGGGGTCAGGGATCGAAGTCTTTTATCAAGAGGGGTGACGAGTTTGTGGCTCTGACAACAATAAACCTTTGAGCTGCTTCTCCTCTAAGGTTAAAGTTCTTCCAGGAAAAGAGATTTATTTTTGTCATGCGGCATTTAAACCTACCTCATCCTGGGTTGGAGGCTGTGCTGAATTAATACTTTGCATCTCTATTAGGCCTGTCTCAATAGTATCTCTACGTTCTACAGTGAAACATCAGAAACTGTGCTGCTTAGTTATTATAGATACCACTCATTTAATTACCCTGGAAATTGGAATATTCTTAACATTTTAATAGAAGGTGTTTTCAATACTGAAAATGCGTGCTAGAAAAAATGTAGGTTGAAACTGACCACTAGAAGAAAAAAATAAAAAGAAATACAAACTTGTGAGACAGATCTCCCCAGTTTCATATGGCATAATTTGTGGAACCATGCCAAATTTATGTGACCATGGTATACTTGGGGTTAAGCTTTTATTCCAGTATGGATCAGGCTTTAAATCTGATTCATTTAAGTTTTGCACGTATCTTTGGCGTCAATCTGACTAAAGAAACAATTAGGTTTCTAAAAATAATCATGACATTGATTTGGCAACTAGGAATACAGAGAAATTGTAAACCAGCTAAAGGATGCTATCGGATCAATTTCCTTATTCAGGATGACCATCTCTTTGAATGAAAACTTATCTGGCTCCATATTGATCACCTAAAGGGAGAATTAAGGTTACATATTCGATAAATTTAATTCCTGATTTCAAAGGTGTCTAAATAAGTGGGGGTGGTTTCCATCCTTTAAAACACTGTCCAAATGGCAGAAACATGTTTTGTGAGACTGCAAAGGCAGAGCCCCCGCAAATGCAGGAAGCGCTCTCTGGCTGTGAGCCTGCCATCAGCCATAATTCACTGTTGCGTTCAGAAAGCCCTTCCCCCATTAGGGTCATAATTCCCTAGGTCTTTCCCCAAACCTGATTTTGTAAAAGCTGCCACAGCCTTTTCTTTCTTTACCTGATCCCAGTGAAAAGAACAACAAATATCAGCAGCATATTAACATCCGGAGGCTACTATTGTAAAGGGAGGGTTCTGGCACTAGGTTCTTGTCTGGGGCCAGGGGGCGCTGAAGGAGTAGAGGTGAGGGCAGGGGTGGGTATGACAATCACAGAGTCCGGGACCCAGTGGCTGCAGGCTGTCATCAGCACTCCAAAAGCCAGAGTGGGAACAAAGTCTGCAGCATAATGTGAAGAAGGATTTTTTTCCTTATGAAGGAAGCAGGTGGGGAGAGTAAAAGAACTAACATTTACTGCATAGAGGGAGCTTTAATGAAATACCGTTGCCTGTGTTCCACCTCCATTGATTCTGGTTTAATTGACTTGGAGACGGGCCCAGGCATGGGTATTTTAAAAAGTGCCTTAAGTTTGAGTATCAAAATAACTAATGGCAGTGTTGGATTATAAAACCCATAAAATAAAATAAATGAGTCCATGATGGTGTCAATAAGTAACTGAATAATTAAATGAAGGAGAAGAAACAGCATTTTCTTACAGAAAAATTCCAATTACTAAATCTAGAAAGAATGAAGGAATAGAAAATCACCATGGGAAAGCACGGTAATTGTTGCAGGCAAGATGCAAGATACACCAATGAATAGAGAATGTTAGTGGGGATAAAGATGAGGCAAAACAGGTTATTTGCATACAGTATCTCCCCCAAGATACTTATCAATGACAAAGGGAAAATAGCAACTTTACAATGAGTACCTCAACCAAGTGATAAAGGTTAACGTGGCCAGTAATAAGACATTGTGGCATCTTGTACCTCTTGATATGAGATGCTGAGAAGGGCTTATCACTTCTGTGGTATCCGTTCTAGTAATGCACAGCCTCAATCTAATCATGAGAAAGTATCACACAAATCCAAAGTGAGCGACATACATCCTACAAAAATGACCCGAATTCTTCAAAAGCATCAAAGTCATGAAAAATAAGGGAAGACTGAGGAACTGTCACAGATTGAAGGAGACTAAGGAGACACTGTAAGTAAATGCAAAGCGATCCTGGATTGGGTCCTGGAGGAGATAAAGGACAGCAATAAGGAAACTGCTGAAATCTGAATGAAGTCTGTAGTTTAGTTAAGAGTACTGTACTGGTGTTAATTGCTTACTTTTGATATTTGGACTATAATTATGCAAAATGCTAACATTAGTGGAAGCTGGGTGAAGGGTATACAGAATGCTCTGAACCATTTTGGCAACTTTGAAGTCTAAAACTGTTTCAAAACAAACAAAAAGTTAATATAATAATGTTAAAAAGTTCCTTTTAGGAGATTCTATAATAACATACAGCCAGGTTTCAGGTGGCTGATTAAGTTAAATACCCACTAAGGCTTGGTGCTTCACTTGCATTATCTCCTTTCCTTCCCCATCAGGCATCTAAGGTATCACTGCTCCATGTGATAGGTGAGTATCAGCGCCTAGGGGTGCCTGGCTTTAGGCGCACAGCCTCACTTATGGACCATCCAAGCTGTCAGACTTGACCCTTTCAGCCCCAAACCCAGTGCTCAGCATTCCATATAGACTAACCTATTTAATCCTCACACTGCCCCAATGAGAGAGGTACTGTAATTACTCTTGTTTTACAGATGACATAACTCATGCATAGAGAAACTGAAGAAGTTTCAGGGCCCAGTTTTGGTCCAAAGCTGTCCTCTTAAGGGTGAGGCTCTGTGTCTTGCAAAAACTCCTGTCCCACCATGTGTGTTTCTGTACTAATGGCACCCCAGGTTCCCACTGGGGTTGGCAGCAGCTTTGTCCTTGCTGCCTTTCCCTAAGCACCTATCTATAGAGGTGCCCCATGCTTGGCGGACACTGTGCAGCTGGTCAGGGCATGAAGCAGAGGCCTCGTGCTCACTGACAATCCTGCCTACTAATGGTAATGGCAGCAGGAGTTCTTAGTGTCCTGTGTTTGAGTCTTCTAGAGCTCAGCCGTACAATTGGAAAGAAACATCCTAATACCGACCGGAAAGGGAGGAGCCTTCCATGTCCAGGTATTATCTAGGTTAACCCTGCTCTCTGAGTTTGGAGCTGGACTATCTATAAAAATGATGCCTTTGTCTCTTTCTAGAGCTCTCAGACGCTCTCTCTAAACACGCTTCTTTCTATTCTTGGTGTGGTACCTGGCATAGAGTAAGCAGTAGGAAATGTTTGAGGAATAGAGTTGAATCAATAGCTGTCAAGTGTCTACGTTGTTCTGAAATTGGCTTGCACGGGGGGCCTGTGGGAACACTATACAGCATTCAGATGAAAATGTTCTTACAGCAGGCTTTCCGAAACATCTGCCTCAGGCCTATGAGACCCGCTGAGCCACCTTTATTCTGCTGCCTGATTTCTTGCTCTTGTGTATTTGGAGCACACTGAGCACCAAGGGCCTACAGCTGTTTATCCTTCACAGGGCAAAGAGCCCATGTGAGTCACCTGAACCCACGCCCTACAGCCCAGGTGCCTCAGGTGGTGCCATAACCTTTCCTACTATACCAATGGTACCCACAGGAGGGAGAAGGAAGGTAATGAAAATACTTGGTGACTGGTCAAATTATGGTAAAGAAAGAAGAAACAATAAGCATCTAGGAAGAAATACAGCAATATATTTTAAGTCTACTTCATAAATTGTGAACCACATCATAGGTGCATTACTACTCCATACCCGTCCTCTATAAGCATCTGATTCTACACCGGGCACTGTCGCCGGGTAGGAACTTTCCCTGTTACACTGGCAGCTTTATTAATGTTCACTAGCTAATAATTTTAGCAGAATCAATTCTGATATTCATGATACCTTTGAGATGTCCTTCACATTATGGATGAGATATTAATTTAGTTCCATGACAGTGATCACTCTGAGTCATTACTCCTCTAATTAATACTCAAGACATAATGGGTAACTGAGAGTTGTAAACTTGGTAATGTGTTAAGTATGACCGGAAATAAGATTATTAGATAGAATTTAAATGCTTAGCCCATTATTATTGCAAATAATTTACAACAGAAAATGAGATTAAAAATACTCAGGGTAACTTAGTTTGGAAAGCAATGATAACAGATCTTTCCATTGTAATTTATAGTCTTCGTAGAGAGAATGGCTTCCTGTATAGATATGGCAGGATTTAAGGGTCTACTGTCCACATAATAATATATATATATTTTGATGCTGTGTAGGATGCAACATGGGATTAATTTTCTCCAGCTTTCTGAACACTGATGAGTCTGGTGATGAAGGCAGGATGGAGATCGATGCCCGATGCCTGAGCCCCTCTTTGACAACCCAGTGCTGGCCCTGGTTGAAAATGAAACACGTGGCCACCACTGACTTCTGAGGATCCTTGAAATATGAATTTGCCCTTTGCTGCTTTCTCTTTTCATTCACCTGACACTTTTGGTCTTGAGATAAGTTTAGAATCAGTCTCTAAAACACGGCTAAGGAAAGCAAGGCTTTTTAAAATTTATTCATTGAGCCAATCAATACTGAATACATACTTTGTGCCAGACACAGTGACAAGTGGGAAAGATACAAATGTTGATTGAGACACAACCCCTCCTTTTAAGCAGCCTACAGGCAAGTGACAAATCAATCAGTGAGGTGGGACAGGGGTGGAGATGGTGGAGCGCCCAGGGGGCACAGGTGGCATCTGACTCAGACAGGAGGTCAGAGGAAGCGTGGAGGAGGCCTTGGGCATCTGAAACAGTGAAGTGAGAGGTTAGGAGCTTTAGCTCTTGAGCCCCACAGATTTTAATTCAAACCCCAGCTCAGCCACTATCTGCCCTACTACCTTGGTCAGCTGTCTCATGTCTTTAAGCTTCCTGTATAAAGTGATGATGATAATAATAATGGTTACCTCATGGGGTTATCATAAATGTTCAGTGAAATGGCACATATATGCATACTAACTGCAGGGCTGGCAGATGGTCTGTGCAGAAAAAAAAATCAGCCATTAATATTCATAGTAAAGAACAAGTGGTAATAAGGAAGGGATGGTCATTCCCAGCTGAAGGCAAAAGGGCTGGTATCAACAGGGTAAGATCCTTTGTAAGGTTCTCAGTATGGCTGAAATAAGTCTGTGTGAGCAGAAGATGGGTCCTGAAGGGCTTGTGTGCTGCACTGGGGTGAGTTCACACTGCCTAAAAGCTTTGGGAAGCAACTTAGGGGTTTAAGTGACAGAGTCAGATTTGTGACACTCTGGTGACTGAAGGCAAAGACCCCGTCTCATTTTTCTTTGATTCATTCAAGTCCAACACAAAACTACTTGAATGAATGACTCTCTGATTAATTTAGTAAATGACTTCTTTTAAGGGTACGAATCGTGCCTTAAGTTCCAAAAAGGTTCATTTACCAAAAAGGCACAGTTGGCTCTCTTTTTGTTTGCGGAAGTATTGCCATGTAACTATTTCTTCATTCCTGTGAGAAACTGGGCAGCTGAAGGCAGCCACGGAGAGGGTCGCTCCACTGTGAGCAGCCTCATGGGATATCCTGCAAGCAGCCGGAGGCCACATAAAGCCAGTTCTCCACAGTGAAGAGAAATGGGATCCAGTTCACATAGGAGGCCATGCATGTCCTTCCCTTTCCAGCAACCAGGCCTCCTCACCACTAAGCACCATTCCTTAGTGCTCTCTGAACGTCTCCTTAAAATGTGCTAATGGGTATCCACACTTGCAGATTTGTGAGTCCCTTCACCTGGTAGCTTTATGCAAGCTTAACTTACACCAGAGCTGTGCCAAGCACTCCTCATCCATTACTTGGTAGAACTACCATATAAACCCTAGAAGTAAGGACTGTTGTCACCATCTTACAGATATGGAAGATCAGGCTTCTGAGACGGTCATTAAGTAACTTGCCCAAAGTCACTAAGGCTCAGTGAGTCAAATAACTTTCTCAAGGTCAACAACTTCTGAGAGGCAGAAATGGTTCTCTTCACCCATAGCAACACCTTCTTACCACAGCACTAAAGAGAGAGTAGAGGACAGGGCCATTCATTCACTTGATATTTATGGAGCATCTGCTAGAGGCCAGTATGGAAATATCTACTGTCCTTGCACGAGGGCTCCAACAGTGTACCAAACACATACAAGTCTCTGTCCTTAGGGAGTTTACATTCTGGGAGGCTCAACCAGCTTGAGCTCTGCAACCTCACAAAAGCTTCCTGTACCACTGTTGGCCCTGTTGATATCTTACTTCCTTAAGTCCAAGAGCTAATGACACATGTACCCTGTTTGGCCCCTTACAGTTCTCCGCTTCTTCCAAATAAAGACAAAGGAGGGAGTGATGGGCGGTCAGGCTGCCTGACTGGCTCATTTGGGTGTGAGGACTGCCTATCCTGGGCAGAGAGTCCCCTCTCTCCTGTGTCCCACAATCAGAGCATGCCTCCCGGGGACGTGGGGACCCCCAGCTCTGCTTACTTAGAGAAGACATGGCCCCCCAGCACTTGAGCCCTGGGTGTCCCTGCCCGCTCCTCTGTTGCTGGAGGACAGACGGGTTAAGCAACTGGGAGGAGCAGGCAAAACAAAAACAAAAAACAAAAAACAAAAACAAAACAAAATATGTGGAGGTGGGAATGGTCAGACTACTGGCTTACAAGTTGCTTTTTCACTATTTGGTGGCAGATACTGTGTGCAAGAGTTATTTGACTCTAAGAGGCTTTGCTGTGTTCATTTTTTTTTTGGTTTTTGGTGTGGGTAAGGCTTATTGTGAGCCTCAAGGACACAAAGCTGTGTCCTATTCTTTGAACTGCCCCAAATTCTTGGTACCTTTCAGGACAAATCTCAAGTACTTTGAATAATGATAATAATAATAATTTCATATATCTTACAGTATAATACCAATGCATTAGCAATAATAATTATCTTTCCTGAGCACTTATTGTGTGTTGGTCACTGTATTAGATGCTCTACATCCATGATTTCATGTAACCCTCACCATGACTTGCTTGCTCTTATTTTCTTACCCCCATTTTGCAGATGAAGAAAACAAGGCTCAAGGTCACCCAGTTAGGAACTGGGTGCCTGATCGTTCAGCCAACATGTCCTGGAATGAATATTAAAGGAAATTGAGCACCAGTCTGTGCTGCTCCTGGTTCTTCCCGTCTCACCCTTCGTAAACAGGCATCACGATTTTGCAGAATGCTCTTTCTAGCCTAAGCATCTTCTCCAAATGACACCCAGCACAATTCTCCACTTTCTCTGAGAGGACGCTGGGCATAGGGATCCCTTTGAAGAGTTCTTGCTGAAAGCATCTTGTGAGAACAACTATCAAACCTTTTAGTTGGTGGCTGAGGAACAGAAACCCAGAACTGGTGGCAACATGTTTATATGGTGCATTGACAGTCTCTTAACTTACTTGTTAGTGTCATTCTATAAATTGTTTCCATCCTACATACAAGACGTCTTGATGAACTATTTCTGAGTAAAAGAAATGAGAAGTTAACTTGCCTTTCATTTATTTTCCATAATAAATGGAATATTTCCTTGAACACTCTAAGTCATTAACATTTCAATTTATTCATGCGCTTTCTCTCTGGCATCCTAATGGCAATATTACATAATTATATCTGCCATGTAACCATCAACTTTGACAGCACTTTGTATGCCCATAAGTGCCGCTCCCACAGCTTTTGTTAGCCTGTTGGTTTTAGGAGGCAGTTTGCTTTCTTATACCTACTTACTTTTTGCACAGATTGTTAAACAGGGAAACCAGGCCAGTGAATTAAGTGATGAGGAACTGGGTGAGAATCCAAGCTAACTCTTGCCATGTACGAGGCCCCGTTCCAAGCACTTTATATGTATTAACTTATTTAATCCACCTACAACTCTATGAGGCAGAGTCTATTATTATCATCACTTCTATTGTTGAGGATGCTGAGACACACAGAGCTTGAGCAGCAAGTTCAAGGTCATGCTAGGTTAGTAAGTGGGCAGGCTGGGCTTTGAACCTGGGCAGTCTGGCTCCAGACTCGACATCCTTCCTTACTATGTTATGTCACCCCTGGGGACAAGTAGTCCAGGCATATATAAAAGGCTTGCTTTGTCCACACCTTTCCTTCTCCTCTGTGACTTGACTCTTACATATAAACTATTACTGCTACTGTGTTGGGCCTTTGGGCTTAAACGGGTGGGAGAAAAGCGGTCAAGTGGTAACAGCATGATTAATCTTTTCTCATCCCCACTTCAAAACTCAAAATTGTAGATTTTGCCCAAAGACCCAATGGCCTTTGAGAAATTGTTAGGTTTAAAACACATGGAGCAAGCATACATTTTTTTTTTTTAATTTTTATTGGGGAATGTTGGGGAACAGTGTGTTTCTCCAGGGCCCATCAGTTCAAGTCATTGTCCTTCAATCTAGTTGTGAAGGGTGCAGCTCAGCTTTAAGTCCACTCACCGTTTTTAGTTGCAGGTGGCACAGCCCACCATCCCATGCGGGAATTGAACCTGCAGCCTTGTTGTTGAGAGCCCGTTCTAAACAACTGAGCCATCTGGCCACCCCTCCAGCAGCTCATTGTCTTCAATCTAGTTGTGGAGGGTGCAGCTCAATGGCCCATGTGGGAATCGAACCGGCAACCCTGTTGTTCAGAGCTTACACTCTAACCAACTGAACCATCTAGCCACCTGCAAGCATAAATTTTAAGGAGCAAGTTTAAAATACCCCTCCATCCCAGGTTTTACCATTTGAAGACCAGGACTGAAGCCATATGTGGGCCAGCAGGCATTCCTGAACATAAGGCACTCTCGGAATTTATAGGCATCATGACTTTAAATTACAGGTGTTTTCAGTTGGGCTTCCCAAATCAGTACGTTTGTGAGTTCACACGAAACTCTGCTTGGGCACATACTAGGAGGTAATTTAAAGTAGCAACGGAGATGTGTATCTTCCCTTTAAAGAGATACATCAAAATAATTATGCTTGTGTTTTGGCCTTAGAAGCAAAAACCGAGGCTACTGATGTGGTGGGAGAAAGAGGCTCAAAGGAATATTTTAATTTCAGAAAACAGGCATTACTGTCAAAGAAATTACCCTCTTTAATTCATTAAAAAGTACCACATTCCTTTCTAATGAGAATAAAACTAATATTTCTTAATGCTTGTTCATCATTAATATTATGCCAATTATTGCATTACTTTTGGTTGATAAATATTCAGAGGATAAATAAAGCCCACAAGATGGATTACTTCTCCAGCCGTACAGACAAAATTTTCAATATTTTATGGCACATAATTAAATACTGTTTGTTGTTTCCAGAACCAGAACTTGGGACATGTTAATTAATTGCTTCAAAAAGACAGACGTGTTTTGTGGTTGATATTTGGAATCAGATATTTATAAACCCTGCACAACACTACTGATGAATTACACTTGTAGAATAAATCGTACCTGCAGAAGTCTGGGGGCACCATGCCATAAACATCGATCCTGTCACAGAGCTCCAGCGCAATCGTCATCGTGAACCAGCCAGTGCTGAGCCAAGTATTGGAGATCTTCCTGGAAGGAACAATAATTAAGTCTGCAAGCGGGTAAAATAAATCATTATACCACTACCATCATAAATGCTTTCTGGAGCAAGGCTGATTGTAACCCCTCCCCTCACCCCCATTTGGTAAATAGATGGAACTTTACCAGATAGATACCTCTTACCAACAGCACCACCATATTGCATGGTACAATGACAAATGATGTTGATGCGCCACCATGGTGGATCTGTGACACTAAAGGATGCTCAAGGGACTTCTACATCATAAAAAATGATGACCAAAGTTCAGTGTTTAAGTGCGTATTACCACAACTTAATTTTTGTAAGATGATAATCTCCTTGGGTCAACTCCTTATTAACCAGAATACTTCACTAACTAGAACTATTCCTTGTCCCCCAAGCAAGGTGGATACTAAAGAGTTTATTAAATATGAATAAACACAGATGTGTCTGACTATGTATCAGTTGCTCCATCATCGATCAAATGATCTTAGGCTGAAAGCTTGCCTTCCACTAAACTAAAACCAACATCTTGATTGAATGTCTTTCCTCAGGAGTATAGTAAGTCCTCACTTAATGTTGTTGATAGGTTCTTGGAAACTGCCACTTCAAGCAAAACGGCTTATATATAACAAAACCAATTTTACCATAGGCTAATTAATATAAATAAGAGTTAAGTTCCTGAGGCATACTTCTGGTAATAAAAACATCACCAGATTTTTAAATAAACACCCAAAACATTTCGAATATTAAACATTAAAATAAATGTGAGCTATACATAATTTAAGAAAGATTAATAAAAAAGTAAGATTATTTCCAACCCATTTAGTCCAGTTCAGAGTCACAAGTGGCCGGAGCCTATCCTGGCAGCTCAGGACACAAGGCAGGACGAACCCTGGACAGCACGCCCTTCTATCGCAGGGCACACTCACACGTACTGAGAACTGGGATGATGTACACACACCAATTCACCTCAGGTGCACATCTTTGGGATGTGGGAGGAAACTGGGGTACCTGGAGAAAACCCACGCAGACACGGGGAGAATGTGCAAACTCCAACAGACAGTAGCCCCAGCTGGGAATCAATGTTTTTTCCTCCGCAACGTTATAACAAGGTGATGTTGATCAAAATGATGTGATTTGAAGATCTGCTTACATTCATTTGAGAAGGGGCTAATGGCAACAGGAAAAGGACCACAGGAATGCTGATTTTAAATGAGCATTGGCTTTATTTTACCTCAGAACATTTAGAGCCCTCTGAAAAATTTTATTAGAAGACCAAAAATTGACAACATTTAAAGAATGAATCTGTGCATGCCAACATTTATAAGTGTGCCCATTCAAACATCAGTGTTAAGCTCCAACCACATGCCAAGCCTGGGGACAACTGTGGAGACACATCATTAAGGTCTACCTTGACTCTGTGAGAATGACTGTCTACCAAGCTATGCTGCTGTGGATATCAATTCAATTCTTTGGGGTAAAGTGCTTTTACATTTTTCGCCCTCTCCCTCCCCCCAGTGCTTACAGCATGCCTCATTAGCCAGTTTCAAACACCTATCCCCAAGGTCAGACCATCTGACTCTGCCCAGACATGGCACCATATGTGATGTGAATGACAAGACCGCAGAACAGCTTTCCTGCTTGCACTGTGTAGCACCCTTCTTTGAGAAGGAAGAATTTTTGTTAAGCAGTTTGCACTATTTCCATTTCACATAAGGAACAACAACAACAAAAAAGGCATCTTAAGAAGCCCTTTGTTTTGTCAAGAACCTGAGAGGAATAAGTGATTTAGTCATTCTTGAGTTCATAGTTTTACTCATTTTTGTTTTCCATTCCATTGTATCCTGACCCAGTAATAGCTCAGAAAGTACATATAAAAGCTCCTAAGGATGGGAATACCATGGGTTTGTATCTTAACAGTTTCTATCACTAACCAGCTGAATGACGTGAGGCAGGTTTTTACTGGACTTTGAGCCTTGATTTCTCACCTATAAAGCAGGCTTGGGAAGCTCCATCTTCCTGGGCTCCTTTGAGAACTAAATGAGAGAACACCATAGAAAGTGTCTAGTCTGGGGTGCTGATACATGAAGACCCCTTCTTCCTCTCTTGGTTGCCAGGTTGGAGCAAATGAAGTCAGTAATTCAGCCATTCCTTTCAGGGCTTTTTAGGACCCACAAAGAGTCTGACACCCTTTCAACACTCTGCTACTGGCTCTTGTGTAGGGGCCATCATCAGTAGTCAGGGAAGTAATTACAAACCTCTAGAACCTCCAGCCTATATAGGTAGTAACCACCCCCTTTCCTTCTCACTGGGGCTATATATTCATAAGGACTTTGGAAATGTAGGAGGTGAGATGGAGCAGAAATGACTGAATGGGGAAGGGGAAGGGAAAGAAGTGCCTTGCCTCAAATTAGAGTCTGTCTTTACCTATGTGACTGTGACAAAGCCATGGCCAGTTCCAGACTTAAACAGAGTGAGTGACTAATTGGGTATTGGATGTAGGTAGAGCCCAGGAAGTGAATGACAGCTCACTTACATCCTTAGGTTCCTGACCTGGGAATCACACCTGTGTCCCTCCCTATGCGTTTAGAGTTGCCTGGTTGGAACACTCAAAAAAAAAAACCAATAAAAAAAACCACCAAGAGGACTTTTCCCAGTAGCAGAAACTCCCCCATGATTTTGGCTATTTTTTTTTTGTACGATGTAGGAGAGATCAGATGCCACAGCCTGAAACACAGGAGGATGTGGCTCTACAGAAAGAAGGTTTCATGGGTAAAAATGAGAATACAAAGTGGAGGACTAAAGAAACTAAAGTGAAGAGTTCTTTAAGTGCCACTTAAAATTCCCCCGACTTTTTAAATAATAGCCTTTTGACATCATATACTATAGAAATGCAACTGCTTTGTGCTGTCTTTCTTAAAAAGATTTTGAATTCTTTTTCCAACAAAGGCATATCCACTGTTTTTATACTTAATCAGCTATAATAAAGGAATATGAAGAGCTGTCATGTGCTTATTAGGGAAAATTATCAGATATTCTTTTATATGATGAAGTAACACACTGAGCTGATAATTCTATAGTGCACACTAAATTACAATTAAAGGCCTTTCTGCTCCACCAGAATCTCATTTATAATCTCTATGGAAATATCCTTCCTGCAGTTATTTCATTTATGCTTCTTTTATCTGATTACTGTAATATTGGTTCTGAATCATATTTTCCTAATGTACCCTTATTCAATTATAAAGTTATTTTCAAGTACAGTTACTTTCTAATGTCAAAGAACACCACTTGGCCATCTATGTCATTTGTCACGCTTCTTAATTGCAGATTGTTCCTGAGCCATTTTTTCCCCCTCCACTTTTAAGCAGGGTGAAACTTCTATAAATCAGAATCTATTGAATTATCCTATTTCTTCAAAATATTAGTCTGAAATGAATGTCCTGATCATGAAATGTACAAAATTAGATATTCCACACTTTGTGTATCTTTGATACATGCTACATTTTAGTTGGGTTTTGAGAAAAGCACACATAGAGGAAATACTGTTGGATCCTAAAGAAGAGCTGTCTCTACTTGGTTCTTTTAGCTTGAAGTGAGTTGCAGGTTATGAATATGGACACATGACAATATTGAGTCAATACAATATTAGCTTCTTTAAAGTAGTTTTCTAAAGGTAAGAGGCACAAACACTCTGGAAGTGACAATGTACTCTGGCACCCTACAAATCCACAAGTGTGATTCCCCTGTATAGGGACGCTCATAGATGGATGTCTGCACATGAGAAGCCCAGTAGCCAATCCACAAAGATTTGGTTCCCTCCTTATCAGCTGGGCTCACCAAGGGGACAGACCTATTAAACAAAGGGTAGCCACTGGTCAGAATTTAATGAATGTAGTGAGTGGGATATGTCTTGATGTGAGATTGTTTCCTAAAGTTCTCAGTGAAAAAAGGGTGGAATGACTAGTCTCTGTTTCCAACTTAAAATAATTTCTTAAGACGATTCAGAGGAATGGGTAATTATTCTAAATAGCTAACACTGCACCAGTGTTTCAGGAACACTTAAATTTAGCAAACAAACATTTAACTAAAGAGAGAGAAGTATTTCCTATTAAAGAGAGTGTTTCTACTTATTTTGAGTTTTCTAACCAGTCAAAAATGAAACTGTAAATAACTCTCTCATTCTTCTTCCCTTATAAAAGGCTCTCTTGGTTAAATAACTCATTCAAATGAGTGACAGTCTCTCTTATTCGTGGGTTTTAAAAGGCAATAAAAGACTGGATTTTGTGGCAGCTTTTGATGAAGACCAGGATCCCCTATGTGATCTGCTGGCTTGACTGACCACGGGGTCCCCTGGGCCTCCAGGGCAGGATGCCACAGCAGCCAGCTCCCCCTTCCTCTCTTTACCAGATGCCATGTCCATTTCTGCCTGGACCAACCCTTGATGGTCATAAGTTTTCCAGGATTTTTTTTAAAAAAAGCTCTTCCAAGCAAAGAATTTGGAGACATTGGGCTTTCATCTTTTCTTTAAGACTGTGTTCTTCCAATAATGTGCTGCTTAAACTTGCCAAACAATGGATTTAGTGCTTTGTGTTCTTTATTTTAATTATCATATCTCTTTTAAGTTTTAAGATAAGAAATCGACCCACCAACAGTTGTTTTAAGGGAAGGAGGTAAATTACATCACTAAATGTATATTAACTATAAAAGTACACATTTTAGAATTAAGGAAACAAGGAAATTTAATTATTAGATCTATCCTATGAAGCCTGGTCACTAGGCCTTTTCATGTGACGTCACGGAAAGGTTAGATAACATGTCCAAGGCCACACAACTAGTGAGGGAAAGGGTCAGAATTCCAACCGAGAGCTGTGTGTTTGGAATACACTGCGCTGCCCCTTTGATACCTACATTTGGCCAGTTCATGAGTTTGCATCTCTGCCTCATCTTAGGCCACTCCCCTCCGCCCTCCTAACTGCAGCCATGGGTGGCTTTTCTCCAACCCACTGCACATTCTCCCACCTCTGATCCCTTGTACTCATAAGGAGGTTTCTCTCTCCCCTTCCCATGTTCTTTTGAACCTGAATAAATACTCATTGGCTTAGGTCTCAGATTAAACACACATTTTTGAGAAAGCCTTTCCCTCATTTCCTCATCAACTAGACCAATGCTTTTCAAAATATTTCACCCTCTACTGAGAAATACATTTTACATCATGGTTGAGCATACATACACATGTGCATTATTTGTGTGTATGTGTGTGTGTGTGTGGCTTTCATTGCATTTTCTAAAGTGTATAATTCACTGGTTTTTACTATACTCACAGGGTTGGACAATCATCAACACTGTCTAATTCCAGAACATTTTCAGCCTCTCAAAAAGAACCATATATACATCTCCAAAACAAATATTATTTCGTGAGATGATACTTAGCCATACTATGGGGAATGAATACTGATATTGTCTGTTCTATTCCATTCAGTTCCATTCTATTCCATTCCATCCATTACATTAAAACAAACAAACAAACAATCTCGCAATGACCCACAATGTTGGTTTCGTATCCCATTACTGACTAGTAATGAAATTTGGCAAACTTGCGCTAGACTATGGCAGGTCTCCCATCCTGCGTGTCATGGCACCACTTTCTTCCCCTCGCTTGATGCTCAGCACACTGGGGCCACTACTTGGCGAATGTTCGCCCACCCGGTAAGCTTTATATTCTCCATCTGTCTGGGTTCTGACTGTATCCCTGGTGCCTGACACACTGAAGTAGTAGGTACTCAGTAAATATCAGTTGGCCAAATAGATGTTTGCCTTTGAAAGGGAGAGATGAACTCAGGTATGTATTTTTGGTTAGTGCTCACACAAGTGAAATAAAATGTAATAAAGTTATTACCTTTCCCTTATTACCAGTGGAAGCCAGCAGCTGTGGAGCCTCTTCCTCCCAACTAGGGACCTGGCCCTGAATTATCCATATAATTGTTTCAGTGCTGCATTTCACTTTGCCTTATATGTTCCGCTTGAGCAGCCCAGTTTCCAGGAGGTACCACAGATGAGCTCTGTCAATGGCATGAGTAGTGGGGCCACAACAAAACCCCCTTCGCAAAAGCTTGGCTTTTGGTGAATCAGCCAGCCGGGACATGACGTCACCCGCCCCTGTGCCCCGGCCACCCCGCGTCTCTGTACCTGTCTTTGCCAGTCTCCTGCTTGAAGAGCTCATCGAACTGCAGCATCTTGTGGCGCGTGATCATGAAGGCCTTGAGCTGCGGCAGCACCTGGCTCAGAAGCTGCAGGTTGTTGTACACCTGGCCCTTGCCGTCACGCCGCATGTAGCTGCTGGGGCCCCAGAAGATGAACACGGTGCCCTGGCTCACGTTGAGCAGGTCGTGGCGGTTGCGGAGGATCCTCTGAATGCTGGAATGTGCGATGACCCTCAGGCTGGTGCGATTGCCCACGTCGCGCCCGTAGCCACGCGTGGGGGCGTCGTTCATGCGGATGACGCACTCGGTCTGGTCAATCTGGGGGCCTTGCTGGCTGCGCAGCAGATGACCGGAGCTTGTCACCAGGGCACAGTCCCTGCAGTGCATTCTCAGGGGCTGAAAGGCAGGGGGAGAAGGACGCCGTCAGCGGCAACCCTGCCTTGGCACCAGCAGATCACTTCCCTGCTTCAGAAGGCTGCACAGCTCCCGTTGCCTCCTTCCTATGCCAGATTATATTCCTTCTGCTATTGCTATTACCTCATCAACATTCTCTTCCAAATTGGTGACAGGGAGCATTGCACAAGAGGGAAAGAGAGCTAGCCTTGACCTGTCAAATACTGGCTCTGGGCTTTACTGATGGTAAATAACCAAATCATCACTTAATCCAGCAAGGTTTCTGTTACCTCGGTTTTACAGACAGGGATACTCAGGCTTAGAGGTATTAAGAAATGCCCAAGGATGCAGAACTAGCAAATAATGAAGTCATGCTTCCAAGCCCAGGCCTTTCTGAATCCAAAGTTAACCCCAAGTAGGAGAAAAGACTACACTACAAATTGCTGTGACGCTAGCTTTCATGCTCTTAATTCACCTTATTGAAAGTTGAGCATTTATCAGTATTCTTGGATGCTAGACAAATAGGATTCTCCTAAATAAACGTAATCTAAGAATCACATGGGAAAAGACACACAAACTGTAACCCTTCAGATGCTACACTTTTGAAATGGCAATTAGGCAGCTTTTCACATTTTAAGGGGAAAGGGAGAGAGATTGAGTTAGTCCGTCATTTAAAATGTAAAGAAACCTTCGAGCTCAGAGCCACAGACTTCATCCAGTGACCACACATGTGCCCTGTAGAAGTCCTGGCCTTGTAGTGCCCACCAGGGATAACTGCTATGAAAATGCTCAGTTCAGCACCCTGAACCAATGATTTGCTTTCTGAACACCTTCGTGCTAACAAATTAAGCACTCCCCTGTTCATGTATAATGAGGAACATCTCTTAGTTGCTGTTTGACGATAATGCAATTAGGGCCTGAGGCCAAGGCCAGCAAGTGCACAAGAAAATGACAATCAAGAATGTTATGAAGGAGAGTTTCATTGTTAGATTTTCCCCAGAGCCTCTGCCCTCTTTCCCTGTTTAACTTTGAGCAGGACACACGGGCTCCCTGCCCAGCCTCAGGAAATCAGATTCAATTTAATGCTGCATATATTCAGTTTTATATTTACTCTGGGAGTTTCCTGAGCCATAGCTCTGTCATCTTCCCTCACTGCACAATGGCCAAGGGGTGGGGATGGCTCACAGGATGGGTCCAGCCTTGTCTCCACCACGTATTTAGCCATGGGACTTTGGCAAGCCACTAACCTCCCCGTCTC
The DNA here is from genome assembly GCF_036562045.2 of Rhinolophus sinicus. Taxonomy (NCBI): domain Eukaryota; kingdom Metazoa; phylum Chordata; class Mammalia; order Chiroptera; family Rhinolophidae; genus Rhinolophus; species Rhinolophus sinicus. Next base: position 41,692,177 of record NC_133756.1, on the reverse strand, counting down.
AGTTGTCTCATATTTAACTGATAATTAATGCCCATTCTACCTTGGTAAAACTAAAATACACACAGTAGTAAATGGAGACAATTGAAATTGCCACTATTTGACCTGCAAGAATAGCAATTGCAAGGGGTTGAACCAAATCTTTACCCTAGGACCTGGCATGGTGATCTTTCAATACATGAGAGCGGCCATTGGGCTTATCAGTTGGAGCACGTTGTCAGTACTCACCAAATCAGTACTGATCCCTTTGGGTTGATAATTGTACATGGGCTTATGAAATGGAGATTCTTCCATTGCACACTTTCATCATTCATTTAACATCTAATTACTCTTAGGTGACAGGAACTATGCTGGGTAGTAAGAAGGCAAATGGAATGGAAAAACAGAACCCCCCACAGTTTATACAGTTTCTCCATGAGAAACCTCTACTTATGGAGAAGCCCACTGAAAAATTCCTACAAAGATGACAGGGGTATCTGCAAATAGCATGTTACTCAATGAGGATGTCAGGAGACCCAGGGTCTACAGAAAACTTTATCACAAATCAGGTACTTAACCTTCTCGCTTGTAAAACAACGAGAGTACCAGCTAGATATTTGTGGCCAGATGACATTCATTCGGTCGCTCATTTAAAGGACATTTCTCCAGCATTTAACACACCCCTGAGGTACTTATAACTCAGTACACTTGCTTAATAAGGCCACTTGGTAAGATTTCATTCCACTGTACCCTAAGGCCATTGGAACCTGCTTTTTCTCAACCAACACTCCTAAAACTACCATCCTGAATTTTCCAGTTTGATTTATAATTTCAAGGCACTGCAGTCAGTTTTACTAGGAAAAACATTCTGAAGAAAGGTCCCAGCATCTCTTTCCCCCATAATTAATTATTCTGCTGCAATTCTCAGAGCACAGGCTGGTTGATAGGTGAAACATGTGTCACCTTCCGGAGATTCCAAGGCCTTGTGTCTCTTTCTCCTGTGCCCGTGTGAGTCCAGCTGAAGAGCCTTTCAAGGAAGGCCAAGGCTGCTGACAGTGCCATCCTGACCCTCTGTAATACCGACACCACTAGAACACACTGAGGTCTCCCCAGTTCCAGAAAGCCCTCCCTCACATGCCTGCCCATCTGCCTTAGCATCAAGGTATTCATTACCTCAGGCACCAACACCCACTCTTTGAGTTGTGCAGATGAACCAAACAATGCAAAAAAGACTGAAGCCTGAATTATGCCTGAAGTGTCTTTTGGTAAGTGGTGCCAATAAAATAACAATAGCTATTCTAAACAGAATGTGACATTTCCCGCAGCTGACAACAGCATGTACCAAAAGCTGAATCACTTCCAAAGGAGGAAATGTAGTCTGGTGTCTGCATTTGGAGGGACTAATGATGTCTTGGGAGGCAGAATGATTACAAATTACACAAACTGTGACCGTTTCTTGGGATGTGTGACAGGCCTCTGAGAAAGCTACAATCTTTCTCATCACATGCAATTATAATCCTCAGTATCTTAACGATATGGGTGGAAATACTCATGCCTTGGTGAGCTGAGATTCTCCCTTAAGCAATCAGCTGCTGGGTTGAATCACTCAGTGAAGTACAAGAAGGTGAACTTTCCCGCTAGGCAGCCTGGGAGATAAAACTCCAAAGAGGACACAAGAGGGGAGGCGGCTGCCCGTGAACTCACTGCCACAAAGACCTTCTCTCTGGCTTCTTCCTCACAGTATTCAGCTTCCTTGATTCCTGGGGACATTTTCCTTAAAGCTCCATTTGATGAGATGTTTCATCCTTTGATAGGAAACATGGGCACCCATATTAGATCACTCCAATCTCGGTACTCTCTCTTGCATCTGCACCCATAAAAAGCACTCAGTTAATACTAAATAGATAGATGAATCAACACATGAGTGAATGAAACCCAACCTCCTGCCTTCTCTGTCCTCTGAGAAAGCCTACCTCTTGAGACACAGAAAGAAGAAATAATGTGGTGCCTTAACCAATAACTTTCCTGCAGACCCCAGCCCTTTGTACTAATGCCATGGTTGGAGAGAAGAAGGGGGGAGTGCACCGTGGAAGCCTCTGTCTGCAGAGAAAGAAGCTTTGGCTATTTGCTTCAGGGCAGCCACTCGGCCCAGGGAGCCATAATGGCCAGAGCCTAGGGCACTGCTTGGAATTAATGGCTGGCTGGGAAAATGGCCCAGGACACAGTAAGGGCCATTAAGCCCAGCCAGTTATTAATCCCCAGTAAGAGCTTGATGCCAAGGTCATTAAGAGCTATTGTGAGGTGAATAATGCCCAGGAAAATCTACAGCACACGTAGGAGTTACTCATTCTCCAGGAGTTACTCATTCTCCAGGCCGCTGATGCTCAGAGCTGCAGGCCAGACCCTAAGAGCGTGAGACACAGGAGCCTGTGGGAGGCAGGGGGGCTAGTTCTCTAAAGGGAGCATACACATGGAGCTTACAATTTTATTTTTGCTGTCACTTTTGTTTTATGATAGTGTGTAAGCAATTGTCATTATCCCAGTACCTAGGACGGTGTCTGCGACTTAGTGGGGGCTCATGAATATTTCAGAATGCTTCAAAAGGTGTGAATGAGTCTCTTCTTCCACCATCACCCCCCAAAAAAATACCCCAAAATCAGGGAATAGGGGAGCATGACAACTTTCATCACAACTTATTCCTTTGGGCTGTGGTGACAGGAGCAATCCCTGCTTGAGAAAACACGCTTGGGGACTCAAAGTCTTATTTCTGTCACAGCCCACAGAGCAAAAGCAGAAGGAATTCTCCCTGTAACTCAGCTGATGCCTCCGGAGCCTTTCTTAAGAGAACAGATCAGGCGAAGTCAAATTAAACTTGACACCTAAAACATGCAGTGATGTCCTTGCAAACATTTGCAGGATGGCAATCTCAGGCTTCACTTTTCAAAATTCTGATTTATTTGGCAGAGGGAAAGGTACCTCAGAGCATAATGTCCATTAGCTCAGTAATGAGACCAGTTTTGCTCTGGGAGTTGCCTGTTGGTCTGGAGCAAACATAAGATATATTAAATGGCTGCAGGTGTTTAAAAAATCTCTGTACTTTCCAAATATGTTGTTTTCTTGTAATTACTGAGCTTATATTAGCTGTCAATCTTGGTTCACATCGACACTGGGTATAAGCCATTCTGATCATTTAATATGATTCACTAGAAAAATGTTACTCTTCTAAGTTGCTCCTCTCCTTCTTTTTTTTTCTTTCTTTTTTTTTTTTTTTTTTTAAATTGGGGAACAGTGTGTTTCTCCAGCACCCATCAGCTCCAAGTTGTTGTCCTTCAATCTAGTTGTGGAGGGTGCAACTCAGCTCCAAGTACAGTCACCATTTTCAATCTTAGTTGCAGGGGGCGCAGCCCACCATCCCATGTGGGAATTGAATCTAGCCACATGGGATGTGGCTAACCAACTGAGCCATCCGGCCACCCCTCCAGCAACTCAGCCACAGCTCCTTGTCTTCAATCTTTTGTGGAGGGCGCAGCTCACTGGCCCCTGTGGGAATCGAACCAGTAACCCTGTTATTAACAGCTCGCGCTCTAATAACATCCGGCCACTCCGCTCCTCTCCCTCTTATTTAACGACGAGCCCACCCACCAGCCTTCACTGCCAAGAAGTCCTTCTCTCTCCATGCAATGCCACCTTCCATGATTTCCATCTAGTAGTTGATAAGGACAAAAGTGCCCCATGGGCAGAAGGCAGTACTGGGCAGTGTTTAAAACACAGCCTTTGGTGTCACTGGCTTTGAACCTGCTTCTTCCACCCCGTAGGTGGATAATTTGGGGCCATGTGGTTTAGCTCTTCTGAGCCCCACTTCTTCCATCTGTCATCTGAATGTTGTAAAGCCAATCTCAAAAGGAAGGCTTGCCATCTCAATTAATGGCACACCTTCCACCCAGCTGCTCAAGACAAAATTCAAGGATCATTCTTGATACCTCTCTTTTTCTACCTCCTACCAATCATACAATCCTATTGGATCTACCCTACTACATATATCCCACATGCTACCACTTTTCACCATCACATCCTTGCGCCTCCACCTTCATCTAAGCCACCATTGCCTTTCTTTTGTTCTTGCTGCAAACTCTTTACTTTCTTCATTCTCTCCCTCCTGTCTCCACGAAGCTCCTGGGGTGTCCTTTAATATACAAATCAGATCATGTCACTCACCTGCAAAAATCCTCCAGTGGCTCCCTATTGCACTGGGAATAAGAAACTAAAGACTCCAAATCAAACTCTTCACTATGGTCCTCAATACCTGCAGTTTCTATCCTTTTCTCTCTCTCCAGCATCACCTTGTACAGAACTCTGCATGATTACACTGCCATTTCTCTACTGCCTGCTGTGTGATGTGATTTACACTAGTTATTCTCTCACCCAGGCCACTCTTCTCCTGATCTTTGCATGACTGCTCCTTCACATTCTTCAGGTGTTACCTTCAGACTACCACGTAGGCCTTCCCTGACCCCGTAATCTCCACCACCCTTCTTTTCCATTTTTGTCACTCTCTCCATCATCCAGATTTATTTTTTTAAACTCATGTGTCACTACCTAAGTTAACTTTAATTATGGCTGTGTGTTTGCATATTTATTGTCTTTCCCCTTTACTAGAATGTAAGCTCTATGAAAGGAGAGGCTTTGTTTTATTCACATGGTATCTTCAGCACCAAGGACAGTGCCTAGCACAGAGAAGGAATGCAACAAACATTTTTGAATAAATGATGAATGATAAGGCATGGAGAACTCTCCACAGGGTTCAGCACATCAAGAGGATGAAAGAGATGCGCTTGTTGTATTTAAGTATCACTATTCTACTAGTAACCAGTTCCTGATCTTTTCTGTCTGGGTAACTAGGTTGGTATTTTCTAAAGCACAGTATTTGAATCTCCACCCTATGTCATAACCACTTTTAGGATAGGTAATTTTCAAAGAGAGGCCCAGGAAATCTCATTAGTTTTCTTTTTACTTGTTTAATTGCATTCTATTTTTCCAATATATTTTTAACAACTTTATTGATATATAATTTACATTCCCTAAAATTCAACCATTTCAAATGTAAATTCAATGATTTTCAGTGTATTTACAGAGTTGAGTAACCATCACCACAATCTAATTTTAGAACGTTTCCATCATCTTGAAAGGAAACCTCATGCCCATTTATATCTACTCTCTGTTCCCATGCCCAGCCCTAGGCAACCGCTAATATTGTCTCTACAGATTGGCCTTTTCTGGACATTTCACATGAATGGAATCATACAGTCTTTTGTGTCTGACTTTTCATTTAGCATAATAATTCTGAGGTTCATTTATGTGGTAGCATGTCTCAGCGCTTCATTCCTTTTTGTTGCTATAATATCCCATTGTATGAATACACCCCATTTTGTTTATCCATTCACCAGTTTTAATGGAAATGTAAGTTGTTTCCATTTTGTGGTTACTATGAATAATGGGATTATTTAAAAAATATTCTCATACAAATATTTATGTGGACATGTGCTTTCATTTCTCTTGGGTAGATACTTAGGAGTGGAATTATTGGATCATATCACAACTTTATGTTTAATACAAATAAATTGTCAAACTGCTTTCCAAAGTGGCAACACCATTTTACACTCCCACCTGCAATGTATAAAGATTTCAAATTCTCTACATCCTCGTCAGCACTTATTATTGTCTCTCTATTTGATTACTACCATTCTATTGGTTGAAAGGAAGTATCTCATTGTGCTTTTAATTTTCATGTTCCTAATGACTAATGATGTTGAGCATCTTTTCATGAGCTTATTTATGCCATTAGTTTTCAGGTTTCTAATTCCATCTGTTATATTTCACGTCCATACCAAATAAATCACCCCAAAGTTAGGTGATCCTGTCAAACTCTGAGTCAACATTCTGTTTTTCTGCAGGAGTCTTGTACATGCAGGACCCACTAGCTACAGGAGCGTGGGTGGTCTACATATACAGAGAATAGAGAGAAAGAGGAGCCATTTAATCAACACCTTTAAGTCAGGAGAGGTAAATCCAAAGTAAGATAAGGTGAGTGATGGTTGGGTCATATTTTTATATTTAAATCAGATTTTTCTAAATTTGGTTTACCATACGATCCAGCAATCCTACTTCTAAATATCTATCTGAAGGAAATGAAATCAGTATTTTGGAGAGGTATCTGCACTCCCATGTTAATTGTAGTATTTCCTACAATAGCGAAGATATGGAAACAATCTAAGTGTCCATTTATGGGTGAATGGATACAGAAAAAATTATATATATAATGTTAAACATATATAATATATAATAACATTCAGCCATAAAAAAGAGGGAAATTCTGCAATTTATAACAAGCTAGATGACTGGAGGACATTATGCTAAGTGAAATAAGCCAGCCAGAAAAAGAAAAATACTGTATGATCTCACTTACATGTGGAATCTAAAAAAAAAAAAAGTCAAACTCATAGATAGAGAGAGTAGAATGGGGGTTGCCAGGACCGGGGGAGGGGAAAATGGGCAGATGTTGGTCAGAGGGTACAGACCTTAATTTATAAGATAAATAGGGTTTGGGGATCTAATGTACAGCATGGTGACTACAGTTAATAATACAGTATTGTATACTTGAAATTCGCTAAGATAGTGGATGCATTCTACACACAGTAATAATGTGAGGTGATAAATGTGTTAATTAATTTGATTGTGATAATCACTTCACAATGTGTATGTATATCAAGTCATCACATTATACACTTTAAATATATACAATTTTAATTGTTAATTATACCTCAATAAAGCTGGGGAAGACATAACAGATTTTGATAATTAAAGTTATTCTCATAGAAAATTCTCTTTACCTAGTTATATATATTGAAATCAGTTTCATGGAATTATGGAATAGCATTACTGGCAGAAATCTCGGAGATTATCTCTGCCAATAATTCTAAGAGTATGGTTCTCAGACCAGCAGCCACAAGAAAGTCTAGGAACTTGCTAGAAATGCAAACTCTCGGGCTCCACCCTAGACCTATTGAATCCCATGTTCTGAGGTGGGTCCCAGAAATCTGTGTTTTAACAAGTCCTTCAGGTGATATTGATGAATCCTCCAGGTTGAGAACCCCTGGACCAGGCCAGTACCCTCATTTTACAAAGGAAGAAGCTGAAACGCAGGAGGTTATGTGATTTACTAAGCTTACATGCTAAGGGCAGTACATGGAATAAACCCCAGGTCTCCTCACTCCTAAACACCTAAGAAAACCCACCTATGTCCATAGACTGTTCAAAGTCACTGGGGTCTCACCAAAAGGGAATCATGAATTAATAGTGCCCTTAAGATAGAATTTACAAATGAAAGTGGTATAGTGGAGACAGATGAGGAAGAAAGAACATTCTACCCTCAGCAAGGCTGCCTGTCTCTGCACAACTTGCCTGCTTATCTGGAATAGCTGTAGAGCATCGAAACTCCCTATTACCAGGAAGACACTAGATGCCTCTGGGCATGGCTGAGGGCTGCTCTTCCTCTCACAGGTTGGGCTACCAGAGGTGTGGCCAGTCAGAACTCTCCTAAGTGGGTTGAATTGTGTCCTCCCTGAAAAGATACGTTGAAGTCCTACACCCAAGCACCTGTGAATGTGACCTTATTTGGGAGAAGACTTTTGCAGATATAATTAAGATGTAAATCAAGATGAGGTCATACTGGATTAACATGGGTCCTAAATCCAATCGCTGGTGTCCTTATAAACCGAGATCCAGACAGAGACACACAGGGAGAATGCCGTGTGATGATGGAAGCAGAGATTAAAGTGATGTATCTACTGGCCAAGCAACACTGAGATTGCTGGCAACCACCAGACACTGGAAGATGCAAGGTAGGATTCACCCTTAGCACTTACACAGAGAGCAGGGCCCTGCCAAAACCTTGATTTCAGACTTCTAGCCTCCAGAACTATAAGAGAATAAATTTTTGTTGTTTTAAGACACCCAGTTTGTGGGAATTTGTTCTGGCAGATCTGGGAAATGAATACACTGCCACCCACGGGTCTTCACTCTCCTCCTCCAATCCTCCCACCAGTGCCTCCACCAACCCATGCTTTTCCCTTGTCTCTCAGCTTTCGCCCTTGCAGTTTATTCTCTGCACAGCTGCAGAGTGAGATTTTTTAAAGCATAAAGCATGCCATTCCCCTACCCTACTTGAAGAATAAAATCCAAATTCTTTACCTGGTTGCCTGCTTCATGGCCCTCAACTCATTCCATGTTCCGTTCTCCAGCCCCTTTCACCACTGATCTCCTTTCTGCCCCTGGGAGAGACCAGGTGTTCCTTCTTTTGTCTCTGGCTTTTGCTTCCCCAGTTATTCACATGTTTGGACCATTCTCATCTCTCAGGTCTCACATTAAAAGCCTTCTCCTCCAGGAGGCCCTCCCTGATTGCCCTCATTGAAAGGGGTCTATCCCACTTATTATAAAAAATATATCAACCACTAATAACACTGACAAAATGTTCAACGAATGTGCCAGGCACTGTTTTAAGCACAATGTGGACATCATCTAACTTAATCCTAAAAACAGCCTTAAGAGGCAGGTTCTAGCATTTCCCTTACTTTATCAGATGGGGAAATTGAGGCACAAATTAATCACCTGTCATGATGCTGTTTATTTCCTTTATACCACAATCTCTAATGATTTACATTTTAAAAGATTTATTTATTGTCTGTCCCTACCACTAAAATATGAGTGCCATTGGGACAGGGATCATAATGCATGCATGGCATATAGTAGGTGCTCAAGAGATAAAGAACTCTCTTAATGTCTCACTGCTTTGCTTTTTTTGCAAGCAGTAGATGATTTTTCTCTGTCCAAAGGGGGAGTGGATGAGTTGTCAGTGAGATAAGCTGGTTTCTAGAGCCCATTTCTTTTCTGAAATGTTAGTACAATGGTTGATGTTATATACTGGCTCACCTTCCAGCCTTTCAAATAACTCCCTGATGTGATTTCTTTCAAAGGTCACTCATATGCAGCAATTACCTCTTCTAGTTGGAGATTGGATATAACGGCCCCCTGTGCTCATTAAAACAAACAAAAAGATGCATTTTCATTAGAGTAAGGTGGTATTTCATGCTGCCAGACAGGCTTAATTCCATAAAACTGGCTTCTGTTACATTTGAAAGGGCCCTAAAATAAACACAGCATGGCCCAAATCTGGGAAGATAACTGAAAATCAATGGTCAAATGCAAGAGAATTATGAGAACTTGGAAGTTCTAAATATAGCTGAATTATATGGGAGGAAAAAAAGTGAAGATTTCAGTTAATCAAACGAGAAAAAAAAAACTAACTGAACAGAATATTAAATTTGTAGTGTTAAAGTGGAAAAAGCACTGTCATGGGAGTCAGACTTGGGTTCAAATCTCACTCAGTTCAGTAATTTATTGGTAGGTACTTCCTTATTCTCAGCCTCAGTTTTCTCATCTGTAAAGTGGCCATGTTAGACACCCAGTAAATAGTAACAATTACCACTATCATGGCTTAATTATTACAGATACAAAAAGAACCCTCTTGAAGAACCTGCTACCCCTCTCTCCTCATGTTCAGTCACTCACTGAGCCTGCTAACTCAACCTCCTTTTTCTCTGTTGAATTTGATCATTTCTGTCTGTGCATTGCTCCCCTCTGACGCATCCTTGGTCCAACCTGCCCTCTTCACCCAGTCACTGCCATGCCTCATAACCAGTCCTCTCATATCCATTCTGTCTATGTTTCATACCAGGCAGAATGGCCTTTCTAAAATGCACATCTAGTTAGGACATGCTTTTGTTTATTATCCCTAAAAGTGGCCCTGTGTTGCTCTGAGGATGAGGTTCTTTCAAGTTCTGATTCCTTGCCAAGTCCTTCTTTACGAAATACCCCCCCACGGCTCTCTACACTCCAGTCACACTGACTTTATTTGACTCTGTAGCTCTTTGTGGTGCCAAGAGGCACTATTCATAAGACTTGGCCTTGGGGCCTTTTACATGCTTTCCCTGGAACTTGAGTTTCCTCAATTGTAAATCAAAACAATAATACCTACTTTGCAGAGTTACTTTGTGAGATAATAGCATTCAAAGTTTCCCTTCCCTGTCTCCTTTCTCCATCTATGACTTTTGTAACTCCACTGCTTATTCAAGGCCTCATTTTCTCAGAGAAGCTTCCCTGAACTCCAAGACTAGCTTTGCATCTTGTTTCTCCCTATTCTCATCCTTTCTGCAATCACTGCTTCAGTGTCTCTCTTCCTCACAAAAATGGCAAGGTTCTTAAGAGCTGGGTTCATGTCTGTGTTGGGTTCAGGTCACCAAATATCCCCAGGATACAATATATAGTAGGTGCTCACGAAATATTTGCTGTACAAGTAACTAAATTAGTTCATGCAGGTGAAGGGACCATTCCAAAACCATAGCCTTTCCCAGGCTTTCTGTTTGAGTTTCCATTTCCATTTGATATGCCCAGGTATAGACCAAGAGACAAACTCATCCAAAATAGAATATTCAATTTGGTGCAAATACTCATTCTTCTCATAGAAGACTGAGTAGTACAAACCAAACTGATTACACTGAAACCTTATTTCTGTTCACTTTATTATGTAAGTGTAAAGGAAGTTCCCAAATGAGCCATTATCTGAGATTCTGGACACTGACTACTGCCAAGTAGCAAATAACCAGATTGTGTCAGTGTTGACATTTTGGGCCAAGCTGATGGTTTGTTTATTGAACTGCCTACTTTAGGGACTCTGAGAATAGAAGAATGACCATCAGCCGCCTAGATAACAACTCAGCACCCGAGCTGGAAATACATGAGTAAACAAAATCATAATTTTTTACTTTGCCAAGCTCAGTAAACACCATTGTGATGAGCTACCAGTGAGGCAGCCATTAGCTACCTAAATAAAGCATGAGGCTAAGAACAAGATTATCGATGCGAGCACAGTCTACTCATTTGCTGACCACTGATGGACATGGGCCATGATGTACAGACTGGGGAGGTACTTTGCCACCTGCTTAAATTTGCTAAACATGATGTATCCTCTGGGCTGCAGAGTGACTTACTTTGTATTAGTAAAAAATTGCCTTCTTTTTCTTCTTTCCCCATTTCATTTTCTCAACACATATTATTAAGTACCTACTGTTTGTGTAATGAAACCTCTTGGGTAGGCTGCCTAGTTTACAACTGCCTTCACTCCACCGGCTATACCCAGATTCAGAGAGGGGTTCTAAAATGCAAGGAAGCTGCCTCTTGGCAAGAAGAGACAGGTGTCCCAGCTCCTTTAAGAAGCCTGAGAGTGAATGAAGGCAGATAGAATTGATAGCTTCAGGGTTTAGAAAGGGTTTTGTTTTTGTTTTTTAGAAATTGGGCAGATTTTCACCCAATATTTTTTTCTTGATACTCCTCTTTTGGCTTTATTCATTTATATTAGATTTTTCTTTAGATCATACCCAACCATATTAGTAGATCCATAACTTCTTAGAGGCATTCAGGATCCTGATTCATGCCTTCAGCCATCCACTCCATGGAAATGTCTCTCATATTCTGACTCTTCCTAAATTGGATCTTGCGTTCCAACTCCCTGGAGTCCTGTGGGTTGTTTTCATTTCTACTGAGGGTGCCAATAGAAACCAAGTTTCATATATGACAAAATGACAATAATAATGGCTACCAATTTTTACAGAAAACCTTTTCATATTATTATTAATATCTTAGTTAACCTAAAGTAAAGCAATAAGGTCTGTATTACAACCTTGGTTTATATTTGAGGAAAGAGAGGTTCAAAGTTAAATCACTCAAGGTCATAGAGTTTCTAAAGGTCATAAAGGTTAAATCACTCAAGGTCATAGAGGCACAGTCTATGTTGAATCCTACTCCCAAGTGTGAGCATGCTCTGTCCACCATAAGAGGCACAACACAGTTGAGTGGAAGGATTGCAAAGAAGATTGAAGAGGTAAAGAGGAAAAAAGAAAGCCTACAGAGGGGAGGGACTAGTAGAAAACAAAAATGGCAGGAAAACATAGAAAGCATTGGAAAATACAGAAATTAGAGGCATTGAGATACTCAATAACTGTAAAAATTCTTCAGAGGCCAGAAAAGTTAAAGAGAAAATTTTGCAGAACAGCTTGGAATTCTGGAGGCAGTAAGTGCAAGAAGAAACATTTCCACACCACTGAAAAGCCATCGGTATACAACACACTGAATTATAATACGTGACATTCATAATGGGGATCCTAAGTCATCAAGAAAAGCTTAAATTAAGTTAAGCTTTGTTCACTTAGGTAGGGAAGTATAAAATCAATTTGGACCCTTCAAAAAAAATTTAGACAAATACGAGTTGGTGCTAAAAGGGACTATGCTTTTATGTTATTTTAAGCTTCATTTGTTCATAAAATTCATTCCTCGACCATGCTTCAAAATGAGGTGCTAGATTACTTTGAAAAGTTATTGCTGAAGGGTAAATAAGTGTTGCTTTCCTCACTTAAGTGTTGATAGACTTTCCACCGAAATTCATGCTTCCCTTACAGTCATAGATGGAAGTGGCTGCTCAGAGATTATGTTTCTCATCCCTAGGACTCTAGGGGGAGCCATGTGCCTCCCAATAGAATTGGAGCAGAGGTCATTGCAGAATTTAAGAAGCAGGTCCCTTGTCCACTCTCCTTCCCTTTCGGATGCCTTGATATAGGTGGTGCAATGAACTTGGAAGCCATGTGTCAACTACGGCACAGCAAAAATGGAAGGAGACCAAGTCCCTGAATCATTGCTTGGATGAGACATAGGAGGAACTCTCACTTTTTTGACTCTGAGCAAGAACCATTATACATTTTTTGGATCTGTTTATGAAGCAGAAGGCATAACTGTTATTATTATATTAGGCAGCCAGGAAATTTTCTTTTTTGTCCACTTATTTTAGTAAGTGGCCAGAGTGCAGGAATCATGTTTTCCTTCTAAAGTACAGTTCTGATCATATCAGTCCTGCTCAAAGATCTTCCATAACTCCCTATGGACTACAGAGGGAAAGCTACTAAAAGTGACCCTTCTTATCTTACTTTTTTACTGATACATTTTGAGAACCCTAACCTCCCCCAAACGGAACAACCACTCATTTACCCAAATGTGCCAAGTCTTTGTCTTTGCCCAATGAGAAGCACTCCTGGAACGCACTCCCAGGCTCACCCAACTCCAGTTACTGAAAACCAACCCACCTTTCAAAGTCCTCTGTAAAGATCATTTGATCACAAGAGTTGTGCTTAATTTCATTGCTGGGGTTTAAATCGCATCACTTACCAACTATTTATCTTGGGCGAGTTACTTAAGTTCCCTGTGCCTTAGTTTTCTCATCTATAAAATAATGGCAATGAGAGAACCTACCTCATAAGGCTGTGAGGGTTCAGTTAGTTGAATACACAGAGCCTCAGTCTACTCTCTGCCCTCCACAGATGCCACTTCATACTACAAATTATTCCTTCACCAATCTTGACCATTCTTGTGTCACGAACTTGGGAGGCAGAATGACTTTTTATCTCTGTATTCCATGCTGTCCCACAAAGTGGCTTAAATACAGAAGATGTATTTGTTGGTTGAATGAATTAATATATGAATTTCTAAAGCTGCAGGAATTGGGTTTCATCTTTGCATTTATTCATGATTCGCTCATAAGACTATGATTTTTACCTCCAGCTTGAATTATAATCAGAAAATGACAAGGCTTTTCAAAAATATCCTGAAGTTCTGAAGAGGCTCTGATCATTTTTCTGACCTCCAATGACAATGTCCACCCCTTGAGTACGGGGATCTAGTTTACTAAGAAGTTTTGTTTCAGCTTTGTAGACATGAGACTGAGTGAGTTGCACTGGCCAGGTTGAGCAGAGGTAGACACTCTCGTCTTTTGTGCTTATTCCTGGCCATGCCTGAGGTGTCTGAGATACCCAGGATTTGTCTGGAGAGGCTATAGGAGGGTTAAATAATTTGAGGCTAGAAGGACTAAATATCCTTCAAAGCTGACAGTGCAGGAGGCCAGGGCAGGGGTCACTGAAGGAAGGCTTGGTAAATATAGAGCCTGACAAACTGTATTCCCCACTGATCTGGTCTGGCTCATTTTCAGCTGCACTCACGGCTGACATGGTGTTTGTTTTAAAAATAAGACTTACTTAGGAGGAATGCCTGGACTGTCAATCAGTCTTCAAATGTAGGAAGACATGTCTGTATAGAAATTATTAGTGTTTAAAAATATTAAGCAGTGAAACTCCGCCATTCCTTAACTGGTGTCTTGGATTAAATTATTCTGCTTCCTAATGAGCGTTTCCAGTTGGATGGCACACCCTCAGCAGATCATGGCTGAGCTCATCTTCAGTCTCCCTCATCTGCCACTCTTCCTCTGCTGTAGTGAAGGCTCTGGCCGCACCCAGCTGCCCAAGCTCAAAGCCTGAGAGTCATACTAAACCCCTTCCTTTCCTTCTCCATCTCAACCAAGAAGGCATTAAGGCTGGTTATTCTTCATCCTCAATTTCTCTCAACTCTGTTCACGTCTCTCCATTCCTACTCTAAGCACCTCAGTTTAGCGCTCCACCATCTCTCACCTGAATTACTGCAGCTCTTTACAACTGTGGTTTATTTGTCAGGGACCCTTGCTAGACTACAAATACCTCGGAGGTATTGTCTTATCCAGGGAACTGAGCTCAGGATCTGACACACCATAAATGCTCAATAAGTGGTCACTCATCTTCAGATCATGCTTCCAGACGTTGGAAGAAGCCAAGGGGAAACTGAAGTAGACTTTTAGCCCTGCCCCCAAGATTAGGACCTATGAGACAGGGTCAGAAACCCCCACATCCAAGTATAAAGAAATCTGAATACATTTCAATCCACCTTCAGTATAAAGGACTTATTTTTATTGTAAGTGATTAGAGGTCAGGGAATATATCTTTTAGGATTAATTACATTACAGAACTGTGAAAGGACCCGTAAGCACTGCGCAGTGGGAGCTGACACCCTTTTACTCTCCTCCATGTCGTTAACTCTCATTAGCCTTCTGTCTTTGGAGCAGAGGTGAAAGAACTCTTTGTCAGCACCACTCCTCCTCAATTCCTTCCATCACCCGGGAGAACATTCACATTGGAGCAAAGGGTTCTAGGGCAGCCGATGACCCAAACCACTGTATTCCTCCTGGGACCTCTGCCTGCCTTGCTTTTGATCAATTTAGAGGCAGCCTGTGGGGTGAGGGCCAGACTCCAAGAGTGTGTTTTGTAGCATTTCATTCATTCATTCATTCATTCATTCATTCACTCACTCATTCACTCATTCATTCAAAAAATCTATTTCTTAGTACTTCACTATGTTCCGAGTACTGTTCTACCTGCTAAGGATTCAAGAGTGAGCTAATCAGGCAATTCTACCAACATGAAGGCTACGTATAAACTGAGGAGATGGAGAATAAACTGATAAAGAAGTGGTTGACAGCTGCTGTCCCCTCTATTGACTTTGGAGAGCCCTGGCCATTATGCTGCTCCTTGGCACATTTTTCCTGCCCTGGAGAGTCACTAATGTAAGCTCTCTGAACTCCTCCCAATGACACCTCCGCAAGTCCATTCCAAGGCTGGAATTAGGCCTCTGAGATAAATCAGTCCCAGCTCCACACAAAGACAGTGCAGCGAGGATGCATGCATGTGCCTTTTAGAAAGCAATTTTACATGCAATAGGCCATGCTGTGCCCTGATACAGAGACAGCAGGTTGACGAGAAGGAGGAGGAAATTAACACAAGAGGAGCTGAGGTTAATCCAAAGCGCCCACGGGGTCTGAGCACAAAGATCCCCTCCCTTGGCTAAGAGGCCAGGAGTCTCTCCTTAATTACATTTCCCAGGGCGCTTTCCCCCACGAAAATGGCAACGAACAGGCCAAAGGTGGCATGACATTTACATGAAAGAAAGAACAGCCCTGGGAGGTGAAGGAACTTGCCCAAGGTCACACAGGACCTCAGTGCCAACAAGGGGACCAGAATTCTAGTTAAAACTTCCAGCCTAGTTCCCTTCCCATGATGCAATGCTGCCTCTTCACGGACAGTCTGGGAGATAATATTCTTTCCTGACCATAGTTTGGACAAGTGCAGGCATCCTTATGGAAATGAGCTCCGTGATAGAAGACTGAGCGCATCTACCTGTATTTACGTGTTTACTATTTAACATCCACTGAGGGGAGTTAGGCCTCTGAGCCAGGACGTCTTGGCAGGTGGAGGCTGTGCAGTTGGAAACGAGGAGACCTGCCTTTGCGGGGAGGGGCAGCGAGAGGGAGGGAGGCTTTAGGTGGGCCAGTGATCTTGACACAATGGGGAGAGCTGTGAACTGGGTGACCATGACAATCGTTTGTCCCCTTCTAACACTCTCTTCCTTGCATCACCTCCATTTGACCCACCCATTCGTCACCACATCAGCACATCAACGCCTGCCTCCTAGTCACCCCAGGATATGACTACAGAAGAACCCTGTGTTCTAGACCTTTCTTAATCACATGTCCTAATCAAAATCCATCTAGTACAGGACACATTTTTTCCCCAAGACTATTCCAGGTACTCAGAGAAATATAATCCTCACAAAGTAAATCGTGTCCAGGTATAAGAACGCTTTCATTGTAATCGCTTTGATTTCTTAAGCCAAAGGAGTGACTGTGGTGGAATATCAGGCATTTTAGTGTCCTTGGAGTGGGACAGGGACAGGTGTGTGTGTGTGTGTGTGTGTGTGTGTGTGTGTGTGTGTGAGAGAGAGAGAGAGAGGAAAAAATAGGGGTTTCAGAATTGATGGGGTTTTTCCAGCACCTTTTAATGCCTGTGATATTTACGCCTAGGATAAACAGAACTCACAGAGGGAGGGCTGGGGACCAGGGGTAGATTCAAAAGAAGTTAGAAGGGGTAGAGAGCCTGTGAGATGACATGATCAGTGTTCAGGTGACATGGAAAGGTGGGTCCCAGCAGACAGAGTTGGGGAATAGGAAGCTTTTCTGGCTCCCCGTACTGGGCAGCCAGGGATCTGGTGCTCCTTGGACTGTGATGGTTGGTCCTCATTTGCTCCATCACATCAGGCTCGGAGGCTGCTAAACAGCTGTCTGTGTGACACCTCCTTCTGTCTGCGAGGACCATGGATTTTAAAGACAAAGATCATATCCTGCCCTGGTCTCCGCAGGCAGGTCTACTGCCCCATTTGTTTCTCTGCAGAGTTTCTGGGCCTCATGTCTCAACATCTTTTCTGCAATCTCCAGTATCAGTCTGTCACTGAGAACTTCGATGGCCTCTCAGAGGTGTGGTGCTCTCCCAATGCACGTTGATGCACTTGCCATTCGATGCCTCTGAGGGCACAATTTCTGGTGGGGAGCTGACCCCATCTGGTGTGCGGTGTCAGAATCATGACATGGTCCCCCAAGCCCCAAGTGCACAGGAACCCAGCAGGCCTCTCCTCCAATGGCTTGGGCTGCGCTGTAGCTCGTTGCCTGGGCTCGCTCTGAATTCTCACGGTGATAGTGACTTTATCCCAGTGGGCTGTCTTCAGCCAGCATTAGCACAGGACACCCACCTATGGTACCCAATTCCTTCCCCTTTTACAAACTGCCCCAAGCTCTTCTAGTTTTCTCTGCAATGGCCCAGTTCAGCCATACCACCTTGCTCAGCCTCCCACCTCTCTGTCTCTGTTGTGTAAACACATAATAAAAAGTGCAGCAGGTACAGAAAGAAATTTGAACCCTAAATTCTAACTTTGAAGGCTCTTGCCTCCCTCCTAGCCATGATTTCTGAGCCTGCCCCCGATTTCAGGTTTGCTTTTATGAAGTTTCCTTCTAGATCTATTTCATCTCACAATTTAGAAGGGCTGTGGATTCCAATACTGGATGCTGTTATGTCAACACAAACCTCTGGCTCCTTTTCATGCCTCTCAGTGTTGGAAGGGCTTAAATGGCATTTGTCAGCACAGAGGCTCTGCCTGGCTCTGGTGGCCCCTGACAAATATTCCTTGATCAAACTCTGGCCAGGCTCCTCAGAGGCTTCTCTATGAGGCTCATGAACCTTGGCCTACAAAGACTTGAACAAACTACTGACACAGCTCAAGGCTGCATCCTAAGATGACCCTGGCTCCCTTTAAAGTGCCTGCCAGGGGACACTCAAGGCTGCCAAAAGAATGTACTCTTTGTTTCTACCAACACCTGAAGACAGGGCCCTGTCTCTCAGCCTCCATGGGGGGACAGGAGCCTAACTTCAATAAATGCCAATTAACAAACCCAGATAGGTTTCACAGGCACCCCTCCCCCATCCTTCTCGATTTTTATAATTTTTCACTTCCCTGACTCTGCTGAGCGCTGTCTCACTCCCTTTCCTATGCCTTCAATCTCTCTTTAAAACTCCCAGTTACCTTTGTGCAAATTGAAGTTGAGTTCAGTTCACATTGGACGCTTTTCCTCATTCTTCTCTATTGAACCAGTATATTACTGATTAAAATCCATCTTTATCACTTTAACTAGTGTCCGACTTTGTTTATCTTTGACACCCTGAAATTGAGACCAAGCTACTGTCACCTTGCTCAGAGCTGCACCTAGAAATGTGCAAGGCACTTTTAGTTAGTAACCCAGAAAAATGAGTTTCTGTTATATGAAAGATAAACTTCCAGTGTATTCATTTGCTAAGGCTGCCATAATAAAATATCACGGACTGGGTGTCTTGATAACAGAAACTTATTTTCTCATCGTTCTGGAGGCTAGAAGTGTAAGGTCAAAGTGTCAGAAGGTTTGGTTTCTCCTGAGGTCTCGCTCCTTGATTTGCAGATGGCCGTCTTCTCGCTGTGTCCTCACATGGCTGCCTCTTGCTCTCTGTTTTCTGTGTCCTAATACCTTCTTATAAGGACATCAGTCATATTGGATTAAGGCCCACCCTAAAGACCTCATTTTAACTTAATTACCTTTTCAAAGGCCCTATCTTCAATTAGAGTTATAGTCTGAGGTAATGGGGTTAAGACTTCAACATACAAGTTTGGGGGAGGACACAATTCAGCCCACAACACCCAAATGTTCTCAGAATTATTTATTCAAAAAGAACACAGATGTTAGAGGAAGAAAAATAGAAAGCTTCTGAGCTATCATATCTTCTAAAAGGGCCAATCCAGAGGAGTGTCCCACTTTCAGATGTGAGAACAACATTGGGATCTAACTATAACTCTCTAAAATACTAGGTTTTTGCATGTTCATTTCCCCCAATACATATAACTGGGTTTAAATTTTTCAGTTAAAAATATCAAACAACTGCAATTTTCATAAGTTTGTTTTACTGGTCTACAGTGTGACCATACTGAGGTCAAAGAGACAGAAGCCTCCTTCTTCGAGTTCCATGTAAACTAGTTCACAAATCATGAATCTAGCTTGTGTTGCTGAAAAGCTTTGAGTCCACTAAATACGTCTATTTTCTGGGTGCAAGCATTCATTTGAAGAACACACTGGATCTACTACTGTTGCAAGCAAATACTGCATTGCATTGGCTTCCTTGGTCTGCATGTTTTAGGGGTACATGCTTCATATGAGGAATCAAAACTTTTCAGAAAACCCTTTCTTGGGTCGGGAAAAGTAAAATTTCAACCGAAGCATATGTCAAACAGAGAGGTAGGTAAACTGCTGTGTCTGTAAATCTCTCAGGAGCTCAGTTTTCCTAGGAAAGTTGCAGTTATATTACAAAGCAAGGCATCTGCTTCAGTGTGGTATTTGTAACCACCTTCATTTTCTGTTTTTATGGAATTGATGGCAAGCGAAAGTTTTCATTAGAGTAATTAAAATAACACTCTCTTTAGAAGAGAGAAATGATGCATGCTGGGCTTCTAGGAACTGGCTATGTCCCAGACAGCACTAAGCTAAAAATTCAGACCCAGTATTTGGTTGGCTGGAAAAAAAAGAAAAAAATCAGAAAAGAAAAAAGACAAACAGGGGCATGGCACAGACTGCTGAATGGCACGACAGCATCTATGTATGAAAGGCATTTCTGTTCTTATTAGGAGGTCTGATTACACAGGTCTCACATTTCCCCTTAAGCCCCCTGAGAGGAGTGTGAGGTGCAACCTAGTAAATTGTCAGCACACATAAAGCTAAGATTTAGAGAGTGGTTTCCACTGTGCATCCTATAAAATGTGTCCCACGAGGAAGATTAGTATCAATCACAGGCTTATTGGAGAGGGAGATGGGAGCCAATGATAACCTGGCACTATCAACTAGAGTAATGGTCTAAGAAGAAAAAGCAATCAAAGAAGAGAAAGGAATAGCACGAAAGAAAGGGAGAAGTAGAAAATCAGAGTGCAATGTATCATATTGATGAACAGGCGCTGTTATACAGGACAAAGGCTCATGTGAACAATGCATGTTCCCAAACAATGGATAGTGCTCAGCTTAAGGAGAGTGCGAGGCGACTTAAGCATCACATCTAGTATCGCTCTGGGCACTGAGCACCAAAAAGTGATGAAGTCATTACTACTCAGGAATCTTGCCTGTCCTACCGTGTTTCCCCGAAAATAAGATCTAGCCGGACTATCAGCTCTAATGTGTCTTTTGCAGCAAAAATTAATATAAGACCCGGTCTTATTTTACTATAAGACCGGGTCTTATATAATGTAATATAAGATCGGGTCTTATTTTATTATAAGACTGGGTCAATATAATATAATATAACATAATATAATATACTGGGTCTTATATTAATTTTTGCTCCAAAAGATGCATTAGAGCTGATGGTCCGTCTAGGTCTTATTTTCGGGAAAACACGGTACTTGAGAATCATTGGCTAATTTCAGAGAATTCTAAGGGAAATTGTCATTCTAGTTTCACAGATAACTTCATTTTGGAAAAGAGAAAAGCAACATTCTCCAGCCCGAGCCAATTTGATTAGTTGGATTCCGGTAGACTTATTTGAGCGGCTATTCCTCATGATGTGAGTGGATTAGCAGGGGGTGGTGGAAAGGTCTGACTATTTTTAAAAAGGCTAGTTTGACTACCTTTTTTGAAAGACTGATTTGAAGTTTCTCATATCTTAGAATTCTTTGACACTCCTCTTATCAAGAGATGCAGTCTAATTCCCCTAACTATGGGCTGATCTACTGCCTCACCTCCAGTGAATGGAATGCATTGGAAAGTGTCACTGGGTGACTCCAGAGGCTAGATCAGAAATGGTGATAAGGCTTCTGCCTGGCTCCCTGTTTTGGGATGAAGGACCCTGGAACCCAGCGGTCATGCTGTGAGGAAGTCCAGGTAACACGAAGAGGCCATTTATAAGCATCTGACTAACAGCTCCTACTGAGGTCTCAGCCCCAAGAGATGTGAGAGTCTTTAATGATTCCAACCCCAGACTCTGACTGCAACTGTACAAATCATATGAGAGATCTCAAGGGAGATCTGCCCAACTGGATCTGCCGTGTTTCCCCGAAAATAAGACCTTGCCAGACCATCAGCTCTAATGTGTCTTTTGGAGCAAAAATTAATATAAGGTCCAGTATTATAGTATATTATATTATATTATACCTGGTCTTTAATATTTTATATTAAAATAAGACCGGGTCTTATATTAATTTTTGCTCCAAAAGATGCGTTAGAGTTGTTGGTCTGGCTAGGTTTTATTTTCAGAGAAACACGGTACTTAACCCTCAGAACTAAGAGACAATAATAAACATTCCTAGGGTTTTACACCAAGCTTGGGGTAGTTTGTTACTGATACATTTGGTAAGAGGCATGGCATAAACCCCATTTTCCCCTCTCTCCCAAACGATAGGACTACAGTGAGAAAGAGGTTGAAAATCCTTTGGGACTGCCTCATGAGAGCAACACCATAGCATGGCAACCACATTCCAGGCACTTTAAAAATGCCAATTAAACAGGAGAATCCCCTCCCAAACACACTTGTCATCTTTACATGGATCATAAGGCAATGCCCCAAGTTGTAAAAGCATCCCCAGTTTACAGTTCAGAGTTATTGCTGAAGCCTTTGCTCAATATTATCAGTACAATTACAGTTTCCTTCATCAGCAAAATAATGCAGGTACTTGGCTCAGTTCTTTCCATTGTTTTGACAGTATAAATGCAATCGGTGGGGCTTTCATGGAGAATATGATTTGGGTCTGTTCCCTAAACTATTGTGTTTGCCCCATGGCCTGATGTCTGTGGTTTGATTTCAAGGCCTGTGAGTTTTCAGGCCAGTGTCAAGTCTAAGACAGGAATCTGGAGGAGGGAAATGAAACACGAGATACTCCTACATTCCCATAATTACGAGCAAGATGGCAACGTGAGAAGCGCATTTTTAAAAACGCGTGCCACGGCTGCAGGCACATCTAAAGTGGGTTTTCTAGCAACAGGAACGAACCTCGTAAACACTGCAATGAAACTGGGCAAGAACCTTCAGCATCCCTTCTGCCACGCAGATCACTGTGAACAAAGGACTCAGGCATGTTTTCCATCAAGCGGGCTCGTTAGAAAGTCTGTGCCGAAGTCCCTGCAGGCCGAGCTTCAGAAGAAACATGGATTGGAGAATGGAGATGGTGCTCCAGACAGTGTGGGGGGCTTTCTGCTGGGATTGTCTGCATGCACTGCTCTCACTTTTCTGCTCCGTTAGAGACACAGCCACCTCGGGGAGACCTCCTGGGGGTGTGAGCATCGGGTGACACCTTATGAAAAGCACAACAGCAAAAGCAGTGGGCCAGTCCTCACTGCCCTGCAGAGCTTTCTCCTGCCACCACAACAAAGCTCACTGTCCCTACTGCTTCACTCAGGAGCCATGAAGAGGACTCCTCCTTTCATGCGTCCTGTGTAGAGAAAGGGCATGTTTGCCGATGTTCCATGCCCCTGAGAAGTGGGGAACATTTTGAAACTTGTGCCTCTAACAAATTCCATTTGGGCAGATCCAGGTGTATTCTCCCCTGCCCTGTCATCCAGAGGATGTCATTTCTTTACAATGGAGCAGTTTAAACTGAGATGGCATTGTTTTCCTTCCCAGAAGCTCAAGGGATCTGATGCAGTTTCACTTCTTCCCAGGGGTTTCAAGGAACCGATGTGTCCAGCTGGTAGAGCCCAAGGGCTGAGTAGAGGGCCCCTCTCCCCACAGTCCTGTGACAGCCTCTGGCTCCCTGGGGAAAGGTCAAGTTCATCTATTATGTGATTTCCTTGCTTTCTTTACCTCATACTCACCTCTTTCCGTACTACTGAGATTTACAAAATCCCAGGTAGGAACGTTCAATAATATACAGTAAAAGATCGCTTTTTCTTCTAGTAATAAAGGATACAAACCAGAGGTTTCAATGTTTCAAAATCAGGAGCTTTCTAGTTTAAGAATACAAGAGAAACATGCAAAAACCAAATTTTAACTTCCCTTGAAAACTTAGAGGATCTGGGTTACTGGGTTCCTGTTCCCTCATGATCTCAGTCATGTGAAGCTGACATGTAGAGGGCATTGGTCACGTGCCCTTGGCATTCACCAGGCCAGCCTCACACATTTACAACTCCTTCCTGGCTCCTGGACGCATCTGTATTTGCACCTCCTAAAACTATACCAACTGGATAGCTACCAGCTCTGTTCTCCAGTGGACAGAAAATAACACTCTCTGTCATTTTAATACCTGGTGGAAACAACCCCTATTCTACTTCACTGACAGTCTGATGTGGAAGGAAATAGAAATTGGCATCATGTACTTGAAGAAAGGCTCTCTCACTACAAGCGCTCCCATCTTTTACTGCTGTGGAGGCAGTGGACAGTCCACTCCCAAGTCCACACGACATGGACAAGGTTTGCTCCCCTTGTGCTCACCGACTCTGAACTATTACAAGACCTAGTCTCCTTTTTTTGAATGATCCTACCCAGACTTGTAGCACCTCATATCCCATT
Organism: Rhinolophus sinicus; assembly: GCF_036562045.2. Taxonomy (NCBI): domain Eukaryota; kingdom Metazoa; phylum Chordata; class Mammalia; order Chiroptera; family Rhinolophidae; genus Rhinolophus; species Rhinolophus sinicus. Next base: position 41,668,289 of record NC_133756.1, on the reverse strand, counting down.
CATGTCACTGCGAATCTGCCTTCCTTTTGAATTGCTCGTGTCAGTCAGAACAAGAGGTCTTAACACTGAGGCTACCGCATTGTTTTTGAAACCATTATGAGTATGCTACTTTCCCTCAATTAAAAAAGAAACATTTGAGAAGTTGTTGAATATCCTAATTTCAGTGCAATATCCCACCCCCTTTTGTGGATGAAGGGCAGTTTAAAGGCTTGAGAATGGTGTTATGTTCTCCAAGATGAAACATTTAGAAAAGACAATAATTTAAAAGAGAGAAATCCCAGTGAGTTTTCTTTGAGTAAAAAGACTGACATACAAAGAAGTCAAAGGCAGTGTTAAATACGGCTGTAAAAAAAAACTGGGACAGGAAGTCTGGCCTGAAATCTCAGCTTCTTCCCCAAACAGCAGCAAGTGACCTTGATCAAATCAAAGAGCGTTTTTTTTTTTTTGCGGGGTGGGTTGGGGGGGGCAGTGTTTGCATGAGCAATCACCGCTGTTTACTTTGAGGAAGAAGCATTACTTCTGCTGTAGCCACTCTAAGAGGTACTTAATGGTGACCAAAAGTCAATCTTCCTCCTGGAGAGGAGGAGGAGGGGGAAGAGGAGGAGGGAGGGGGGGAAAGGGGAGAGAACCGGGGAGGAGGAAGAGGAGGGAGAGGAGGAGAAGGAGGGGAGAAGGTGGGAAGAGGGGGAGGTGGGGGAGAGGGAGGAAGAGGAGGGAGGAGAAAAAGGTGGGGGAGGAGGAGGAGGAAGGGGAAGGGAGGAGGGAGGGGGAGGAGGAGGAGGAAGGGGAAGGGAGGAGGGAGGGGAGGAGGAGGAGGACAGGGAGAAGGAGGAAGAGCAGGAGGATGGGACCAATGGCCTGGCTCTATGGAGGCGGCCAACTTACAGGATCCTTCACGAATTGGCCGCAGAGGCTCTCCACACCACCTCTCCCTTTTTCCATCTTGCATTGTAAACTCTAAACATTTGCCTGTTAAGCTTTGTCTTGCCCCTGGGGCTTTGCATATGCTGTTCCCTCTGCCTGAGAAGTCCTTTCAACCTGGCTCACTGTGCTCGCCCTTGAGGCCTTATGCCATTTCTTCAGGAAAGACTTTGCTAGACCCTCCCCACGATTAAAGTAGGTGCCCCTCTTCCATGCTCCCCAAACACTTTAGTGATGTCCACGTCCTATCATTTTGCTTGCTTGCGGGTCTGTGTCTCTCCCTAGACTGTGAACTCCTTGAGGGTACAAATAGCAAGCACATAGCACATAGTGAATTCTCAATAAATTTTTGTTGAGTGAACAAGAGAATAAAGGATATGTATATGCATGAGAAAATTGCTAAATTGACATCTGTTGATTGATGGAATATGGGTTAGGGAAAAAAGTATCTTACTACGGACATCTGGAATGGAAACCCAGCTTTGTCATTACGTAGCTACATGATGTTAGGGAGGTCACTCAAATTTCCAAATCTTCATTTCCTGTGCTGTAAAATAGAGATTGAAAAATTCTACCCTTTTCACTTTACAAATTATTGTGAGAAAAATGTGAATGGTTTTGTATATGGCCATGTTTCTCAGGAAATTCCATTCTGGTTATTTCTTGGTGGCTGATACCCAGATCCTAGAGGCCTCCTCTGCCTAAGGAGCCCACAGGTCCCGTGTCATAAGGAAGGAGGTGAGTTGGTTTGGGGGTGCAATGGGTGTGAGGAAGCATCTATATAAATTTGACCCACTGACCCACCCAGTAAGGCTCGACCAACCTGGGCCAGCAGTGTGCTTTAGAGGCTGCCAGTCAACGTATTCAAGAATGCATTCCATTTTATAACATCTTCTGAGAGGGCAGTGGTTAAAGTCACAAAATTCATTGCTTGGATCCATCCAGGCCTGTTTTTTTGGGGAAAAATCTGCCTCCCTATATCCTTTATTCATAACTCTCAGAAAAGCTACACTAAATCTGCCGTTGCCTCCTGCTAATTGTCTGTAAATCACCCATGTGTGAAGTTCCACATGCCTATCCACAGGCTTAATGTTGAAGGGCCCCACACATTCTGAGGCCCTGATGGGGAATCCTGTCATTTGGCTGATGGAATGGTAATAGATGTGGAAGTAAGTGATGCATAATGGATCATGGGATTTAAAAACCAACCTTCATATCCGAGCTGCCTGACAATGTTAGGGGATTAGATGGCTGCAGCCGCATCAGTTATGAAATAGAAGATACTCTCCCCTCCCCTTGCATCTCAGGAGGTGGTAAACATTTTATATTGGTTTCCTCTGTAAGAGCAAAATACCTACTTTTATCGATCAGTCTAGGGTCTAAGTAACTGGAAGAGATAGGGAAAGTTGGTCCCAAGAATGACGGGCAATGATCCTTTACTTACGACTTTATCCACAATTTGGCCTGACAATTGATGGGAAATGAAGTATGATCAATTTCAGCTGAGTGTACATTGTTTCCCATTGACTGACCTGCCAAATCTTGATTGAATAATTAGTTAAAGTTCAGTCTGAGCAGCCATACTGCACAGCCTTCTCCAAGATAAGTTCTAATGGCATCCCAGAAAGGTCAGCCTGCTGCCATGAGCTGGGACATTAATTGTTTACCCTTTCACTTAAGGTGTCAATGTAAATAACTGTAATAGTCCCTAAGATGAATGGCAGGTAGGGGTGGGGCTGTGAGGCAAGTCACTTAGAGAAATACAATGTAGCATTAGGATTTAGGGATGGCTTCTCACAGAAGAAGATGTATCTAAATGCAAATAGAAGCCCAGGAGAAAACTAGTCACATCGCTGATTAAAAAAGGACACTCCTCAGTGATGAATTAAGGCAATCAGCTACAGCTGGGGGAGAAAGTTGCTGGTAAATGCAATTATGTAAAAAGCAAATAACAACACCCCTCCCCCCCCCCCCCCCCGCACACAAAACCAACACCAAATACCAAAAAGCACCTAGCCTCATATCTAGAACATAGCTACTGCTCAAGAAATATTAGCGACTTTCCTCCTGGGCAATTCTGATTTCATAAAAGGGGCTGAATGGAATTTAATATCGTCCATTGTCCAGGTGGTATTAATATGAAATTATGCACAGAATCCCAGAGGAGTCTCTAGAAACGGCGAGTCTGACTTCCTACTGAGAAATAGAGCTGGACTTGGGGTTCTTGAGGCTCTAGAACTGGGTTCCCACACTCCATCAAAGAATACTAAGGAATTGGGTGACCAGCTGGCTAGTTCTCACCAATGCACCTGCAGGAATGTGGGGCCGCCTTTGCCCTGTGTTCTCCTGGGCACACACTGCTCCTTCTGCATGGGAGGCTCTCCATATCAGCTGGCACAAATCTTTCGTGACATAATGTAAGTCCTCCTTTAGAGGGCTTTCTTGGACTTGACTCTCCTGCTCCTAAGAGGTCTTAACTGCTCCTGCCTCATAGATACCACCGTAAGCCTCAAATACGTCTATGGAAATACCTCATGAAGCTGGTGCTGGTTTTCTCGTCTGTCTCTACCACTCAACTGTGAGATTCTTAGGGAAAAGGACTATTTAGTCTTTGTTTCTATATCCCCTCCCACCATATACCTTTTGGTATCCCCTAAGGTACAGACTGATTTGTCAAAAGCACTTAATAAATGTTTAAATGATTAAATGAATCCTAAGATGTATTAGAAACCTCTCCTACTTTATCCATAATTGTCATGCCGGGCGGCCTGCGGGGTCTCTGGTCCCGCTCCCCACATAAGAACGCAGGACGTGGTAAGGCCAAAAAGGAACACCCACAGAGCCATAAGTAGGGGAGTCATACCACTATATTCTCGCTGGCGGCTGGGTTGGAGACACAGGAGGCAGGAGCCACACTATCTGCAACCTGCCATTCAAACAATCTCACTTGCTAGCAATCCACTTCTCTGCAATCTGCAAGCCACACTCCGCCGCTTGCTAGCTCAACCACCATCTTCTTGCTAGCCCCCATTTTCTGCTAGCATAGCCACAGCAGTTATATTAGTGGCCAATGGCTCACTGGTTACAGCTGACGGCCAACTAGTCACAACTGATGGCCATCCAATCACAGTTGATGGCCATTTACTTCCTGAGCCAACACCTTTCCAAGTGAGGCTGAGAGCATGGAAACTGCACTCCTGGCTCTGTCCCCACAATAACCTTCTGGAATTTTAACTAAATCATCTAAGCCAGCTTATTACAAAATCCTGTCATTTGGCTCACAGTGGCCAAGGTCTCACCAACCAAGAGGAGGCCCATTCAATCAATTAGGACCTGTCCTTTTAGCCTTCCTGTCAGCACAGGAGGGTTTCCATGAAACAGAAAACGTAACAAGGTTTTTAATCAAAAATTTAAATTATCACATTTCGTACTCTGCTACTGTCACTAGTTTTAACTGGCATTCAGAAGCAAGACCTCTTTCCATTACCAGGATGAGTGAAACCTAGGAGCTGCTTCAAATTGACGCTTTTCCTTTCATTTCCAGAGCAAGCATTGATCCAGAGCTCTGTGCTTTCCATACCCACCTTGACTACTAGTTGCTGGCATTCTGAAAAGTCTATTATTTCTATAGGTCTTGACATTAATCAACTGAGTATGCTCCCGGCCACAAATAGATGGTGTATGTTTATCTAAGGCTCAAAAAACTCCTAAACATTATTTCCTCGGAGGCGGCCTCTTTCTTTCCCTTCCCACAGATTTTTATCTCTCTCTACTGCCTGGTGATACAATTCTCTCTAGTCAAATTCCCAAAAGCTTCTGGTCACTTTGATCAGTGCAGGATGGTTAGTTAAAAGTCTCACACACCAGAATCACCAGGTCTGGGGTGAATTTCAGCTTCACTACTCGCCAGCTCTGGGACCTTGGAGAAATCACTGAGCTTCTCTCACCTGTAAAATGATAAGAATTCCACCTCTTTCAAAAAAAAAAGTGAAGATTAACGGTGAAAACGCCTATAACACACTTGGAACACTACCTTGTATGTGATAAGCTGTCCTTATATACAGTCAACATGCTATCATTATAGTACAAAATAAAAATACAATATAAAGATACTATATACAAAATGATTACATTATGTACTATATATACAAAATATAAAAATGGATTTTATATATAAAATGAAAATAAAATATTATATGTGAAATAAGAATAAAACAAATTCAACTACTAGTCTGAGGTACAACTATATAAACTACCAATGAGGCTTGCTCTCAGGAACAGTTATTCCCAAACCTTAGAATCATTTAGGGTATTTGGTGAAAACCAAAAATAACTAGGCTATATCCCTGGAGAATAACGGTTAATGTCTAATGGTTTTTCTGTCCCCTGATAGTGAATTTGTACTGTTACTCCAGGGATTAACATGTTGCTGCTTCCAGAGATAATGCGTTAGCGTCCCTAAGCTTCCACTCCTGTTTGAATGCGTGCGTGACCTTGTACAGGCCAGACAGATCAAGACACATAGAACAGAAATGTTTCTACATCTCTTAATTCTGTCTGGGGAGTCAATGTTTCCCATCGTAAAAGTTCTCATTGCTCTAGTCATTGTTGGCCTACTGAGTGCCACTCATAAGTTACTGCTTCAGTCATGGAGGACCTTGGGGAAAAGCCAGAGCTTATTCCCAGCGAGGAATCACCTACCACTCAGAAAGTGCTAGGGGGTCCTGTGCCTTGATTTAAAGAGGCCAACAGCAGTAACTTCAGACTTCAAGGAAAATCATCAAGGGCTCCTACTTGCACTGAAACATCAGGAGTGAAGAAATTTCTGCCTCGTGAGGGTCCTCAATAGCTGAGTGACATGTGGATTTCTTTGGGAAGATAGAGGCAGCTCAAGTTGCCTTTCACAAGTAATTTTCAGGAGAACTGGTGGATTCAATCAAGTTGTCCCGAGGTTGCAGTTGCTTTTAGAAATAGTGTCAGAATTTCCATTTCCAAACTCATGAGAACATAATCTTTGACATACTTAAGGACGGGCATGGACAGGTGTCCAGTCCCAAATGCCCAGGTGTCCTGGAGCCACAGGTTCAGATAACTGTCACATACTGGCTTCCTGGGGTGGTGACTGTGGGCCACACAGGCAGATGGATGGTGTCTCAGGCTGAGGGACAGTGTTCCAAGGACGGAGGGAAACACTGCCCAGAGCACAGCTGCCAAAGACCGCTTGTTGGAGGTGTGAAGTCCAATGGTTTCAATTGTCTCTGGCAAGGTTAATTATTTTACATCACAGACCATCTCTCCAACAAGTGCTGGATAAATATTTATTGAGCACTGACTGTGCACTAGGCCCTGGATTTGCGCCTAAATCAGACAGACACATTGGAGCACCACAGCTATAGTGCTGTCACTTCACGGATGGTCACTGGTAAAAATGCCCAAGGACTTTGCTTCAAGGTCTCTCAGAGCAAACATTGTAATGCTGTCCATGTGGTTATTGCCAACAGGCTGACAACCCTTTCAATTCAATTTTTCTAGCTCCACTCTAGAAATTAGAAAGAACAGCACATGGGAAGGGATCAAGGTCACTCCATTAAACACAAGTATTTCACTATTTTCCATAAAACAGGAAATGGACAATTGGTCCTCAGAAAATATTCTAAAACTAGTAAGAAACTTGAAGTCACTTCAATTTCCACCGTGATAGAATTATGATTTCCTTCAAAGGAAAAAAAAAGATCACCCTATATAACAAGGTGAGACAAAAAGTGAGGAGAGAAATACAGCCCCAGAGAGAAATAAACCCAGGTAGGTAGATCAGCTTCCTGTCACCTGGCGGAGGACAGGAAGATAGTATTTTTCCCACACTGCATTACAGTTAATGTTGATCATAGAATTCAGCTGAAAAGTTTGCCTTTCACCCTCATTCGTTTCCTCTCTGGATCTCTCTTCTGCCTCTAATTTCTTTATCTCCCTGCTCTCACAAGCCCAATGACATGTAATCCCTCTGGCTACCAGGAGGTAGCATCTGACCTTCTCCTTAGTGTCTCGTGTCTATGGTGAAATTGACATGTTCCAGAAAATGCGAGTAGCATGGTTCCTATACCCATGATCCAAAATTTTCTCTCCCTCACCTCTTACTTTATAAAACTCCTGTTCCCATCCATCAAAGTCAACTCCCAGCCAATCTCCCACTGGGACTAGCTGCTATTACACTTTCCACTAGGTCCAAATTGGAAAACATGAGATTGAATAAGTTCACATTTTGGTAATGGGCTCTTCCAGAAAGTCTGGTGGAACACTACTCAGGGGATATTTTGGGGGGTTTCTTTCGAGCAACCCTAAAATCATTTCAGGCAAGGTGCTAGTGTATGAAGTGCTAATTTGTGATTAGTTGGGGAAAAACTGATTTTGGGTTGCTTCTGCGGCAACTCCAAGTCATAGAAAAATTGCTCAAAACGTGGGCAATAGCCTAAATAGGAATCCCTGACTTGTGATGGATAAACAGCAACATTTAACTTCATAAATGTCTTTGTCTCATTTTGAAATATTGCTAGGGTGGTTCACAGAGTATCACCTCCCCTGTAGCTGAGATTCTGTACCAAAAGCTAGGCCCAAAGCAACTCCCTGTGGTGATAAAACTGTATTTATTAAATAGATAACAGTCTTTAGCTAATATTTTAACCAAGAACTTACTACAGGTACTGTGCTAAGATTCCCTATATGCATTCTCTTAAAATTTCCAAATTTCATGGTGTAGATAGCGTTATTATCCCATTTTATAGATAAATAAACTGTGACTCAGGGAGGTTAAGTTATTTGCCCCAGGTCAACACTAATAACTGACACATCTGTCTGACTCTAAAGTACATGCTTTGAGTCTTGCCACATGCGATCTCCTAATTCTCTCCTATTGTGATGTCTGATTACACAGAAATATAAAGCTTGGCTGCCACCCAAAAGAAGCTCTTGTTCATGTAGTGAGTTTTAGTTGGCAAAGGTACTTAGTGCTGAATTTCCCAGCATCTCTGAAACACTGACTGGGCGTCCAGCTGATCTCATCTGCAGGTGCTGAAAAGACACTTGTAGTCTATAAAAGTCCACTTTTCCAGCAAAGTAGTGTCACTTTAAAAATAGAGAATTCCACTTTACTCCCACAGGACTAAACACACACAACAATAAAAAAAGAAAGAAGTGTCCAAAGAAAATATCTGTCTTAGACATCCATCAGTATTTAACTGTATGTGACTCTTCAGTGCCCTCTGAGCTGTAAAGTTCAGCTGTCCTCCCTCAGGCAGTAGTGAGACCAAAAGTTTTTGCCACAAAACTCTGCAGAAAGCATAAAGGAGGTGAGAAACAAATCCATCAGTCTTGTTAAAGATTGTTAAGTTAAAAGTCAATTCTCAAGTTCTTACAGAGCTTTACATCTGCTTTCAGGCATTCAAATATCTGGAAGTTTTTAACTAACCAAACTACTTTCTTATATTCAAATATTCATAAAAGGGACAGAAAATGGGAAATGAAGAATATTCTCCAGGTTTAAAAAAAAACAAAAAACACACACACACAAAAACAACTTCCTGGATATGTGTGGAGATCCAAACACATTTATTCTCACTCCCCAAGCTTTTTCATCTACCATAGAATGTAAGTCCTGAGAGAATAGGAACCGGAAATATTTTGTGGATGGCTTTGTCCCCAAGGCCTAGAAGACTTCCAGATACAAGTTGACGCAAAATAAGCATCTGTTAAATGAATGAATAAACACACAAATGGAGATCACTTTAGAGCAGCTGGGGCATGTGGTTCTTGAGGCCTGAATGCAACTTCAGAGCCTATTATGTTTTACTTACTCATTTATGATGGCAGGAGAAGATTTCGGATAACCCAGAGTGCATCAGGAAATTGAATCAAGCAGGTAAACTGTGGTGGAGTGATAACAGTAATGGTATCAGCTCTTGTTCTGCCTTTCGATAGTCACACTCTTTGGTAGTGTCCTCTGCACGGACTCTGGGCTTGGCCAGGTGACTTGCTTTGGCCAGAGGGACAAACAAACATAAAGTAAGCAAGGACTTGAAAAGTGTTTGTGCATTGGGGCTGGCCCTGTTGCTATTCTTGGAACCCTGGCACCTTGTGACCAGTCTTGGGCTAGACTACTGGACATTGAGAGATTCTCGGTCCCGTCACTTCATTGTCCCAGCCAACGATACAACCACAACGCATATGACAGAGGCCATCTGGGCTAGCTAGCACTCAGCTGACCATAAAAACATGAACTAGATCAACAGAGATCAGATAAACCCATCCCAGTCCAGAAGAGCCAACCAGTAGAATTGTGAGCCGAATGAATGAATATTATTTTAAGCTATTAATTTTGGGGGTGGTTTGTTTTACAGGAATATGTAATTGATAAGTCAGTGTTTGAAAATTACCTGATCATAGGACCACCTGCCGTGTTGGTTAAAAACTGTACATTCCTACATTGTTGCGGTTCCTCAAAAAATTAAACAGTTACCATGTGATCCAGAAATTCCATTTCTAGATACATACCCAAAAGAATTGAAAGCAGAGACTTGAACAGATATTTGTATGAGAGTCAATAAGAGCATTATTTTCAACAGCCAAAAAGTCAAAACACCCAAATATCTATTGGCGGATGAATGGATAAACAAAGTATGGTACCTATGTACAATGGAATATATTCAGCTTTAAAAAGGAATGAAATTCTAATATGTTACAATGTGAATGAGCCTTGAAAACATGCTAAGTGAAACACTCCAGATACAAAAGGACAACTATTGTATGATAGTATGATTTCATTTATGTGAGGCACCTAGAACAGTTCACTTCATGGAGACAGGAAGAACAGTGATTATGAGGGGCTGCGGAAGGGAAGAAGGAGTTATTGTTTAATGGCTAGAGTTTCAAAAGAGTTCTGGGTATGGATAGTCGTGTTGGTTGCACAGCAATGTAGATGTCCTTAATGCCACTGAATTGCCCATTAAAAAGTGACTAAAATGATCAATTTCATGTTACATAAATTTTACCACAATAATGAAAACAATCCCCTACACATTCCTGAACCCATCTCATACCTACTAAGTCACCATCTCCAGGGCAGGGGCAGGTTTTACTAGACCATCCCATCTCCCAAATTGTCTTAGTGTAGAATTCAAAAGAACATACTTAACACACTAGATCAGAATTAAAGTCTCCTCTTCTTTATGAGCCAGGTCAATCTCTGGAAAAGTCACAAGACATTGGCTTTGTTTGAAGGATTAAGTTCAGTATCTAAATCCTTCATTATTATGGAAATACACCAGATTTCAGATAAAACACAAGGGAAATCCCTTACTATCCTAGAGCAGAAAACTGGCAAAGCTGCTTGTGTTCCATTTGTTTAAGGATCAAGGGGAAATACCACATTGAATCCAAAAGGTAATTCTCACCTTTTTATTTTCCTATAATATTGGAACAAGAATAAATTGAATTCCTGTCTGAAAAGCGTCAGCTGTGTGTTTACTTCCCTTTCATAGTCACTAGAGCTAAGTAATAATGAAAAAATTTTGCATGAGAATAATTCTAAAATATTTTTCATTCCAGATATGAAAACACTGCTACTTTTCTTTAAGAGATTGACCATTATTTGCGCAAGATAGAACTTCCAAATAGTATCCTCAGGTAGATAATGCACATGGCAGAAACTATTCCATATCCTGCAGTGTATAATTACAAAAGGGTTTCATCTTCAAAAATTTCACACACATTAGTCACAGAACTTTTAATGCTTCTGGATTTTTGATGGATTACTCAGTGATAGTTCAAAGTCTCTGGAGAATTTTAAAACTCAACTTTAAAACTTTAAGTTCTAATAATGGGAAAAACCCAATATGCAAGTGTATGTAAAGGAAACTAGATTTTCTTTTGCTGTGACTAATGCCCTTCATGCTACTCAGCACAAAACAATGCATCTCCTTGTTCATAGTTCTTGCAGATCAACATTGGATCTGAAATAAGAATATACTTGGTTCAATTACATAGTGCAATTGTCCTAAACATTTCTTTCCTTTAAAATGTCGTTTACTGTTTCAGATAAAACACAAGGGAAATCCTTTATTGTATCTATGCTAGGTACAACCCAAAATTGTTAAGTTCCAAATGCAACCTGTGTTATAAGTATCTAATTTTATTTCTTTAGTACAAAATGAGAGAAAGAGTGAATCTTGATATCATACTCACCACAGTATTGAATGAGTGATAATTTAGTTGTCTGGATCCTATTTAAGAAGGATCAACTAATGAAAGTCATAGAAAAGCTTCAATCTATATGGCAGGGTCTTCTACCATTTCTTGAAACCAGGAATTGTTGCCTGCACAAAACTACACACATTTTGTGTAGCTTCTACCTGTGAGAACTAATCCTTTATCGCTTAGTAGAAACTTCCTTAGTTTCTACTTATGAGGTTATTTTTCTCTTTTTGTTTCAAATTCATCTATGGTGAAACAAACAAAAACATAAGTTTTTGTTGTTGTTGTTGCAATTTGTACTGTGCAGGAGTTCACTTCACCCCTCTCTACTTAACCCAGCACACGCAACCTGCGAGTGAGATAACCCATCAGCCACCTATTCTCTGGAGGCTCATGTGACATTCTTGAAACTGTCCCTTCTGGGAACACTTCTTGTTAAAATATAACACATCCTGGTGCAAATCTTGGAAGATTACTTTCCCGTCATCTCTGACGATCTCACCTGCTCGAATGTTATAATATGATTTCCATCTCACACCTTTGCAGGTTTATTTCTCACATGGAATTCTGCAGAGACATGAACACTGGAAAACGGAAAAAACAAGAATGCACTTGCTACCTATATTTTCCAGAGCAATTCCTTGAGGAAGCCATCCTGCTTCCAACTGTACATGCTGAAAGAAGTTCCATAGTTGATTCATAAATTTAAGACTTCTGGCCTCAGCTCTGCAAATACGTACTATCATGAGGGTCCCTAACACATGTGCAGAGTGGTTAAAATCTTGTTTCAAACCTGAAGCAATCGTCATTAATGTATGTAGCCTGCCACCAAGCCTTGCTTTTCCTCCCATTTAACCTGCAGGCAGGGTAGGGTTTCAAGTACAAAAAAAATTCAACAATATAAATTGAAACTTTGCATGTTCAAGACACTACGCTAGCATTTGATTCTGAGTGTTTTTGAGGGCAAGGACTGGATCTCATTCAGGTTTGGCCCCTGAAAGTTTTGTGCAATGTCTGGTGCTGAGTAGTCACAAACACCGGAATTGAGTGAGGCATGAGACGTGGTCACGGCCTCCCAAGCTCAGAGTCTATGCACTCTGATAGAGGAGACCCCCTAATGTAGGAGAGGCCACCTGGTATGGGGAACACTCACGGGCCTGGCTTGGGCTTAGAAGACAGGGGTTCAAAGCCTGATTTTGCCAGGAGTTAGCTGTGCAACTGTGTGCAAGTTGTTTAACCTCTCAAGTCTCAGTCTTGTCTGTAAATAGGGTAGGGGCAACCATGCTTGTCACCTTTATGATAGTGACATATTTGTGAAAGCTTTTTGTAAATGATAACAGTACCTACCTGTAGCACTGCAACGTGATTGAGCTGCATTTACTAAGAGCAGAACTTTCAAAGATAGTGAAATCTAGTGGCCTCTCTCTTCTATTCACTCATTCATTTAATACCTACTTACTCCATTCCTCCTGGGTTTACTGCTAGTTACTGAGAATGAAATGGAGAACCAGAAGCGACATGGAGGCAACATGACACGACAGTCATATATTCAATAAACACACCTAGAAATGTCACATGGTGGTGGTGGCAAGCCGTACATACAGGAATTTAACTCTAGGAGACAGAAAGCAGATAAAAGAAGGGGAGGAAGCAGAGAAGGAGAAATAGTAATTGGAAAAGTGCAGGTAACTTGGCCATCAGTAAGGTTGAGGTAGTGTCTCTGAATCTGCTCTTTCCTTACCCCCTTCTAGTTCCCTCTGCCTCTTAATGCCGTGCTGAAGGGGAATCTTAGTATTTAAAGATACTAACTTTTATGTAACTTAGATGTAAATGTAAGCTGACTACCATGGTGGGTGATTTACAAATTAGTGAGTAATTCTGACCACATGTGATTTTCTCCTTAAGGCTGGCTTTAGAACCAACCTCAGTTTTGAGGTGCACTAAAGAGTTTGGGGTTTGAGCTGGGGTAGACAGGAAATGAGACTTCTTAGGTCTCTTCTCCAGGCATAAGCCCATATTTCTAGAGTTTGGTTGAAAGGCTAACAAAAAATAAAATGGGACTTTCCTGCCTTTGGCTCATTATTGTCCTGTGTGTGTTTTTCTCTTGACATTGCAAGAAATGACTGCTGTTGTCTGGGACAGAACGGGGATATTCTTGAATCTCCTCCCATTGGTGGTCCATAAGAAGCATCTCAGTATCATTACAATTTCTAAACTTTAATGTACAAGTTACCCAACATGGCAGTTTTAAGTGTGTGCTCATGGTTTTTAATACATGTTATTCACGTTCTTTTTCTCTTTCATTAAAATGAGAAAAGGTGAACAGCTCATTCAACAGAAGACAGCAATACAAATAGCTTTGAGAAACTTTGGGAAATCTGTTACCTACCCCGGGTCACGTCATTCTGAATTTAGTGGTGAATGTTTTAGTCACAGAAAAACTCTCACCTTACACAGTAAAACAAAGTCATTTTGGAAAGAGAGCCAATGGCCAAATTAATTCTTTTAGGGAGCTGTCCGATTTGATTAAGTTGTTGTACCACATTTTAAAACTCATTAACAGGAGCGATCAAGCCACTTTGTAAGTGATTTTTTCCTAATGTCTTTACATTTCTTGTCCTCAAAGGCTTTTGGTGTCAATCAAAGTAGATGACAACGCTAAATCACTGGCTTCATAACATAATTCAATAGTGGGTGAATCCAGCTGTCTCTGTGAAATATGACCTTGCGAGAGTGGCTGATTTGCCTGTTGCCTTCTCTGATAAGAAAAATGTATTTATAACGACATTGTGGTTGCACATATTTTTCACAGTGTGTGTTAGTTTGTAACAACTTTAACATAAAAGAAATTCCCTCCAATATTAGGCAAAAAAGGGAGAACCTTTAGAAACAAGTCCTTTTCAACCAAAGCTTCCTCAAATAGATTCTATGTCAGGAGACTCCAGTGGAGAGAGATTCACAATTGAAAAAAGAAGGAATATAGCTTTACGGGGTGAGATTAGTGAAAGAAAGAGGAGACAGCCAGATAAACCTGTGCAAAGGAGGTGAACAACGACCACTTCCCAGAGCTGAAAGCTAAACATAACCCAGTAGAGAATTAACTGCTCAGGTACAAGGTGGAAAGCTTGGCAAAGTAAAGCTTTGAAAATTTCTCCAACAATAACGATTTCCTTAAACAGAAATCTCAGAGACTCACCATTGTGGGGAAAGTTATTATTTCTAGTCATATAAGAAAAGTATAAATAGAAATTAAAGTCCCATGTGTCCAAAGGATAGTGCAGCAGTATTCCATATTTCTCTCAAAATTCATTAGAGAAAGCTTCAGTGAAGCATAACACTGAGACATAAGAGAGACGGTACTGTTTAATGAGTACTAAGGATGTGCAATAAATTAGGTTAATAAAGTGTTCATTAATTTAACAAACATTGATTGAGCCCTTGCTATTAATATTTTCCAAATTTTGCAACAAAGAAAAACTACAATATAGTCCAGGCCTTTGAGGCTGGTGAAGTAGCTGAGTAAACAGAAATGTAGAAATGTAATTACTGTGCAGCACAGAGATAGACAAAATACTACAAAATTAGAGGAAGGAGCAACTAACAGTAGAGAGTTCGCAAAGGCATCATGGTGGGGGTGATATTTGAGGTGTTTCTTAAAGTATGAGGAGGAACTCCCCAAAGAGAGGGGTGCATGGCACACAGAAAACATTTTAGGGAACCGTGAAAGGTTGCTGTTCCCATTTCCAAGTGGATGGATGGGTAAGGAGGGAGAGATGGGGCTAAAAAGGCAAGCTGATTTCCAAGCTAAGGAGATGGGACTTTATCCTACAGATAAGAGGCAGCAAATTGGTAGGGAGCTCAGAGGCCATAGGATAACGAGGGAGGGCATACCTTGCCTAAAAGCATGCAAATTCAAACGGAAAGTATACTGTTGGGCAAACACACGGGAACCATTTGTGGGCCCAGCAAACAAGGGAGAGCTAGTGGCAGTCTTTATTTTATTATTTAAAAAAGAGGGTGATGAGACCCAAATTGCACTTTGGAAAGGTAACTGGCTGCAATGAAGAGAAAGAATTGGCAGTGGGGAATATCTGGAGACAGGAAGGACCCTTAGAAGCCTCTGCAGTGCTCTCGGAAAAAGATGATGAGCGTCTGTCAGGTGGTAGCAGCAGGGATAGAGGGCGGGAGAGTTAGGAGGTAGAGCTGAAGGCCAGTCATTCAGTCATTCACTCAGGATGTATTCATTTCAATGCCAGGCACTGGAGATACAGTTTGGAGTCTCATTAGAAAAGATGTGGAAACTGACAGCAAAGAGCTGAATAAAGAGAAAGAGAAGAACTGGGATTCCGGATAAAATGGTAATAAAAACTTGATGATATTCAGATTATGCTCAGTGCGTGTGTGTTTAAACAATTCTATGCCTTGCTTTTAAGTCTAGATATTTGTGCATTTGCACATAATGATATATAACTGTATCGAGCCCTAATATTCACCTTTTAATTGACATGAGGCCTTAAATTTATGTTTTCGTTCGAATACGCTTGTATTTTCTTTCTGCAAGCCAACAACCTTTACATGTTTGCTGTAGAATAAAGTCCCTTTTGAGTTGTGTTTTATCGATTGGTGGATCCACAGAGTACTGTTTATCTGCTGTCCGCCCCTCTAGAGCCCCCTTCTACTCTCCTCCCCTGTGCCCTGAGAGACTGAGCTTTATGGATTATCAATGGGCTCTATTTGCCATCTGGCTTTTAATTGGATTTGGCCAATGAGAGTCACTGCAGGAGCTGGGGGAGTGAGAGGAAAAAGGTTGGAATTTTCTCTTCATATACAGTCTACTTGCCTCTACTGAAGGCCACAGTTCTTTCAGAAAGCGCCCCCTGTGGGTTCCTGTTCCACTCCCATTCTTGGCCCCTTCAGGCCTAGAGATGGTCAAAAGCTCCCTGCCATTTGTAACACCCCAAGATACTGCACTACTGCTTGACTGTTTTCCTCAAACTATGGTCAAGGGTTCATAGTCCCACAGAATTAATTAGTAGTTGCTTTATTAAATTCTCAAATCACCCAGTTTGAGCGTGCTGTCTGCTTTGCTGCCAGGAACAGGCCAGCTCATAAAACAATTTGTCATTTATCAGTGATCCATTTTTCCATTGAGTCCTAGCATAAATGAGGAGTATATCTAAGAAGATCAGGTTGGAGAGGAAGCAGGAATAAATCTGGGGAGGCACCGGTTGCCTTCTTTTAGAGTCTGTTTATCTGCACAGAGCCTTGGCTCCAACACCAAGATTACTCCTGTGGGGTATTTCTACTCAACCACTTCGAAATGAGCACCAGAGATAGCAGAAGGCTGAGAAGGTCCGTGTTCCACCCTGATGGAATGGACAAATTGGGGGATGAAATCGCATGTGTCTGGATTTTCAGGTAACTGCTGTTTGAGTTCATGCTCAGAAGCATCAATTCTGTGGCGGAGAAGTTTCATAAATCAGGTTTCCGTACGATGAACAATGCCTGCAGTTGCAAAGAAGATGTTCTTGTACTATTTTTGACCACTGTACAAAGAAACTAATGTGTCAGGAGAAGGAATCTTCAAAACTATAAAAGAATATCCTTTTGGTAGAGCCTGGGGATGGGGTAGAAACTCACAGCACATACGCGTGGCTGTGTAATAATGCAGCCTTCCACCTTCTCTATCTGGAAACTACCCTAAAGCAAATGAAGACTGGAAAAGTAAAAACAAAAACTCAGTTTTTAATAAAAATTCAAGACAGATTCTAATACATTTTTTAATATTTTCTAAAAGCAACTGAGTTCTCCTGGGAGGAAGTGGAAAGAGGCTGAGGGAAGAGCATAAGATCTCAGTGGTAGGAGTCCAACCCTGACAGATCTCAGGAAATGCCACAAAAAAATCACTTCCTGAAAGTGAGAGGTATGCCTTGAGAGGCAGAAGCTGAACCCTTTGCTGGCAAAAATAGGTGCAGGAACAGGTCAGTTTCTACCCCCAACAGAACCATAGGGAGCTCAATGAAAAAGAGGAAGCAAGGCCAAATGAAGGTTCAGACAGACAAGGCACAATTTTAGGACGCATGGTATCTTTGAGGAAGCTCTAAGAAGAGAACCTTCGCACTGTGAAGCTGTGCTAAGCCTGGACTGCTTCAAGGAAACTCTTAATGACATTCCTGGTCTAGGAAAACAAAAATCATTTAGTGATGAATAATAAAAAAGACACGACCGCATAATTAATACAAAGATACTCTAAGACAAAAGCAAAAAGGAACAAAATTTTTGAACAGAATTCATGCTCTGGTAAAATAGTACCGTAGGGAAGATGAAAATTGTGAACAAATGTTTTGCCATGAATTTGGAGGGAATAATAATAATAATAAAAATACAACCCAAAACACTCTAAAATGAAGCAATCACCTGAATGAAAGAAGATAAATAATACAGAAATGGAAGAACTCAGGGAAAATATGGTAGAATAGTAGTAGGAGATATATACAAACTGGCAGAATGTAGGAAAGATGTACAAGAAGAAAATAGAAGAATTAAAGAAATGAAAGCAAAAAGAAGCACAAGAGTGAACAGATACTATGGAAAACATAGTAGATTCATAAAGGATTGGAATGAGTAAGTTGATGCAATGAAATAGAAACGAAGAAAGACCCAGAATGACAAATGACACATAGCCCAGTAATGTTACTGGACTTAAGATAAAAAATCTTTTGGGCAGACAGGTGAAAAGATCAAGCCAATTTTATAGAAAGAAAAAAAAATCAAGCTAGCCTCATATTTTTATATAACACTGAATATCAGAGACAATATCTATAAGATTCTCAAAGAAAGAAAGTTTAACATAAGGATTGTATATATCTACAAGCTCTTTACAAACAAAAACTTTAGGGTGTAAAACTGGAAAGATATTATTTTGCTGACCCCTTTTTTGGAAACTAATAAAGGAAAAATTGAGTCAATCAAGAAGTCTGGGGAAAAGATTGAAGGAGACTGAACATATTTAACAATACCACTAAAACTAGGACATATGGGGGTTAGAGTGGCACATATATTACAATTGAAAAATTGGAAAGAAATCAGAAGGAAGAATAAATGTTTTTACTGTCTCATGCAAGAGTTGCAGGTCAAAGGATTTAATTTAAAGTTGACAAATTAAGAAATAAAAACCTAAACATACTTAACTATATCAAGGCAAATGTCAAGAAATATAATACTGACTAAAATCAACATCCTGGAGGAAAGATGAGAGGAGAGAAGAGGATGAAATACACTAAATATTTAACTGTTCACAGTTATAACTAATTAAGAATAGACAATCACGAAATAGAAGACTAAGAGTAATTTATAATTAAAGGCAACTATAGAAAAAAAACAACATAAACCTTCCAATAAGAGCACACATACACACACACACACACACACACACACACACACACACACACACTTCACAAAGAAAATGAAGTGATCATAAAGTGAACAATTTCATTTAAAAAAATTAGTAAGTATACAGAAGATTACTAATACAAAATATATCTAACTGGGCCAAAATTGCCTACCAAATGAAAATGAATTTCAGATGTGATATTTAGTATACAAGAAATAAATTTAAAATAAAGTGATTCAGAAAAGTGAAAAAAAAAATCAAAGACTGGACAGAAGTGCATCAGGTAAAATGCAAACAAAGGAAAGCAGGAGTTTTGATCTTAGTAGAGCTTAATAAACAATATTTAACCTAACATTTATATAGCACTTACTGGATACCAAGTATTATTTTAAGTGCTTTATGTGTATTAACTTATGTAATCCTCCCCCAGCAATGAGACAGTTACAATCATTGTGCCCATTTTTTTTAGATGAAGAAACTGGGGCACAAAGACACATAGCTAGTTAAGTGTGAAAATCAGAATTTAAGCCTAGCCAATCCAGAATTTGTGATCTTAGTGACAATATTTCGTGCTTATCCAGGCACAAATGCATTGAATGAGAAAATAAGAATGTTAAAGGATACAAATTCACAAAGCTTTTACAAACTGTATATGCACCAAAAAAAAAAAAAAAAAAGTAGTATCAAGATTGACAGAGTAAAACCTAAAATGGATATTTGCAAGGAGAAATAAGCAGAATAACTGTAGGAAGGGGAACTTCAAATTTTTAACAGCTATACTGAGATATAATTAATATATCATACATTTCCCCCACTTCAAGTGTACAACTCAATGGCTTTTAGTACATTGACAGAGTTGTGCATTCATCACCACATTTCACTACCCCCAAAAGAAACTCTGTACCCATCAGCCATCACTGTGTAGATCTACATATTGTTTTTCTTTCTTTCTTAAAAAACACTAAATTTTTAAATAAAAATTGTATGTATTTAAGGTGTACAACATGATGATTTGATATGCATATACATAGTGCATACGTATGTACACACATGCATACATATACATAGCTAATATGCATACATATACATAGCTAATTAAAATAGCTCCTCACAGTTATTATTTTTATATGTGATATGAGCACCGGAAATCTACTCTCTTAGCATATTTCCAATACTCAATCCAATATTATTAACTGTAGTCATCACGCTGCATATCACATTAGATCTTTAGATTTACTCATCCTACTACACAATTCCAACTTTGTACCCTTTGACTAACATCTCCCCATTTTCCCTATCCCCTCAGTCCCTGGTAACCACGATTCTACTCTCCATTTCTATGCGTTCAATGTTTTCTTTTCTTTTCTTTTTTTAGATTCCACATATAAATGAGATCATATATATCACATTTTCTTTATCCGTTCATCCATCCATGGACACTCTTAGGTTGATTCCATGTCTTGTCTATTGTAAATAATACTGCAATAAACATGAGAGTGCAGATATCTCTTTGAGATACTGATTTCATTCCATTTGGATATAAACCCAGAAGGAGGATTGCTGGATCATGTGGCAATTCTATTTTTAAGTTTTTGAGGAACTTCCATACTGTTTTCCACAATGGCTGTACCAATTTACATTCCCACCAACAGTGTACAAGGGTTCCCTTTTGACATCCTCACCAATACTTGTATTCCTTTGTCTTTGATAAGAAGTCATTCTAACAGGTGTGAGGTGATATCTCTTTGTGGTTTTGATTTGCATTTCCTTGATGATTAATGATGTTGAGCACCTTTTCATATACCTATTGGCCATTTGTATGTCTTATTTTGAGAAATGTCTATTCAGGTCCTTTGTCCATGTTTTAAATGGGTTATTTGTTTTCTTGCTATTGAGTTGTTTAAGTTTCTTATATATTTTGAATATTAACCCTTTATCAGATGTATAGTTTATAAATGTTTTCTCTCATTCTATAGGTTGTCTCTTCACTCTGATTGTTTCCTTGCTGTCCAGAAGCTTTGTAGTTTGATGGAATCCCATTTGTCTATTTTTGCTTTTGTTCCCTACATTTTTGGGATCATATCCAAAAAAATGACTGCCTAGATCAATATCAAGAAGATTTTTCCCCATTTTTTTTCTAGTAGTTTTACAGTTTTGGGTCTTACACTTAAGTCTTTAAAGAACAGTTAACTGGATAGTGATCCTAACACTTTAAGAGCATAGACAAAGAAGGATAATATCCAATTTATTATTATGAAATCAATAATGAAACAATAAAAGCATGAGAAAACTATAGACATCTCATTTCTGAATAGTGATGCAAAAATCTTAAATAAATTATTAAATTATTAACAAGCAATTAAAAAAACTTTTCATAATCCAATACACACATGTGGAAAAAAACTGCATTAAATATAAATAGAAAGCTCCATAAATTATTATAAAGCACATTCCTGTGCAAATACTACCTAGGTCAAGAATTCAAACATAGCCAGCTCCCTAGCAGCCCCTCACGTAACTTTGCCCAATCATCCTTCTCTCTCCTTTAAAGGTAACTATTATCCTAACTTTTATGATAATCACTTACTTATTTTCCTTTACATGTTTATCACCTAAGCATGCATTCCTAAATGCTATAGTTTAGTTTTACCCACTTTTGAACTGTCTGTAGATAAAATCATCCAGTATATATATTTTTTGTGTCTGGCTTTTTTTGGGTGGGGGCAGAGGAAGGACACAATGTTGGGTTTGTGAGATTTATTCACCTTGGCCCATATATTTGTAATGTTTACCTTCCATCAGTATACAATATTTCATTCATGAAAGACCCCAATTTGCTTATTATTCTGTTGATGAACTTGTACATTATTTCCAATTTTTGAATGCTATAAATAATGTTGCTGTAAACTTTCTTGTTCTGCAGAATCAAAAATCATTATGACCAAGTGAAATTTATCTCAGGAATGCAAAGATGGTTCAATATTGGGAAATATAGAGATATAATTATCATTTTAATGGGTCCAAAGGGAAACTAATATGAAAATCTCTATAGATACAGAAAAATATTTGGAAGATCCAAATCCATTCTTGATACTCAACAAAACAGTAATCAATGGTTAGTTGCCTAACATGAGATAATGTAGCTATCTCTGTCCCAAAGACAATGTCATTCGTAATGGAGAAACACTAGAAATATCTCCACAGGCAAAGGATACCAAGTATTAACATTATCATTTAACAATGTAACAGGTTTATAATCTCATAAAATTACTATGAGAAAAAATAAGAGGTATAAAAATTGAAAAAGAAAGAATAAGATTTTATATAGTAAAAACTATATTAGCAATAAAGAAATGCAGTAATGTATTAGCTTATAAAACTAATATACAGAAATCAACAGCCTTCATACAGGACTCTTGTTTACAATGGCAACAAAAATAATAAAACACTTATGAATAAATTTACCAAGAAAATTTGCAAGCTTCTATTAGGGAGGAAAAGCCTCTAAAACAGGCATAAAGAATATGCAACAAGACAAACAATTGAACAGGCATATTACGTTTTGATATGAAGATTCAAAATCATAAAGATGTCAGTTTTCCCTAATTTATAATTTAACAGAAATCTAATAAAAACACCAACATTTTTTCACCCCCTATAACCAGGTAAGCTGATTTTCAACTTTATAAACTAGAATCATTAAGAAACAAAAAAGAGGGGTGAACTAGCTTTACTAAAAATTAAAATGTTCTCTAAAGCTTCAGTGATTAATACGGCCTGGTTCTGGTGCATAACAAGGCAAACGAATTAATGCCATCAGCACATAAAACACTAGCGAAAATTACTAGACAGTTTCACTCATGACCATAGTTGTAAAAATCCTGAATAAAATATTAGCAAACTGAATCTAGCAAGACATACACACATACACACACACACTATCCCCACCCCCCATGATCAAGTGGGTCTTATTTTAGGAATACAAGGTTGCTGTAACATTTCAAAGATTAATAAATATAGTTTACCTTATTAACAGTATAAAAAAGAAAAATCAATGATATGATTAGCTCAGTAGATCAACATGCATCCATGATCAAACACAAGGGTATAAAATAACATAAATTATTACTTTATGATCTGTAGGTCAGAAGCCGACATAGGTATCATTGGGCTAAAACTGAGGAGTTGGCAGGGCTGTGTTCCATCCTGGATGCTCTAAAAAGAATCTATTTCCTTGCCGTTTCTAGCTTCTAGAGACTACATACATCTTTTGGCTCATGGCCCCTGACCTTCAGAAACAGCAATGTTGCATCTCCTTTACCATAGTTTTGTAGTCACATCTCCCTTTGACTCTGACTTCAGCTGGGAAAGGTTCTCTTCCTTTAAGGACTCATATGATTAGGTTGGGTTCACCTGGGTAATAGACGATAATTTTCCCATCTCAAAGTCTCTAACCTTAATCACACCTGTAAAGTCCATTTGGGTAAAGGAATTCTAAGGTAACATATGCACAGGTTCTGGGGAATAGGATACCTATTAGGACATCTTTGTGGGCTTTTACTCTGCCTACCACATAGGTAAATGTGGAAATGAAGAGAAAAGGACATACAGTATTCATTTGCCTTTGAGAAACAGTCTAAATGCCTCCAGTAGCTTCTACCTACCTAACAAATCAGGTTGCCAACCCACTCTTCTATGTGACAATCATCTAAACTAGGCCATCCTGTAATTAAGACACCCCACTCTTCAATTCAGGCCTGTCCTAAATTTGTTCCTTAGTCCTCATCTTGCTTATTATGCTACTTATTATCTCTTCTCAAGGTCAAAGACCTTCAGGCCAACGCAAGTCTTTGGGTATGCACAATTCCATGGTGGTTTTATAGCCGGAACCATGTATGCTCTAACAGTAATGGTTGTAAATGCACAGCATTTGATTAGCCAGAGCACTAACTGTATGATCGTAGTCTATTATCAATAAATCATTGGCTGGTCCTGTTAAAATTGATTTATCTTCTAGCTGGAAAAAAAAATGTGTTACTATTTGAGCCTTTAGCCACATTATTTAATGTGATAAGTAATTAATTAGACAAGTTCTAGTTAATGGGAAATATCGCTCTACTTTGGTAAAGTAAGGTAAGGAATTCTAAGGTAAATAACTTATTCATAGTCCTACCTTAGTTCCTCCTGAGCACTGTTCCCAGTCATCCTACCAACTCTCTTCTTCTCTATTCTTACCAGATCTTCTATAAATGTCTCTAACAATCCTATGCACAAATTTGACATAGGATGGAAGAAATATATTTCAAGAACTATGTTTAAAGAAACCAATTCCATTGCTATTACCCATATGAAGTATAACATAAACAATTCTATATAAAAAGTTGATGTTCAGCTATTCCTTCAAAGCCCTTGGTAAATAGTAAGAAATTATAAATCTCACTTCACTTTTGGAGTCAATAGAATGCACTAGTGAGCGGAAAACAACAGCCATATTTTGTTTCTTTTAAACTAAGAAAAAAGAGGTTGATTAAAATGCAAGGTGAATATGTAGTATTTTCATTTAAAAGATCAAATTAACACCATCTCTGTGCTGTATTCTTTATTTTTTATACTTTTCTTACAATAAACATGCATACCTGTTTGTATCTGTGTGTGTGTGAGAAAGAGAAACAGAGAGACAGAGAGAGAATTTATTCACAGATACAAGAATGCTTTATCCTTAGATATCAATTTCAATACTCAACATTATCATATGCCTTTAGGTCCTTTAATTGATATTGATTTAAAAAAAAAAACACTTCATAAATTTGCTTTGAATTTTCTGGACCTCCACTCTCGGATCTGCATTGCATAAACAGATCTTTGTTGAAATGAAAGTAGGCGACATTATCACACACAAAGATTAAGCTTCGGATCTATAATTACATCTCCTTTAAGTCCTCTTGACTTTCCAGTGTAACTCTCTAAACTTCCTGGGGGCTGCTAGACATTTGATCTGAAATCACCCAGGCTGCCCTTCCCCGGCTCTTCTCTTCACTGTATCTTTAAACTCCTTGAGGCAGTGATGTGACTAGAAATGAACATGGTGCTTTCAGAAACAACCAGAAAGTAGCTCTGAATTTTTTATCACATTTTCTTCAACCTTCTTCCTCAACCTTTTCTCTTAGTTATTCCATCTGACTCTCAGGCTATGAATGTGTTCAATTGTTTCATCATCATTTTCAGAGATTACCAAATAATGATTGTTTTTAACCAGCTGACTGTCTATCTGATTAAATGATTGTTCAGTACTGTATTCGTTTCATTTTGAATAGTAATCCCTCACCATTTGCTTTACATTGATTCATTCATTCATGTGTCTAACAAAAATTTTATTTAGCACTTCCTGGGGAACAGCCTTTGTTCTAGGCACATAGGATTCAATGGTGGCAAAAATAAAACTCTGTTCCTACATTCATGGAAGTTATAGTCTGGCGGAGGATGAGAACATTGTTCATGAAACGACCTTGCAAAAAATGTAAAATTATAACTGCAAGAATTACTCTAGAAGTATAAGTTACTATGAGAATGTGTGATGGGACATTCAAGGAAGACTTCTCTGAAGAAGAGATATTTGACCTGAGATCTGAGAGATATATAAGCATTGACTAAGGGAAGAAACAGGATAAACACACTCAAGGGAGCAGGAAAAGCCAGGGAACGGGGACAATATATGCAAACATCCTCTGGTGGAAAGAAGCATGAAATGTTCAAGAAACTGAAATAGGCCAGTGTGATGGGTGCACAGAGAGCAAGGAATTTGGGATGGCAGATGATGGTGGAGAAGACGGTATGGGGCAGAGAGTGTAGGATCTTATGGGCCAAGAGAAGGTGACATCACTCAATTTTTATGTCCCCCTGTCTTATTTATTTATTTCCCAGGGACGTGTGTGCGCGCTATGAATAACAACTATAAATAGGATAACTCACAGAACTTTAAGAAAGTATGACGACCTTTCAAATTTGCCATATGGATATTCTTAATTGAATTCAAAATCTCATCTCTCCAAAAGTGCTTTACAGGCAATGCCCAGGCAGCTACTTGGGTGGCTGTTGTTGGATATAATATACAATTTAACATATATTTAAATATACAGTATATATAAATATATATTATAATATATAACATATATTTGAAAGGGCAGTATGGATGGTCTTGCTTTTTCACCACTACTTGAGCAAAATCGAGAAGGCTTAGCATGTTACCAAGCTGGCGTCAGAGAGGCTGCACAGCATACAAGTGCTCCTATACTTATTTCTGTTCAGGTGTCTTTCTTTTCTTATCTGTCTCCAAAGAAAAATAAACTGTTTTTGATGTAACACCTCTGTGATCTCAAGGTAGAGGCTTTCAAAGGTGATAGAACAGTCCCTGAGAACTTAGTTCGGGTAAGGCTCCAGTGGGGTGCCCCGGGAGAGAAGAAAGCAGGAGTTGCTCAGGAGAAGATTAAATCTTAATGAAGAATTGGGGACATAAATACGTGACTAAGACTGTGACAATCCACAAAGCTCTTCTGAGAAATCTGATGAGCAGCCAGTTTTGAAGGGCAGTTGGTCCTCAGAAAACTCAGCAGAAATGAGAGCCCCAAGTGCCAAGAGCCTGGCACTCGCTTCTGTAAGAAATGGACAAGCAAGCCTTCCACGGCTCCTATCTATTTTGTGTTTCAAAAAGCATCAACTACATTTGGACAAGGCCCTAGCTCGCCCTTCATTTTACTAAGCATCTGTCCATTTCTAAGCAAAGTAGGCCGTGATTCCTTACGGTCTACTGTGCCCAAAGGCCTGAACAGAAGGGGTAGATAAGCAAGCCAAAAGCAGGGAATGCTTACGGAAGAATGAAAGAGTTAAACGTAAAAAACAAACCACACACACAAAAAGAGAAAAATATGGACAGTATATTATGCTACCATGATAGATTTTAAAATGCAAAATATTTAATTGTATTCATATTAAAACCCCAAGAAAATAAGAATAATGTATTCAGCCTTTAAGTTTCTATACATTGACTAAATAAGGATCTCTCCATATGTGTCCTCCAAGACCTATAGTGATCAACATGGAGAGTAAATAAACCCACCGTAGCCCCTGTCTCCAGCATAACTAGAAGACAGAGAACACTACAAATCTAAATTTGCACAGTGGAAGGGCAATAAAAATCTGGAATTTGCAGAGCCAGCACTGAAGTCGTCGTTGGAGCTGAGAGCCAGGTGGCGAATGCTTGGGAAAGAGGAGAGGCTGCAGGACCTAGAACTGGCAAGAGTGCTGGGGACACAACAGGAAAGGACTTGGCAGTGCACACGTCCCCAGATGGCAGTCTCAGAAAGGTACCTTTTCTGGGAGAGGAGAGGAGCCTGGGTGGTGGGGCAGGAAAAGGAAGCAAGTGTTTGAGATGAAGGGTCCTTCAGAAAAGGAGAAGACATCCTCCACCACACACACACACACACACACACACACATACACACACACACACACACACCCCATCATCATCATCATCATTTTAAAGAACGCACACTTCACTATATCAACACAAGACGGTGCTCTTGAACCAAGAAACAGTGTGAGCTTCCCAAAAGCCATACCCCTGTCATACAGAATCCCCTGTTATTGCTGGTCTAGGAAAATACAAGCTATTTCAAAGGGAAAGCAGCAGACAGGCTTCCCAAAAAGTCACTCTAAGATCTTGGTAAAGGAGAATCAAAATACTTCAGTGACTGAAAATTCTTTACTCTCAAAAACTGTAAAGCAGAAGAAAACTGTAACACAATGCCTAACCCAATTAAATGTCCATTAAAAAGCACTAATATATATTTAGACAACACCTCAGTGTAATAGGTAAAGGGGGTTAAAAGTACCAACTTGCAGCTATAAAATAAATAAGTCATGGGGATGTAATGTACAACCTGGTGACGATCGTCAATAATCCTGTATGGTATACCTAAAAGTTGCTAAGAGAGCAGATCTTAAAAGCTCTCATCACAAGAAAAAATTTTGTTAACACTGTATGGTGATGGATGTTAACTAGACTTATTGTGTGTGTGTCTGTGTGTATATCTATCTAATCATTATGTTGTATACCTGAAACTAACATAATGTTTTATGTTACTTATATTTAAATAAAAAATACTAAAGCACGTGAGCCAAGAAATAGAAATGCTCAGATGCACCCAAGCCCCTGCCTCAGCCTATCCTACCCAGGCAGCAGACACTGGGGCTGGTTGCTCAGTAAATCAGAAGAGACTTAGCAGAAAACCAATTAAAAAAAAAAAAAAAAAGATCTAACATTGACTTTAGTGAATTATTCTGATGAAAATACAGAAAGTCAAGTAGGAAAGCAGAAGGATATTAACAGCTTTGGATGTTTATTTAATGTGGATTTATGGACTTGATGACAAAAAAAATTGATTAACAATAACTTACTTCCAAACAAAACCCAATGTGTATACTTGAACATAAAATTGGTCAACACTTGAGCAGTCATCTCATTGCCCAGGTTGCAGGATTCTAGCTCCCTAAGTACTTTTTCATAATGTAGTCCACTCCATAAAAGGGCACAATGAACAGGGAGTATGGTAGAAATGTTATTAAAAAAATATAAATATATACAGGATCTGACCTAGTGACTGGCACATTGATTGCTAAATTTATCTGAATCTCTATGTAAATGGTCACCGATTCTTAGAGTAGGAGAGGACCCTTAAAGTATATTCAACTCAACTTAACATACAAACTGGACATGACAATATGTAACGTAAATGACAGGTAGTCAGGCCCTCAAATGAGGTCCTCAGATGAGGTCTCCAAACCTCTACCTGTGTCACCTGATCTTACACAAATCTGTAATTAAAAAAAAAAAAAAAAAGTAACTACCACTTAGCAACCTCTGTGTGCTAGGAACTGTGCTGGGTTTTTGGTTGGTCAGTTTGAATCATAGTGCCTGCTTTTTCCCCTTTATGCTAATTATCATAAATATAATACCATTTTACTAATGTGACCTTTTGTTCACTGTCCAGCTCTCTACTGGACCTTAAGTTCTTTGAGGACCAAGAATATGATGATTTTCCTTATACTGTATCCCCGTAGCCTGGAACTCATCAAGTACTATTTAAATTAATGAACACAGGTTTTGATTCCTCTCCCCATTTTAACACTATAGGAAACTAAAGGTCAATGGTGTGTTTCCTCAAAGCTAGTAAATGTCAGAACCAAAGTTCAGACCCAGCTTTATTTAGCCACAGAGGCCATGATTGCACTACCAAGCTTCCTGGTCACTCAATTAACTTGAAGGAAACCTATTAATTAATCAATTTCAAATTAATAGCATGAGTTACATTCAATTCCTGCTGCCTTTCCCCAAATCTAATAAAGTGTGAGTTTCAAATCGGAATTTTAATTTTCTGCAAGATGGTGCTAATACCACCTCTGGGCCCTGATGCTCTTATAATGTTTTACAATATATATTTCAGTGTTTACACACACTTACCATCTTTAATCATCCCTATGACTTATTTCCGCCTTCCTAATCAAAACCATACAGCACAGTTTAAACCAACAGTGTATTGGAGCTAGCCTACACTGGGAGTTTGTGAACTGGATGTTAAGCACAGCCACCATTAAAAATTAAACTTACAATGAGAAATTATAAGAGAAACAAAGAAAATTTCAATGGAAAAAGGATTTTTTTTTTTTTTAAATAAACGGTACTGGAACGACTGGACATCCATGAGCCAAAAAATGAACCTTGACTTAAAACTTCATACCATATAAAAAATTAATTCAAAATAGATCATGGATTTAAATATAAAATGTAAAACTTTAAAACTTTTATAAGATAACATAGGAGAAAATCTTCAAGATTTAAACCTATGTGAGGTGTTCTTAGACGCTGAAGCCATGATCCATAAAAGGAAACACTGACACATTAAGCTTCATCAAAATTTAAAATTTTTGTGCTGCCAAAGACCCTTTTAAGAGGATGAAAAGACAAGTTATAGACTGTGAGAAGAAACTTGCAAACCACATATCTGACAAAGTTCTTATTCTAGAAAGTATAAAGAACTCTTAAAACTCAACAGCAAAGAAACAAACAATCCAATTAGTAAATGGGAATTAGATATAAAGAGACATTTCACCAAAGAGATGATATAGGTGACAAATAAGCACATGAAAAGATATCCACCATCATTCCCCATTAAGTAATGCAAATTAAAATCACAGGTATCAGTATTCAACTATTAGCTAAATAAAAAATAGTAACAGTATGAAATGCTGGCAAGGATGCAGAGAAGCTTGATCTCTCATGCACGCTGGTGAGATAGTAAAATGAGCAGACACCTTGGATAATAATTTGGAAGTTTCTTGCACTTATCATATGACCCAACAATCATACTCTTGGGCACTTTTCCCAGAAATGTGAAAAATTGCATTCACACAAAAGCCTATGCATTAATGTTTATGGTAGCTCTGTCTATAATATGTCACAAAAAACTGGAACGACCTAAATATGCATCAGTGGGCGAATGGTTAAACAAACTGGGACATCCAGAGAATGGAACACTCCTCAGTGAGAACAAGGAATGGTACACACAACAATGCGCAAAAACGTTTAGTAAAAAAGGTCAGTCTCATGAGTTTACATGCTGTATGGTTATATATTTATAACATTCTGGAAATAAAACTATAGAAATGGAGAACAGATTAATGGTTATCAGGGAACAAGGGGGGAGAGGTGACAATATAAAGAGAAAGCTCAACAGAGTTCCTTTGTTGTGACAGGACATTTCTGTATCCTGAATGTGCTGTTGGTTACACAAATCTATACATGGGATAAAACTGCACACTACACACACACACACACACACACACACACACCACAAATGAGTGTATATAAAAATGGTGATAATTGATTAAAGTCTGCAAGCTAGCAGTGTCACACCAGTTTCAATTACCTGTTTGTGATATTGTACTACAGTTACATAAGATGTCAGTGCTGGGGAAATTGGGTGAAGGGTATGTGGAACTTTGTACTGTTTTTGCAACTTCTTACGTGTTTATAATTATTTCAAAATAAAAGTAAACAAAACCAAACCAGAAAAAACAAATACTCAAAACTCATCATTTCCTAATCGTTTTACTACATTTTATTATCAATCATTTCACGAGGTTACTTGCATTATTTACATGTTGGATATATTAGTTTGCTCAGGCTGCCCTAATAAAATACCACAGGCTGAGTGGCTTAGACAGCAGACGTTTATTTCTCCTAGTTCTGGAGGCTGGGAAGTCCAACGTCAAGGTGCTGGCTGATTTGGTCCCTGGTAAGAGCTCTTTTCCTGGCTTGTAGATGACAGTCTTCTAGCTGTGGCTGTGTCCTCATGTGATGGAAAGGGAGTAAGCTCTGGGCAGTTTTCTTCTTTTAAGTACACTAATACCATCATTGGGGGCTTATTCTCACAACCTTATTTAAACCTAATTATCTTCCAAAGGCTCCATGTCCCAATACCATCACATTGGGGAGTAGGGCTCCAACATATGAACTTTAGGGGGATACATAAGCATTCAGTCCACACCAGTGGAAACATTACATAAGTTCTGCTACCGTGGCTCTCTTCTCTACTCTGCACTCTGTGGTATCTCATTTGTAGCTGGAAACCAGTCAAATGGGAGTATTTCTGTTACAGAAATAAGCAAACTCTACAGGTCAGAATTTGGTTTATTATACTGTTGATTGTTAAGAAAATAATGGAAAAAATGTTAATATTATAGATTAACTTTGAAAGTGTGTCATGTCTGTAGCCATTATATCATGAATAGCATAAAATTGAAAAATAGTCTTTTATTATTTGAAAGTTATTGTTTCATTCAGCAGAGAAGTCACTCATGTTATTGAAGAGTGAGTAAATTGCAAACTTAGGTCTTTTTTGTTTCACTTTCATCTTACTCATTAAGTAACGAAAAATATCAACCACATTCATGGTGGAACTACACTCATTCATTCATTGCAACCACAGGTTGGCTACAGACACAAGAAGTTTGCAAAAATCAATGAAAGCATACTGCGAGAACCAATAGGCCATATGGAATTTACAACAAAGAGTATTGTATATTTTATAGTTATTTGTAAATTGTGTGCTACCTTTATATTAGTAAAATTAAGAATAAACTTAAGCATGTCTAAATGAATATTTTTAAAGAGAGCCAGTGTTTAAACATTTACCAGGACAGCACTGGTTTAAACCCAGTCTACTCTTTTGGTTTTTACTTCAGTGGAGACAAATCACTCTTTAAAGTGGTGATGAGGAACATCGTGTGGTAAACAGGCTTTCCTACCTTCTGCAGATGCCCTGCTTCTGGGAGACTGATTTGACATATAATATCTTCAGAATCATGGATATAGAGAATCAACGACCTGTTACAACTGTAAAGCCCATTGATTTTCCAAGAAAATGCTCTAGCTTCTGCCATGAAAAGAAGCTCACAATGGGCTGGGTCAGTTCCACTTTGCTTTTACTTTAGACACCAAGTTTATAAGTTTTCTAATGGCTTTTTCTTTTTTCCTTCTTTTCTTTTTTTTTGGTATAACAAAATCCAAAAGCAAAATTTCTTTGTAGCGGGTAGTTCATGAGGTTAGTCACATTGGGTCTTCACTTACCAAATGTTTTACACTCATTGTCCCTTTGTTGTGGCCATGAACTAGTCAGAGATCAAACTTTCCAACTGATTATATCTTACAGTTATTGTTAAAAATAGAGCTAAGGTATATAAAATGATTAGCACAGTGGTTAATGTTGACTGCTCAATAAATGGAGTGTGCATAATACATACAATACACATCTAATATAAATACGTGGCATAAAGAGTCACTGATCATGGAACCACATTATCATATTACTATTCTTGATACCATATTCAGGTTCTAGTAAGTGTGTCTCTGAATTCTCTAGCACAGTATGGTGTAAGAACATGGGCCTGTGAGTCAGGAATCAGAAGATACAAGTTTTCATTTCAGTTGTGCCCACTGTTCACGATCTTGGGTTAGTTAACCTCTCTGAGCTTTAGTTCCCACATCTGCAAAGTGTGTGTGACCATGGAGAGCAGGCTGAGCCTCTCTGAAGCTCCAGCAGTCTGTAATTCCACAACGCTATGTGACAAGTCCCCTTGGATTGAGCTGGGCTCCCAGTGACAGGCAGTACTTTACCTTCTGTGACTTCCTCTGTCTAAACCCATGGACTCTCTCAGCAGTGGGCTAAGTCCCCTTTGGCAAAGCTGTCTCAGTGATGTATTAGTGGGTGAAAAGGCACCCAGACATTCATTCCACTTTGTGACTTTACTAGCTAGAGAAGGATTATTTGCTTCTACAGTTTGTGACCATAGTGAGCATGTGGAAGTTGTACCGGTAGGAAAATAAAATAATGCCAAAGAGTTCCAGAGGTGATATGTCTAATGGTTTTCCTCTTGGCAAGTCTCTGTGGGAGGGCTGCCTCGAGAGTTGATCAACTTGATGACACTACTTCCATATATCCGCCCTGCAGACCCTGTATGACACAGGGCTGGTGACTTCAATTACAGAGGCAGGAGCACAGATGCCCAAAATAACAGGGTGTCACAGCTGGGAGAAGCTTGTCTAGTCCAAGCATTCGATTTTACATACGAGGAAACAAGCACAAAGGGGCAAAAGACTCCTCCAAGGTTACAGAGCTACTTAACGGAAGATGTGGGTCTCGGAAGTCCACTTCCTGGAGTTCTGCCTCACAGCTTCTGCTCCCACTCCAGCCCCACCCAACCCGGGCAAGGAACATCTCTGATGGCAAAAGTCAGCCCAATCAGGCAATGTTCAGATCATTGTCCTCTCCCCGCCCCTCCAATTCTCAAATGAAGTCTGATAGATAGACTGTTAGAGAGAGTAGAATTTGGTTTTGGGAAAACCTAATTCCAATTCTCTGAACTTCCAGGAGAATAGCAAATATTTTGTCTTTAGTACATGTGCCACACCATTCTAAATGAGATTACTCAGGAGCAGTAAGAAACTGGTGCTTCAGAGGCCCTTTTCTTTTTAAGGCTTAGCACAGACTCAGCGACACACCTCAGGGCATGGGTTGCAAAAAACAACAGTCATGTTCTCAGGAATGTATCTGCCCACATTCAGAAGGCAGCAGCTGGACCGTGAGCTCCCCGAGAGCCTCTGGATCAAGCTAGGACACGCCTAGCATTCGAAAGACATTCAAAATGTTGGTTGGATGAGTCCAGGAAGTGTCACTCATGCTGATGACCACAGGGTTACAGAATATCCCGCAGAGTATGAAATAACTCCGTAATAGCTACCCTTTAAGAAACGAAGATAAGGTTGATCCTGAGTAGCTTAAGCTTAAGGTAGTTTAAGGTTCTTGATATGTTTTTGGAGTAAGGAAATTAGACATGTAATTTATCATACTCACTACAGTGGGAGTAGGTATATGGGAGGAAGGGAAGTTGAGGGAGAAGTATATCTTATTTATAGTCTTACATATTTCAATAGTGTAAGCGTATATTCTTATTTCAATAGTTCTCTTTCAATCTTTAAGGAAATGACGTGCAGAGTGACCTGCAGTATCTAACACTGAAATATGGAATTATACGATTCTGGAATTCCATGCTCCTGGGGAGGGGTATGAGAGTTAATACTCTCATTCCATCTCTCTCTCCTTCTGGAAAGTTTTCTGTCTTTGGAGGGACTTCGGTTCTGAGGAGAGAACACAGGGAGCTGACTGCTACGGTGGAATGAGCTTAAGGGAGTTAGAAAGTCTCTCGTGGCAGACACAGTGTAAGTCCCATTTCATCTCTTTTGGTGGCCCCACACTGCCCAACGTCCCTTGCATGAGGTTGGGATAAGGTAGCTGACTTATTATCAAATGAAATGTGGGAGGAAGTGTCATGAGGTACTTCTAAACATGGCCTTTTCAGACACTTGGAGCAAACTTTTAATTCACTCTTTTTGTGACAGAGCAACCTTGCAGGCTACAAGATGGAAGAGGGTCGTCTGATTCATTTTGTGCTTTGAGTGAGTGCAAAATAAAGCCTTTAGTGTGTTAAACAATTTTCTCTTTGGGTTTTTGTTGTTGCTGTTGTGACCGAAGCATAACCTACCTACCCTGACTTTTGTTCAGATTTATCAAGCCTGTTTCAACTGAAGATGACACAGGGTGGGGGGTGGGGTGCAGAAACCAGGACAGGAAATTTCTGTAGGATTAAAAATTGTGCATTTTTGGGGAGATCCTCTCTTGCGATCTTGCTTAGGAATAAGGATGTGTTGGCACAGAAGAGAGAGATTTGAGAATTTACACAGGTTGCCCAAATTTACTCTTCTGCTTGAACACATTTTCAAAGTCCTACTTTTCCCTAATTGTTCCTTTTTTGTTTCAATGTGTACTGAAAAAAAACCATTTCAGATACTACATTTGAGAGAATTAAGTATGTCAGATGGCTTTTGAATAGTTTTATAACTTTTGAACAATCATGATCTGATTTAAACTTTAACAACCTATCATTTGAAGTTATTTAGTTCGAAGAGTTTAATTTCTACTTACTTCCTGCTATATGATACAGAAAACTTAGTATTATAAAATGCTACAAGATATTCCTTTTAGCCGAAATTATTTATATTATACACAAACTTAGATAAATAGGATACATTAATTCTAAACTTTGGCTAATGTTTAATAATAAAAAAAGGAAATTCATGAATTCTGGACCTGGTTGCATTTTAGTTTTCAAAGTTAATCTTGCTAATAAATAAATTATTGTTATGAATTTGAATTGTTGGCCATGAAGATTAAACGCATGGATGACTGAGTAAATAAAAATGCATTTGAGTTTGGATAGGTATGTTTTATAAGCCTAATATTTCACAAGAGGGAACCAGACTCAGCTAGTACTTCCACATACTAAATTTATATAATTTATATCTACTTAAATTAATTTGGTAATCTGGTAGGATGCCAACCCTATCCATTCAGGGCTAAGCAAACCCATTTGAAAACAGGTAAGTTACATGTACAGAAAACATATGTGTGCTTATTCTTTTATACATAGATGCATCATTAAATTTAGACACAAAAACACAAATCCAAAATGACTTAAACTCCTAGGTAAAGTCATTTAATGCGTTAAAACTAAATGCTTTAAACCTTTTATCATCTACAAACCATTCTGGCCCACTCTTGCAAAAAAGCTCACAAGGCAATTTGGTTTGGAGGCATTTTTCTTCTCTGACTCTTCCAAATACAGCTTTGTATTAGCATGTTCAATAAAGCAAGTAACACCTTCCACTTGATTGTTTGAAACCATTCTTGACCCTCATTTCATTCCAGTTGGAGGTAATTACTTGCTGCTAATGCAAAGTGCTAAAGACAGCCTTAAATTGTGTTGAATTATTATGTAGATTGGGAATCAGTCCTC
This sequence comes from Rhinolophus sinicus, assembly GCF_036562045.2. NCBI lineage: Eukaryota > Metazoa > Chordata > Mammalia > Chiroptera > Rhinolophidae > Rhinolophus > Rhinolophus sinicus. The sequence continues at coordinate 41,632,267 of NC_133756.1, read as the reverse complement.
GTTTCTTCTCTTAAAACAGCACCATAATTCTAATCACTCGTTACTTTGTCAAATTCAAAAGTCAACCAATTTTTCTGAGTGAAAACTTCTTACTTAAAATAAGGTATTAGTCCTGGACCTGCTGGAAGAAATGGGTGAGTTGCCTTGAGAATGAGGTCAGGAATGAATAAATCAAAAATGGTGGAAGTGAAATATGTATATTCAGGACCTAATATACATTAGAAGTGAGGAACGTAGCTTTTACTCTCTTTTTTCATATTTCGTGCACTGAAAATGCAAGGTTTTGTTTAGGCAATCAAAAGAGCAACTCCAAAATTTAGCTACAATCACTGGATAATTTTGTTTTATCTGTGTCTAGATAGAAACTCTGAACATTATCGCCTTTAAATTCAAGTCAATCATTTCTGTACACTAAAAACCCATATCTGGATTAATAGTATTTACGGTAAAATGGAGCAGGGTTTCTCTTAGCCTCATTCCTGGAATCAATAAAAACAACAGTAAAAGACTATTTTTTTTCTGTGAATACCTAAATGACTTCACAACCATTATTCCACCCAGAGGAAAAAATATTCTTGTATCACAGTGAAGGGGAGAGAATGCATGGCTTCTATTAAGACTAATGGAGGTTGGGATGCAAAGTTCAGTTCTCAGGGAGGAAATTAGTTGCCACAGGCCTGGAGAACTGGAGGGAAATTTACTAATTAGTTCTTCCTAAACCAAGGAACTTATTGTTTTATTTCCGCTCCTTCATGAGAAAGTAAAGCACAGGGTCATCACATATCCAGGAAAGGGTAAATGAAATATCTTCCGAAAATTTTAAAAATGGCAAATATATTAATATAAGCTTAAATACTATATGGGGCGGTGTGTTAGTTATTTTTTCATAAACTTAGAAAATTTCAATCTGCAAATGCAGAAAAATCATGCTTGAAAAATTGGAAACAGTGGGGGATAATTTATAACCTTTGTTCATCCCAGGAGAACATGCCCCAAGCACATTTTCTCCTACATTTCCACTACTTTCCATTTTCTAACATTATGCTGCTGGTCTAATCAAAACACTACTTTGACACAGCCTTTTTAATCTTCTTTTTTTTGTCCTCAAAAATCACCTCGGGCATCACAGATCCATTTTATTGGAAACCGTAATCAATCTTGTGCGTAAAGAACAACTCAGCATTAAGCCCAGGCCCTCTGGACACCTTTTATCAGGTTTAGTTAGATGAGTCCTAACGTCTTAGAATGGCAGATGGGACTCAGGCCAGTAAGGCCCTTACTACATGCGTGGTCCACCCCGAAGCCATTTTACCCAGTGACTCTGGCATTGCTCTGGCTTTCTACTGAGTCAGGAGAGAATTCAGAGTAAGTCCCAATTAACCAGGAGAACCAATCTGAGCTGGGCTAAAGTTGCCAAGCATCCCCGAGGCAGCCATGGCAGTGTCTTTTGAGCTTCTAGGCCTTTTCTATTTCAAAAGATGGTCAAATATTCACCCAAGTTGATTTTACTCAATTTGCTGAGCTTCAAATGTAAGGAAAACACGATTTTTCTTCAGGTGAATTCTGAGGAGAAAAAGCTAGAACTACAGATCCAAAACAAATGCTGGAGAAGAAAAACTGGTGGTGGTGGTGGTGGGGGAAGCAGAGAGCAGTTTCCATAGAAGAGCAACGCCATTAGGCTGGGTGCTAGAATCGCGAGGTCTATCTCATTGCAATCAAGGAAGCTGTTTTATAAGCAATGCACTAGCTTATTTCAACAAATGAATTATTTTGGAAGGATAATTCTTCAGATTGCAATTCCCTCATTCACTCATTTGCTTATCAACAAATGTATATTGAATACCAAATATATAACAGACTGTGCAAGGCCCAGGGATACTATAATAAGCAAATGGACAGAATTTCCTGCCTTCATGTGGCTCAATCTTGGGGGTAGGATTGGGGTGCAGAATATATAACAAGGGGAATAAGAAGGGAGATAGAGAGGGCAATCTAATTTATGCTCGGTGCTCTAAATACCCTTTTATATTCATCCCCCTTGGGCCTGTGATTAAACAAAAATTCTTTACCAAACAGAACTATCTGTTTTTCATGCTGGATCATAATGAATATTACACTTCTTAGCTCCAGACCATCTTGACCTGTAAACCAGTAGCTGTGGAAGTGATACAATAGCCATCTATTTCTCTCTTTTAAAAAATGAAAGCAACTCCAAAGGAATTGTTGCCAGCATCCTCAGACAGAACCAGGACACCTCTACCTTAAGATTTCTGGCACTGTATATCAGGAGAAGCACTTCTGCGTCTACCAGGATGAAAACTATTGCCTCGGGCGGCCTTAGGGTAAGAAAAGCAGCATTAGGGACACATGGGCCTCCTCTCTTTTGATCCGCCTCCTCACGGACTCATGCTCCTCAGCACAAGACCACTAAAGAAATTACCTGCTGGGCATGCACAACTCTGTTGCACCTGCACGTCCAAACCCACATCCTACTTTCGCCAAAGAATGCAATATTCAGGGACTGTTGTACTGCAAAGAAATCTCATGCCATCTGAAATGTGCATGACTAAATCTTTAGGGTAGAAATAAGAGAGTTTATAGAACTTATGAGGGCTCGTATTAGCCTTTTAGAGGGTCAACAGATTGCTCTGTATCTGTGACAAATCCAGTGCAAATTGGCTGTTCTAGATTTTGAGACGAGTGGTGTCTTGACTTAGACTGGGGAGAGGTGTTCCAGCTGTCCGTGGAGGTGGAGGGTAAGAGGAGATGTCTGCCTAACTCATCATTCCATATTCCCAGAAGCCCTGTGGATGCCCTCATCAATTTCAGAACTCACTTTTGGGAGTCCAGGTTGCTCGGACCTGGGCTGGAAGAGAGAAGTGTCTGAGAGTAAACCAATGAAGTCAGATTCAGAAGGGAACTCAGACAACACCAAGTCCAGAGTCTGCCAAGATCCAGATGTGCCACTGTGCTGAGAGCTCCAGGAGGGCACCACCACATCCCCTCTGTGCATCTGAGCACTCTGTGCCTAAAACAGTGCCTGGCATACACAGGGCTTGACAAACACCTCCACAAACCAAATGAAGGAATGCACAAATATGTGAATGTTAGTAGGTATCCCTCCATATGCTCCCAGTCACTGATATCAGGGATATCCACTGCTCTGGTTATTTTGGAGAGTTACCTGGTGGGTGCAGCTTGACTAGCTTATCTACCCTTAACTGGACTTCCCAATCCTAAAACAGCATTGACCCGTATCATGTGACAGACGCCTGTGAATAAATGGTAAAGGAAAAATGAATGCTAACTTAGGTAAAGAACAAGAATAGTTTAAAACAATTTAAGAAATATTGCTTGTTAAAGTGGCTGGCTCTGAAATCCAAATTGTTCTTATACTACAAGTTAGAATAAAATGGCAAATTTTGGGCATTCTTCCTTCAGATACACGAGGAAGGGAAAACTGGAAGCCTGTGTGAGAAAACAAGCAATCTCTTCAGAGGTAAAGCCCTGTACGAGGAATATGTTAATACTTCCTCCAGAATCTCCGTGTCAGGCCTCTGCATACTTCCATCTCGCTCATGCGAGTACAACCATGCCTGCCTCATAGGCCCGTCCATTTATTCATCTACATAACTAGTGTTCTTCAGAACTCACTCTATGACATGCCCCATCCAACACCTCTCGTTCAAGGAGCCCTGGATTTGCACTTGGTAAATGTATTAGTTTCCTGGGGCTGCCCTAACAAATTAACCAGCAACTTGATGGCTTAAAACAAGAGAAATTTATTCTCTCATAGTTCTGGAGGCTAAAAGCCTGAGATCAACTTGTCAGCAGGGCAGCGCTCTGTCCAGACTCTAGGGAGAGAATCACGTCTTGCTTCTTCCAGCTTCCGGGGGCTCCAGGCATTCTTGGTTTGTGGCTGCATCACTCCCATCTCTGCCTCTGTCTTCACCTGGTCTTCTGCTGTTCTCTGCCTGTGTCTTCTCCTCTTCTGTATCGTATACAGACACCTGTCGTTGGATTTTGGGCTCATCCATGTAATTCAGGATGTTCTCATCTCAAAATCCTTAGTTACATCTGCAATAATCCTTTTTCCTAATAAGGTCACAGTCACAGATTCCAGATGAGGAAGTGGACATATCTTTTTGGCAGCCACCGTTCAACCCACTATGGCAAGTAAAGATAGAAACTAGTTCTTTGCATTCAAATGGTGGGGATTAAGCAGAACTCTGTGCATTACTTCACATGAAAAGTCAATGATGACAATGCCTGTTATGTGGACAATGATATGAACTTCTCAGCACGGGAAATTACATGATACAAAGTTAAACCCAGGTTCATTTTAGCAGGAGCTGCTGGCTAACTTCCCGGAATGCTGCCTGTTACATGTTCTGTGCAAACAGCTGAGCATAGCACTGGATATTTAAGAATGCACAAAGGTAGTGTTTAAGAGGCCTGTGTGATAAGAAACTACAAAACGTCTGACCCATTACTCAAGCTTACAGAGTTGTCATTCCTGACACCTGGGCACCTCAGCCACATTGTCTATATCTTGTCTCCCTCTGCAACTTAACTAGAACTGTGCCCTGTAAGTGACAACTTTTATTTAGTACCCACAATTAAAATGCTAATTTTTTGAGGCTGCAAACAAACGTTTTCATTGCATCTGTGTGAGCACAACTAAGTCACAGCCATCCAGCGAAACCATCCAGTGAAGTCAGTCCTACCATGTTTGTTTTTGAGTTTTGTTTTCATTATGAACCTGGAAAGACAGGTGGCAGAAAAGTGAGGAGCCAGAGAAGGCAAAATTAGTATAATCCAAAGCTTGTAACTAAGCTTGGCATGAAAGGAAAGATGTTTGCAATCTGCCATCGTGGCGTGGATGGTACCTACCATCACTGTCATTGGATACAAGATGGAATGGTTAGAAGAGAGGCAGTGTGGGGTATAGCAGACATTTTCCAGCTGGGGCAGAGACCAGATTTTAGTTCCCAGTTTTACCACTCACTATGTGACTTGGGCAAGTGATGTTACTTCTAAAATCTCAGGTTTCATCATCCTGAGGGAGCCAGATCACATCATTTCTCAGGTCCCTTCCATTTCATACATGCTTGAAATAGTCTGCCATAAAAATGCAGACGTGTGTGTGCGCGCGCGCACGCTAACTTTTATTATTGATACGTACAAGCACCACACTGGTGCTCCATTATGTCAGTCTTATTTACTTAGGAAGACTCCAGGGCCCAATAATCATAATGACACTAACAACAACTAGCATCTATTGAGCACTTATTTCATGCCAGGTAATACACTAATGGTCTGACCCATTACTCAAACTCAGAAATCCGTCTTCTCTAACATCTGGTCACTATAGTGACATCTTCTGTATCTTGTCTCCAACTTCTACTTAAACTAGACCTGTGCCCAGCAATAAAAATTTTAATTTAATATTCATAATTAAAATGATAATTTTGTTAAATGTCTCAAATACAAGTGTTAATGAAACTATACAGGCGTAACTAAACTACAACAACCCAGTGAAGCCAGCTATAAAAAACTTACGATTTCTGAGTTTTACATGTAAATGATAAAATAATCATCCCAACTACCATATGAAGGAGGTACTCTGATTATTCCCATTTTATAGAAAAGGAAATTGAGGCCCGGAAAGGTTAATTAACTTATCCAAACTCATTCAGCTAGTAGGAGGCAGTCATCACACAAATCCTGGAGTTTTATGTTCCCTGGAACATAAGATCCATGAAGGTAGTAACCACCTCTGTCTTGTTTGCTTTTGTCTCTCTGGTACCTAATGTAGTACCTGGCGCATAGCAGGTGATCAGTAAATACTTGTTGAATGAATGAATGAAGCTCTAATAATATCCCTTACTCTTAACCACTATGCTGTATACATGACATACTCAACCCTCCCAGTGGTCTTATAAATGGTGACAAGGGAGACCCCACAAGTGAGCATAGGTAGATTAGCATAATTCCCTCTTTCCACTCCTGGGAAACCAACAGAAAGCAGTTCACATTTCGTTAAACATGGGCCTCTCCTTCTGCACAAAGGATAATGGAGCTGTGGGGTATTTGTGTCAGGGATGCCAGCGTGAATAAGCCTGTTTCCCTTGGCCTTTGTGACAGAAATGACATTCCCATTGACAGTGGGTCCTGATTTTGCTTGGGGAAAGCTGTCTGGCTGATCAGTTGTGTGAGGGACCATGTCTTGTGGGAGCTAGGATTAGTTTTCATCACGCCTCTGTCTTTTGACCACAAATAAGGTTGTTTCGCTCTCCTATCACCAGAACCGGCTCCTTGTTAATGCGTTTCTGACCCTACAGAAGAGAAATGAGAAGGGAGATGACATGAGTGTCCCAACGGCACTCAACCTGCTAACACTACTGCCGAGCAGGGCAATCCATCCCATTAGAGTTGACAGAGCATCCCTGAGACAAAAAGGATACCGCAGCTGAAGCCATAAGTGCCCCGAGTGCAGCCATCTCCAGAACACTAGTGTGCAAAGGAGGCCTCCTGGAGGAAAGATTTGCTGCAAATTGAAAACATTTAGCTCTGTAGACTCCAAGAGGGTTGATTGTTTAGTAAATATTTCATTGAGAACATTAGCTGTGGAATTTGGATGCTTAAGTAATGCAGATAATTAAATGTAAATAATTAAAATTAATAATGTTTGAAATGCTAAGCATAATGAGACAGGCAATATATCAGTAATGCAGGGAGTCCACTTATCCTGAATATCTGCTCACTACCTCCAGGGCTGCATCATAGCAGAAATGGCCTGCATCAACTCCTAGTGTTCGAGGGAGTCAGCCCTTCATTCCAGCTTGGCAAAAAAGCATTGTCATCAGATGTCTCCTGGTAGAAACTACGGTCGTCCAGGTATTTTTACAGAGGAACAACAGAGATCAGTTACTGGGGTTGTGTTAAGGGGGTGGGAGGCAGGGAAGGTTCTGTGAATATAGTACCAGAAATCACACTTCCGGTCAGAAGGAGATAGCGATGACACAAAGATGAATTCACATTTGTTTTGTGAATTATGGAATGGAAATCAGCTCTCTAGTGTTTTCTCTTGATCTTGTTCTCTCATCTTCAATCATTTCCCTTTTTCATCCTAGTCGCTACTTCTCTTCAGTCTGAAAATAATACGTTCAAGTATTCTCTGTGCGACCCCCTCTCCCTGGTGTGGCAGCCTGGCTCTGCCCCATCACACTGTGCAAAACCTGTTCTTAGCAAAGTTATCTATGCTGGACTACTTGATAAATCCAGCGATCTCTTAGGACCTCTTCCACAGCATCTTATACATGTGATTCTATTTTTCCGAAACCTAAAAGACTTTCTAAATCCCTCTTCCCTTTAAAACTGGATATGAGGCCTCTTTCTTCTAAATCCTAAATGACATAGGAATTCAAACAATAATTGTATCAATGAGGTATATTACATGGGCCTTGGTTTCAGCTCTAAAATTTTCCCCAGGTGCTCTGTCTACCTCGCTGACGATGAGGTTTTACCATGTTTCCCCGAAAATAAGACCTAGCCAGACAAGCAGCTGTAATGTGTCTTTTGGAGCAAAAATTAATATAAGACCTGGTCTTATTTTACTATAAGACCAGATGTAATGTAATGTAATGTAATGTAATATAATATAACATAATATAATACCGGGTCTTATATTAATTTTTGCTCCAAAAGATGCATTAGAGCTGATTGTCTGGGTATGTATTATTTTGGGGGAAACACGGTATTTCCTGGTCTGCCCTTAAATGTGAGCTCTTGCCCTATGTTCTTTTGTTCTCTACTCAAGGGCCTGCAAATCAAAATCCAATAGAGACAATGCAAGAATCATACATTTATGATATGGACAGGAGACCAGGGGGTGTAAAACAATAGGAGTGGTGGAGACTGTGGCAAATGGATATTGAATACCCCAGTCCTACAGGTATTCAAATGGGAATATAGTCCGTTTGATCTTTTGGGGGGCCTTACTGAGAGCAATGAATTATAAACATAAATATTACCCGTCAGGTAGATCAGAGGAGAAAAAAGTGCACGTTTCTTTTTTTGTGCCTGTCTGGTCATGATGGGACTGGCATCAGGATCCGGTAGATGTTCATGATGGTTTTCCTATCATCTTAATGTCTTGCACCAACAAGTAAGAACAGCTGAGCAAAAGGTGCCCCAGCCAGCTGAATGCATCCATTCCCTGTTCTTCCTTAAAGTTTGCATGTACTTGGTATTGGTAGTGCCTCTTGAATGTTTGCTTAATGCATTTTGCTCTTTCCTCTACAACAAAGCAGCCTCAACCCTTCCTTACACCACCTTCCATCAAGCTATAAATCATTTTCTTTTAAAAAAATTTTTATTGGGACTCTAACATGGTTTTGTGTTGATAATTTAATAAGATTATTGTGATTTTTGTTAATGTTCTGGCTACAAATGTATGGGTTTTGAGTGATCTGCCTCATTCCTACTTCCCCCATAAGTCTTTTAGTGCAGGCTTTTGCAAAACTTAGGTCTTTCAGGAAAGAAGCTGTGTAGTCAAACATCAAAAATAACAATCAAAAAGAAACAACAAGCCAAAAACAAAAGCCACTTGCAGGGCCTGTTTAGGACCTCTGTTCTGCAGCCCTTCCTGGAATGATCCCAGACCCATATTCTCTAGCCCAGACCACCCTCCTGAGAGGTAGATGAAATTTAATTATCTACAAAACATCTCAATGCAGCGTCTCCAAGGAATGGGCCCAAAATGAGCCTCTTATAGCTACCCTTTCCATACCACCACCACCACCACCACCACCACCACCACCACCACACACACACACACACACACACACACACACAGGCACTGTCCTAATTTGAATTTTGACTTCAGAGCCAATTTTGTGTCTCTACTCTCTCACCTCCCACCTTCAGTGGGTCACAAAGTCCTGTTGATTCTCACTCTGAAATAGTAGCTTTTACAACTGACCTTTCCGCACTTAATTCTGTTGTCATATCCCTCATCGAAGACCTCATCTTTTGACTGAAGAAATCCCCCAACCTTGAACTGTTTCTCCGCCATAATTTTTTCTTTATGCCAATGTATCTTGCACAGTGAGGTTTCAGAGAGACTTGAGAAACAGACAGTAAGGTGAATGGATGAGAGATGAAACTGGCGGTTCTCCAACTTCTATTGTGGTCAGAATCAGCCTTAGCTCTTCAGAGGGAATGAGTTATGTGGACCAATGTTATTGGTCAGCTAGATCAGAGGAGAAAAATAGTCAGACCATTTGGGGAATCATTTAAATTCATTCTATCTGATGACTATCAATAATGGATGAGGCTGACTTTCTAAGCATCTGACACTTAGAAGTTGATGGGTAGATATTTACTGAATGATGGATGGAACACACTTCGCTGGTGCTTTAGGAACCTGGGAACTCCCTGCCAGCTTCGCCCATACCACTCTGATTTCGGATTCTGTCTCAAAATCCTTCCATCAACAAAGAGAAAGGAGGAGCTGTCTGGTATTTAGTCAGAAGATGATTATTCTCCTTTATGGAAAAATAAACACAATATTGAATTTGGGGGATCTCTGTTTCTTGGAGGTGCCAGGGAACTGATGATGGAGTATGGAATGACCTTGTAAACACAAGGGAACACTCTCTTTTCTGGTCCTTTGTCTTTTCTTTTAGTTGTACCTTCTGATTCTACTTAAAGAAAACTCAATCTGAATGTGTTCAAGCTTTAATTATTCTTAATAAATAAGTTATAAATTATTGGTCGAGTTCTATGATTTGCAAATCTCCATTTTACATGGTTATCTAGAGCAAATTTGTCTACTTCAAATTCATTCAGTGACTTCCAATTACCTGACTGGTTAGGAATAAGCTCCTCACCTGGCATTTAAGATTTCATAGTAGGGCCGTGTCCACCTGTCCATCTTCAGCCCTCAGTTCACTACGTAAGAATTGGCCTGAGCCTGCTCAGTCCTACACTACTTTCCAAACATCTCCTATTTATGCCCTTCTCCTGCTTTGGCTTAGTTTTTTCCCCTCTATCTGGAATGTCTTCAACTTTGGTTTCTCCCATTATCCTTTTAGGCCCAGATTAATTATTTCCTCCTTCAAGACTTTCCTGATCCCCCTTCCCTGGAAAACTGGATATGAGGTCTCTTTCTTCTAAATTCTAAATTACATAGGAATTCAAACGATAAGTATATCAATAAGGTATATTACATGGACCTTCTAATACCTTGATTATTATGTTAGTTTGACTACAGGTCTTTTTAAAAAAATTATTTATTATCTGTTAATTTCTTGACACTGACTATAATGTCTTAATCAATTCTGCATCTCTTGGGACAATCAAATGGCATCTCCAATTCTTGGGCATGGTGCTCCATCTCCTTTTCCAGTTTCTTTTCTATAGCACAATTATATATTGGATCGCTTCAGGGTTCCATCCTGACTTCTTCTAATTCCTGTGCTTTTTTATGTTGTCTATTTCCATGGCTTTAAATAATATTTGTCTACTAACAACTTTCAAATGTGTACCTTCAGTTATAATTTTACATTTGGACTTGAAACCCATAGAGCTGAGAGCCCACTTGGCTATCTCAGACTCAACATGTACAATTGAATTCTTGAATTTCTCTAAATCTGGGAAGGAGAAGAAAAAAAGAGAAATTATAACAAAGAGGAAAATACTCCCTATTTAAAAAGAGAAAGACTTTTCTAATGGTCCTAGAATTGCACACTCCTACAGGGATCATGGAATCATCCAGTCCACGTCCTCTTTTGTAGGTGAAAACCCACATCTTCTGGTACAACGTTCACTGTTCTTTCCATTACATCACCACATAACCTCTGCCATGGACCTTAGAAAAACCTTTAGTATCTACAATTCATTATCAGTAGTGCAATAATTAATGCAACTTCAAAAGAAAAGTGATTATAAGGTGGAACATAAATTTCCTAGATTTATTCCATTTGGGCAACCTCACAAATACTATTTTAATTACTTTATAATAATGTTCCCTAAATTAAGGGTTGACCCCACAAAAGAAACTGCTCCACAGAAAGGATTCCTTCTCCCTCAGACTTCAATAGCACATGCGCATAATGTCTCAAAGAAAGAACATCCTTGGATGAAACTTGCCCATGAACTTTTCTCCAAGGGGAAAGGCTCATTCACAAGAAGAAATGAGCCATCATTTTTGGAGCATACCTTTCGCTTACTGTATTTTAGATTATGAACAACCAAATAAACTGAAAGTTTGGTTTCTACTTCAATCTCAAGATAGATCTGTTGCTTCAAATAAAAGACAATGAATCACACATTTGCTTTAAGATCTGTGTAGCAAGAAAATAAAGTGATAGACATAGTTGTATTTATAGCACAAAGAAATAATATCTTAATTATATAATGACCTTCAAATGAATGTAAAAATACTAAGGCGCCTGGAGAATAGTCAAAGAGCAAGGGACAAAAAGAAATAATACAATGAGTAGACAAATATATGCAAAATTTTCAACCGATCTAGAGGTGTGTTTATTGCCTGTTAATCTGCCTTGGAAAAATTCAGAATCTTTTTTTCTTTATCTCTGCAGAAGATAACCTTTCTGCTGCCCTAGAGGAAAGCTCAGAGTGCTTGGAGAGTCAGACAGGAGCCAATTCCTGGTTCTTGGCCATACTAATAAATGACTGCTCATAGTCTCAACTTCATTTGGTGAGAAATTGGCACAATACCTTAAAGAGTTATTGGCAATTCTACCTGAGATGTTATACACAGGGTCTGGCACAGAATCCATATCTATTAAATGTAAGCTCACAAGTGCAGAATTTAATTTTGTCCATGGCTCTACTCTCAGGGGCTAGAAAGTGTCTGGACTTTTCAGGCATTTAATAATAATAATTCTTGAATTAGATCACATCAAAATGATTTGAATTACCACCTGCTTTTAGGTCTTCTATACAAACCCCAAATGTATGACTATAAAGGTTAGGGACACAAGTCTTTAGCTTTGTATTAACTTTACAATTCAATTATTCACCATCTGGGCAATTTCTCCTTACAAAAAACAAAACAAAACAAAACCAAACCCAATTAACCAGGGAATTTAAATCATAATAACCAACTAACGCAACCCCAATTTCATTCCCAAATTATTAACATTTCTTCTAATTATGTAGCACTTCACAGCAGAATTCATTTGCCAACCTTCACCTTTATTTAAACATATTTATTTAATGCAACAAGAGTATGCAATGCTATATCCACTGAATATTGCCGCTGGTGATCATTTGTGCCTAAACAATAACACCTGAACAGAGCTCCCTGTTTTATGGGTTGTTAGTGAAATTTTGAAAAAATGAATTCTGTGCAAGAGATGATATTAAAAACGGAAAAACCCATAATATGAGTTTTCCCCCTATCTGGACTGGCATTAGTTTCCTTTTATTAATCTAAGCAATAAAATCACTTGGACATACTATTGTTATTCATTATTTATTTCCCACATATTTCCAGAAAAGGATTTATAGTAGCGCCTTTTAGCATGCGGTGAGTGTCTTCAATATGTGGCTCCCTGGAAGCAGCTGTAACATTGACTATATACAGCTAGCTCAGGATAACATCCTATAGAACCAATTATTCCTGTGACAAATAAATCAAAGTGTTTACTATGTGCCCACATACTTATTATGCTGAAGGGATTTCTATTAAATCAACAATTAAGCAAAGTAAAATCTGACTTATGAAACAACCGATAGCAGAATGAAATGAAAGTAATTAGTTTAATTTGTGACTACTGTATATAACCTTCAACTATTACCTACAAATTCATGATATAATTGATTAGCTGAAAATTGAAGAAAAAAAATGACTGAAGACCCCACAGAGCCTCTCTAAAGGCGGTTATCTTTCTTTCCTTTTTAATTTTCCTTCAGGATTGTTTCAGAAGAACTGACTAGCGAAGGCTTCCCTTTATTTAGCCTGTTAATAACTACCAAGGTATACACAGTATTCCCTGGGCTTTCACCATCTTCAGAATTTAGCATGCAGGCCTATTCTCAACTCAATTACCTGGATATAAAGCAGGAACTTTGCAGCTGTCACAAAATACCTATACCATTTTAGAAAGCATTGCTATCAATAACCAAAAATGGGAATTTTATCGCAGACAATATGTGAAATTGCACCTCACTGACAAAAACGTTGCAGAACCCGGGTGATAATATTATTATAGTAATTACCATATGTCTTACATCAAATGCAACTCCACTTTTATTATCATTCAAGTTTTCTAGAAGAAGATAGGAGGGAGCTGTCACAGTTAGATAGATAGCATGTCCTCTATTCAACTGCCAGCTCCCTTCTGGAAAACAGGCTTTCCATTCTACTAAAGGAAATACAATTATAACTCCATTTGCATTGGCAACAAGAGAAGCCCCAGGTTAATTACAGGTAAGGTTCTGTTTACATTCCCTAGGGCTAGCCACTGCCAGATCCCATTTCTGAGGTGAAAAGAGCTGCTGGAGTTTGAACTAAATCCACATTTTTTATTCTGCTCTTGAAACTCTGTGTGGCCAAAGGGAGCCTGTCACTCAAAGACCTTTCAAATGTAACCTCAGAAACCTCCATTTTCCAGAGTCTGAATGTAGTTAAAGTAAGTTCAGAACCCAAAGCCTGAACAAAAGGAAAGAAAGATGATGGTTTGAGGCTACGCATATGAAGATTGGGAAAAGAGGGGGTGGCAATATGCTTATTATTAGTGTTATATAATCAATTGAGTAACTATACAAGACAGAGTAATAACCACAGAGAGCCCAAACCAATACACTAAGAGGACTATTTACTGACAAGAGACTGCACTTTTAAAAAGAGTTATTTTCCCTCATCTGTAAGGCTTCCTGGCCTCTTCCTTTCTGGCTTATGAGGCATTTTTTTTGTTTTGTTTTGTTTTTTTTTGGCTGAGGAAACGATGGATTGGATGTATTATCCTTAGCTGATGTCAGGGATGCAACTCTGGACCCGGAGTTCACAGAAGAAAGTTATTTCTCCCGATTTAGATTCAGTTTTCAAAAATATGGACACAGCAGGCCTTAAGCCATTTATGTTCTTGCCAAGGTAATGATAGACTGTTTAGCTGTCGGATCGCAACCTGATAATCTTTTAAATTCTGTGTATTCTAGACGTCTAAAGCCAGCCTCTTCCCAGTTATTATCCATCATATCTCCATATTTCACTGTGCTCAAACTTCTCACTTATCACTATCTGATGTATCCTTTTTTACATATTTTATTGTTTATTTTTAGCTTCACTGTCCCTCTCCTCCCCCATCACATGCGCATAAGAATGCTAGCTCCCTGAAAGCAGGGGTCCTTATTTGGAGCCTAGAATAGCATCACACATTAAACAGGTACTTAATCATTATGTTAAATGAAAGAATAAACTCCTATAATAACTTCAGAAGATCTGAACGCTGGCTTTGGCAGTAGCATAGCCATTGCCAGAGCTCCATCGATGCACAGATGATCTAAATATGGAGGATGTTTTATTTATAGACTATTTCTCTAGGAGCAAAATTTTAAGATCCAATTTAAGAAAAAAAAAAAGGGAAACAATTCCAGTTTTATGGTCTTAGATTCTCTTAAGAAAAAACCAGTTACCTCTGAAGGGTTGTAATGCATGCACAGTTTCCAGAAGAAATAGTCATAGAGAAAAATGAGGGATGACTTTGACCTGGTTTCAGTTAATCAGGGGAAAAAAGAGGTACGGACTGAAAATAGTTCCAATGGGAAGGAGGAAGTGAAGTAGTATTACCTCTTCTAGCTAGGAAGATGAGCATGCCACCCAGTGGCAGGGACGTGTCCTACAAATGCAATTCCTTACTTTCAACCTGAAGACGTAATTTTTTTCTTTGGTGATTATGCTAAATTAAAAAACAAAACAAAAGTCTAGTTTGTCTGCCAAGAGACATGAGAATAGTTCCTAGTGAAAGAGAAACGGCCTTGGCAAGAGCCTTAGAGTCTGGGATGCAAGGCATTTTCCAAGTGCATTCTAATGTAGACAGACCAAAATCCCTTCACCTTCAACTCCAAGGGAGATTTATTTCATAATGATACTACTTTCAGCTTTGGTGAGATTCTCAGCTGCTCTTAGAAACTCAGCTCTGCTCTGCAAGACTGTTATTTGTGTTTAGTGAATTTCCCCTCTGATTTCCATCAGCAGTTGTAACCCATTTGTCCACTTCCCTAAAGCCCCTACTCAGCCCTACCCCACTTATTTTCAGCAGATAGAAAAACTGAAGTCATGTAAATTCCCTGACTTCTCACCCCACACCTATGAATGTCTCTGCTTCCACACATAGGCTAATTTCTTTCCTTCTTGCATGAGAGAAAGTTGTCCTTCCCCATATAAGGCTAACTCTTCATGCTGTCCACTCCACTCATGTCCTCGTATGAACATTGGAATTTGC
Organism: Rhinolophus sinicus; assembly: GCF_036562045.2. Lineage (NCBI taxonomy): Eukaryota > Metazoa > Chordata > Mammalia > Chiroptera > Rhinolophidae > Rhinolophus > Rhinolophus sinicus. The sequence goes on along the minus strand of NC_133756.1, from coordinate 41,616,788 downwards.
TTTAACAATGATTCCCTTCCTTTCCCATAACTGAGAACCTATCTTCTAGTAACTCTTCATGGCCAACAAACATAAAAGTCTCTTCCATCATTTAAGAAAAAGTCTTCCCATGATTCAATGTTCCTCTTTAGTTGTCACTTACATGAGTATTTTCCTCTCCTCCCTCATTCTAAGTTATTCAGTGGGTCATTGACATCCAACTTCAATCCCACCTCACTAAGGTTAACAATCACTTCCTAATTCCTAAATCCAATTAACTCGTTTCATTTTACTTTTTTTTTTTTGGTACTCTCTTCATTTTGAAACGCTTGGTATCTCTGACATCACTCTCCTAAATCTCTGCTTACCTTCCTGCCTTGGTTTTCCTTTTGCCAATGCTTCTTCTTTATGCCCCTTAATTGTTGTTTCTCTCCTGGGCTTTGTCCTTAGTCTTCTTTACCTTCTACAGGTAATGAAATGATTTAAGCCATTTCAGTGCCTCCAATTACCATCTGGAAGATGCTAATGATTTGAAAAAAATCTCTCTCTGGTCCATATCTCTCTTTGAAACCCTGGATACATGTGTCTGATACATTCCCAACCACAGAATTATGTCAAACCAACGTACGAGAAACTTAATCATCATCTACCAACTGAAAGTCTATTATTACATGTAAACTTTAAAATTCTATAAAATATTGTAAATATGATAACTGATTTATTACTAAATATCAACACACCTAAATCCCTCAGCTAAGATGGCAGAAACTACAAAGACGAAGAAAAGGAATGAGTTCCAATAATTGCAAAGAATATATCGCGCTTTACTTACAAAACATGCTTAGAGGTTAAAATTCACATAAGTCAAAGTATCAGTGCATTGGTTGTCTATTGCTGAATAACAATATTACTACAAATGAGCAGCTTAAACTAACACATTTACTGTCACAGTTTCTATGAGGCAGGAGTCTGAGCAGGACTTTGCTTGACTGTCAGCTTAGGATCTGACAAGGCTGCAATCAAGGTGTTGGCAGGGGTTATGGTCTCATCAGAGGCTCAACTGGTGGAGGATCCACTTTTACACTCAATCTGGTTGTTGGCAGAACTTAGATGGTAAGATTGCTTTCATGCAATTGAATTAATCAGATATCACCTTGTGCTAGAGCCCAAGATAGGCACCAAGCCCTGAGGATATACAGGCCTGAATTCTGTCCTTAAGATGCACACAGGGAGACAGATACTTTAACAATATAGTATATATAGACAGGGCACAGAACCCTAACAGCCTTGGGAGGGAAAGGGGTGGAGATAAGGGTGTGGGGATGGCAAGAGGTTCCCTACTCAAGAACCAAGGTGATAAATTCTGAGGTTGGGTATAAGTAGACATGCACATTTCCAAAATAAGACACCTTTTTCACGTATAGCTATCCAATTATGCACTTGGCCCTTACTAGGTGGGGTAGACTTACCCTTCTGATTTAGTTAGGTGAAATGCCAAGCAAAACTCTCAATGGTTCAAAACAACTCGAAAACCTAGGTAAGGCAATGGAACGAATGTGCTATATTTATTGCTATGAAATTGGAAAAAAATGCCCCAACTGAATTACAGTATATTAAGGACTTGATGTGACACAGTTGATATGGCACAAATATTCACAAGCATTTCCTTTTATTAAATGTCACACTTCCAAAAACATAATTTTGGTGCAGCACACTGCAATGAATATGGCTATAATACATCACATTACGTTAAAAATCAATGAAGGATGAAAATACAAGTACAGTACTAAAACAATTCAGATTAGGATAAAGCTGTCGACCTTTATGTTCTATTTCCTGGTTTTAGTGAAGAAAAGAGAGAGAGAAACAACAGAGTTGATAGTAAAATGTGAGACTATATTTCACCCTCTTTGGCGCTAGAAGTCCCGCAGTATAAATTGTTGAATAGCAGCCAAGTAATACGAGGTCTATCTGGGGGCTCTTTTCCAATTGTGTGCTCCCAGATTTTACCCATCAACTTTCATTTTCCTCCAATAAATCACACATTGAAAAGATCACCATTTTCCACTTTGAACCCCAAATTAGGCCTACAACATATGGTTAATCTTCTGGAAAGCAGCATTAATACTGGCATACACAATTATCCAGGAATCACAAATAAATGGCTTTAACAGATTTACAAACAACCTTTATGGATAAACTCATCAATCAAATTTAAATGCTTGAATAACGCAATAATGTCACTTATTAGACAACCCTAAAGAAAATGGACACATTTTATTGTTACCAGAGTAGCAAAACATGATGGAGAGCATGAGGGACACTACAGTTAAGGGAAAAAAGACCTCATGTGCCATTAAAACAAATGGGACAAGTGCAAAGAAAACAACTTGAAGCTCAATAAAAATCATAAATCTACTAAAACTCACAAATTTAAAGTGCTACTCTCTGCTATTTATTTTTCCTTGGGACTATTTTTTTTTTCTTAAATGCATTTCATTTTTTTTTTTTAAGGTATAACAATTGGGCTTTTGCTAAATCCTTGTCCCTTTCCCAATAGTGATAAAAGAAACACAGTCTCACGTCACTTTCAACTTGTCCTGTTAATAAAATTTTGAAGATCACAGCTACTTTATTTTTCCATCAGCTTATCACCTCACTACCTTCCCATACAGATTATTTATAGCAGTGAGAAACTGGAACAATATAAACACATCCAACAGTAAAGAAACAGATATATGACGGTACAATCCTAAAATGTATTTTATACATTCATTAAACTATTTTATGAGAATTTTTTGTAATAAGGGAAAGTAAAGGCTAAACAATGTTAAAAGGTTAAAAGCCAGATATAAAATTATGTTCCAGGTGTTATTTGAATGTATTAAAATGCATACCCAATTTTAAAACTTCATAAACAAAAGACAATGACAAATTGGGAAATATTTACAATACACGATAGACATAAAGCATGTATTTATAATATAAAACTTTACAAAGCAATTAAAAATAAGACAAAAATCCCAATTTGAAAATGGGTGGGTCACAAAAGAAATAACATGGTCAATAAATATATGAAAAGATGTTTGACTGTCTTATTAATTAAAAACTACTAGTAAAAATAACATCATTTTTACTTAATGAATGGAGTAAATATTTTATTTTCTCCTAGCAAATTAGGAAACTATTAGTAATACTGATAAGGGTATGAGAAATACACCATTCTTATATATTAATATGAGCATAAATTCTCATAAACTTTCTTTTGGCAATCCTAAAACAGATATCAAAATTCACCCAGTAATTCCTCTTCTAGAAATTGGTCTCAACTAGCTATTAAATTAAGTACAAGAATACACGTACAAACAGCTTCACTGAAGCATTATTTTGGAGAATAGAAAACTAGAAACAACCTGCATATCTATAAATAAGGAATTGGCTGCATAATTTCTAAAACATCCATCCATTTAAAAGAATTACCTGCATCCATTAAAAACATCTTTCCTGAAATGGAAATTAATAAAAAAAAAAAGCCAGATGCAGGGCATGATACAGAGAATGACCCGTTACATAAATTACAGTGATGATTATGGGTGCGGGTGTGAATAGAAAGGACTGAGTATTCACTGGTATATTAACAAAGATTGCCTCTATGCGATGGGATACATTTTTTTCTATGTTGCTTGAATTTTCTAAATAAACATGCTACTTTAATTTTAGGAAAAATATTTACACCCAAAGATAAAAGTGATTATCAATCGATAGTAGGGTTATTCTCCTTTAGAGCTTTTGATCTTTTCTAAGTTTTCTATTACTTGCTTTCTTTCCATAATAAGAAAAACAATAAAACAAGCAAGAAAGAAAAGAGCCATGGAGTTGTTGGTGCCTACTTCCCCAGATCCTACCAGGCAGGCTCATGTGCTCAGTTTTCCCACAAATGGGTCAGCTGCAGGGGGAGATGCAGAGCTGTCAGGGTTCTGCTGACCTGGCCGTGTTTCAGTAGCCAGGTGGCCCACAACAGCTGCATGTGGGTTGCAAGTCCTGGTTTGGGCATTGCCGGCTTATGGATTAAAATGTGTCAGTCCCAGCATCTCTTCTAGAGAGTTTTATCACTAGCTATCTTTTAAAATATTGTCTCTCTAAAGTTCACAAAAACAACCCATGAGGAGTTTTTTGAAATGGCAATTTGTATCTCCCACAGGTAAAGGAATAGAAGAAATGATTACATTTGTTACTGAAACTCCAGAAAAAACAACAACATTTTTATCTCTGGGTTTTTATTTATATATTTGTTTTCAAAACATACATGGGGGGAAGTTTGTGCACTTAATTGTCTGACCTTTGTGTAACTAATGATGGACTGTATCATGTAGGACGCACAGACCGCCTTATTGCTTTTCTTCTTTAGGTAACACATATTTGGCGTGGGTGGTTGTCACTAGAACGGAGACTTTAAACCTTATGAATGCATCTCCATGAGAGGCTCTGTCACTTGAAATTTTAAAGCCAATGACAAAGTGCTGTAATTCTGAATTAATGTGAGTACAGTATTGACGGAAGCCAGAAAAAATGGACTCTGGTCTGTTCAGTCTTATGATCTTCAATTATAAGTTGCTCTGATGACAAAGATAAACATGTCTTTGAATTGGCAAATTCATATAGATAGCTGGAATCTTTAATGAAATCAGGCTAACCAGAATTACTTAACTCTTTTCAGTTTCAAAAATGTGGGGATGGGGACAAGTCTAATTTCTACTCATGGGTCTGTACTGGTCAGAAATGTTTGGACCCAAAAGACCACATATTTCTTAACCCTTCCAAGTCTCTTGGAAACTTTTGGTTCCCTTAGCTGAAATTGCCCTTGGTCTGAAACTCCAGCTGCTTCAGCTAATACAGCTGTGGATGTTCCAGTTATTGTTGAACACCAGGGTAGGGTAGAAAGGAACTTTGGTATGTATGTGACAGCATGTGAGGAAGCTAAAGAAAACAGGTTTGAACTAGTCCATCAGTAAAGTCGACATGGCAGAGAAAAGGAGACATGTGAAAATTTTGATTATAAACATTTTAGGAAACAGATAATGTATCAACTACTCTGCTATCCTCCATAAAGTCCAATAAACTGGTCAAAACAAATTTTGATCTCAATAATATGTATGGACACATGCAACCAATCAACAAATACTTGTGTCTCCACATAAAAGTAACTTGGGTTGAAGTATCAAGACCTATGAGATGGGCCTGTCATCAAGAAATGTGATTTGAATGAACTTCTGTAAGTAGAAACATTGTCCCTAGATACTTAGTGGGGTTTTGGCAATGGAGCACCCTTCCATGTTCTGCCTTTCACTTCTCACAGTTGGAAGTGGAGTGGAAGGGTTTAGTGGAGTATAAAAGCAATGCCACTGAAGAGACCCTGCTTGGGAGGCTTTGAAGATACGATTTCTTTTATCTGGAAGAAAAGGTCTTTAATTCAGGCCTCAAATCATCCACACTTACATAGTTACACACACACACACACACACACACACACACACAGTAGAAATCTCTCTCTCTTATTCTTTGGTGTCACAGCAATGCTGATTTTCTCCTACCCAGCTCTAATGTTCATTTTGAGTCCATCATGCTGTGTTTATGTGACCATGTTTTCAACAGGACTTTCGTTTGATGCATTTGAAAAGCCCAGGAGTACAGCATGCAGTATCTTTTCATTGGAATGGCACATTAGTTTTTGAAGTGTTGAGCTGATACATTATAGTGTTTGTGAATATCTGCATGGTATTTACCACATGTGATGTGGGGAGGTCATATCTTGGGATCATGATTTTCCAAACCCACTTAATTGTGTCAATAGATCTGCTGCAAATCCATAAAATCTAACCTCTGTGGGGCTAGTAATAGAACTGGATAATCCTTTTATGCGTTTCTAATTGACAAACAAATGTTTTCCACACGAGCTGTTCCAAATTCTATCCTATGGCTACAAGTCTCCAATCTCCATTCACTCATTAATTTTTTCATTATTTTAGTATTATTCAACTTCAAAAAATAAACTTTATATTTTAAAATAATTGTAGATTTGCATAGTTATATGAAATCACACAAAAAGATCTTTTATGTCTTTTATCTAATATCCCCAAATTGTAACATTTTACAAAACTATAGTACAATATCGCAACCAAGGGATTGACATTGATACAGTCAACGTCCAAAACATTTGTTGGACCACAAGGATTCCTCATGTTGCCCTTTTATAGCCACACTGACTTCCCTTCCCCTCCTCCCTATCTCTTCTCCTTCACCTCCTGGAAGCCACTAACCTCCATTTTAAAAATTTTGTCATTTCAAGAATGTTACATAAATGGAATAGTCCGGTAGGCTATCTTTGAAGATTGACTTTTTTCACCCAGCATAATTTCCTGTAGATTCCCTACAAGTTGTTGTATCAATAGTTTGTTCTCTTTATTGCTGAGTAGTATCCCATGGCATGGATATACCACTGTTTGTTTATCTATTCACCTGTTGAAGCACATCTGGATTGTTTCCAGTAGTTGGCTATTACGAATAAATCTGCTACGGACCTTTCTGACAGATTTTTGTGTAAACATAAGTTTTTATTTCTCTGGGATACATTACCAAGAGTGTTATTGCTGGGTGATAGAACCAGCTTTACGAGGAACTGCTAACCTATTTGCTGTGGCAAACACATCGAAGCAACTGTATCATTTTACATCCCTACTGGCAATGAGCTAGTCACTTGGCTTCTCTGTATCCTTGCTAACATTTGGTCTGTCACTAATTTTCATTACATCATCTGGCAGGTATGCAGTGATATCTCATTGTGGCTTTCGTTTGCATATAGCTAATGAATAATAATGTTAAACATCTTTTTTTTCCTTATTTGCCACATGTATATCTTCTTCAGTAAAATGTCTGTTCACATTTTTACCCATGTCCTAAGTGAAGAGTTTGTTTTTCTGTTTTACTGCTGAATTTTGAGAATTCTTTATGGATTCTAGATACTAATTCTTAGTTGGATATGTGGTTTGCAAATAGTCTTCCAAATCATATCTTATTTTGTTTTTCTTATCACAGGGCCTTTGTTGAGCAAAAGTTTTAAATTTTGATGAGAAACAATTTATCAGTTTTTGCTTTTATGGATCATGCTTTTGTCAAGTCTAAGATGTCTGCCTAGTCCGAGATCTTGAAGATTTTCTTCAAATGATCTGTTCTAGAAGTTTTATAAGTTTTACATTTTACTTCAAGTCCATGCATTTTGAGTTACTGATTTATAATGTATGAAGGTTAAGTCAAAGTTCACTTCTTTTGTCTATGGATGTCCAATTGCTCCGGCACATCTGTTGAAAATACTACCCTCTTCCATTGAATAGCTTTTACAACTTCATCAAAAATGAGTGAGGTACATTTGTGAGGGTCGATTTCTGAGTTCTCTATTCTATTCCAGTGATCTCTGTGCCTATTCCTCCAGCAATACCATACCATCTTGTTTACTGTAACTGTTGGCTTCAGTATCAGTAGAGTGATTACTTTCACTTTATTCTTCTTTTTCAAGACAACTTCAGCTATTCTAGGGCCTATGCTTTTCCATATAAATTTTAGAATAAGTGTGTCTATGGCTACAACAAACCTTGCTTGGATTTGACAGGAATTACATTAAATCTACAGATCAATTTGGGGAAAGTTGACATCTTTACTATGTTGAGTCTTCCAATCCACGAATACAGTATTTCTTTCTATTTATTTAGGTCTTCCTTCATTTCTTTTGCCAATATTTTATGGTTTTCAGCATACAGAGTCTGCACATGTTTTTTGTTAAGTCTATACTATTTCATTTACTTTGGAGTGACTATAAATGGTTTCGAGTTTTTAATTTCTATTTCTACATGTTCACTGTGAGTATACATGAGTAGAAATGCAACTGATTTTTACATGTTAATCTTTTATCCTGTGGCCACATTGAATTCACTTATTAGTTCTAGAAGTTGTTTTGTAGATTCTTTGTAATTTTCTATTAGCTAGCCAGAGAATCGTGTCATCTGCAAATAGAGATAATTGTATTTCTTCCTTTCCAATACATATGCTTTTAAAATGTCTTTTGCTTGCCTTATTTCAGTGGCTAGAGCTTCCAGTACTATGCTTAACAAGAGTGGTGCCAAACACCTTTTCCTTGTTCCCCATCTTAGGGAAAAAAACATTCAGTCTTTCACTGTTATGTATGATGTTAGCTATGTTTTTTGTAGATATCTTTATTAAGTGAAGTTCCCCTCTATTTTTAGTTTGCAGAGAGCTTTGATAGTGAATGGGTGTAGGATTTTGTCAGATGCTTTTCTGTGCCAATTGATATGATCATGTCTTTCCTTTTAACTTGTTGATATGGTAGATTACATTGTTGATTTTCAAATGGTGAATTAATTTTGTACACCTTAAGATTTCCTTTTCTGGAGCTTTCAAATTACAAATACAATTTCATTAATGGTTATAGGGCTATTCAGGTTGAGGCTTTGTAGTTTATAGTTTTCAAAGGACTGCTTTATTTTTTCGAAATTGTTGAATGTATGAATGTAAAGTTGCTCATAGTATTCCATTATTATCATTTTAATGGATGCAGAATTTATAGTGATATCCCTATTTTATTATGATATTGGTAATTTGTCTTTTCTCTTTATATCTTCGTCAGGTCATGCTGGAGATTTATCAATGTTATTGACTTTTTTTTTGAAGAACCAGTTTTTTGTTTCACTGACTTTCTCAGTTGTTTTCTTTTTTCAACTTCTCACTTTTCTCTATACTGAAGATCAAGTCTCCAAGATAGGAAAAGAAGAACTCTTGTTCTCTCTTAATATTCTTTTCACATCTTGGTGTCCCTGACCTCCCTCCTTGTTTCCTTTATTTCTTCTGTGTCAGAGGAAGTCTTATTTTTTTCTTCCTCCTTTCAAAGGCTAAGTACCCTCACCCCAGTTTTGTTTCAGTTTTCCCCTCTGGGGTCATACCATATTCAGTAACTTTGCTTTCTTTTTCATCTTCAAGCTTCTCGTTAGTCTGGACGTTTGTTCACACCTGCATTCCACTGTAAATAAAGTCCCTCAGGCACAATTCACACTAAACTATTGCTTCCCTTCACCATCAAACTTCTCAAGCAGGTAGTCTACGTTGTCTGCCACTAGCACTTTGTTTTCCATTCGTTCTGGCTGCTCCCTATCCCCATGACTTCACCTGAACCATGTCTCACTTTGCTTCTGATTCTGCTTGTTGGCTTTGACTCCGCCTAACCTCTCACTGAATGACAGTTTCTACTGCCCTACACAATTCTGCCTCTCTATTCTTTCCACCTATGTCTTCTGTTTTCTGTGGCTTCTGCCTACTGCTACCTGGGTGCCTGTGAATTTTGACATCACTATTATCCATGTTTCTGCATTCAAACTCTTTAAGACAGTATCTGATTGGTTAACCAGTCACTCTCCAGTACAAATTGCTTGATTGGCCACATCTGTTTTGTAAGATTAGCTTGTAGGCTGACTTTGGGCCAGCCGCTGTTCCCTGATCCGATCAGCTGTGACCAGCACTGCAAAGTCGTGTGGGTACAAAGCATGGTAACTATGCATGAGAAACTTGTCAGAAAGAAGCTGGGGATGGGGGTTTTATGAAGCCCTCAGAGTAAACCAGGAATTAAAATTCCAGATTGGGTATATTTGTATTGTTTTGGGGTTGTGGCCATTTTTAGTAAAAGAGATAAGTGGACTGTTCAATGATTGACATTGTATCTGAACTGTCAGGTTTTTAAATAAAGCCTAAATATCAGTACTTTTAAAGTTCTTCAAAGTTTCTATGGCACATGAGCCTGAAATTCACCAAAGACGATCAGTCATACCGTCTTTGATGTCGTCTTTCGATGTCAAAGAATAATGAGAGTGATTCATAGATAGTCACTGAATATACAGCCACTGAGATTTTTAAATTCCTAAATTTTCTTATTTCTTTGTAAAAGGCAAGATTAATAAAATTCAATACTTCAAAAGGCCAGATGTATAGAGCTGACTCGAGAAGCTACTCTAAGATACTTGACTCTCCTTTCCTGGACATGACATGCATACACTTTCCTTTTTCATTTTGTTTTTCTAATTTACATGTGAAAAACAGTCATCACCAGAACGATGAATACAGCATGTCAAAACATGATACAGAAAATTATTTTTCACTGCCGTATTTTTCCACAAATATTTCCATCTCCAAGCTTCAGAACAGCTTTCCACCTTATTTAACACCATATTTATGATGTTTTCTCTGATTTTTATTAGCAGTCCTCAGTGAAACTCATTATGGCTCTTTTCTATTATTTCTTGCACAATGCTAAAAAAATTCATCTTTAACACTACAGTTCTCATTCTCACTCTAGCTTCAACTCTTTGATTACAAAGTTATTTTAGGGTAACGGTATTCTGAGTTTGCCAAATAATGAAAAAAAGCTTGGAACTCTGTCTTTTTGTTGTTGTTGTTTGTTTGTTTTGTTTTTTTAAAGTAACTAAGAGCTCTTGGCTTCATCTTTGGGAATTTAGCTTAGTTTGGCCCCTGTTTACTCAGTGCACTGGGATGGTTTCTGTTTACTGTTAGGCACCGGGATGTTAAGATGATAAATACAGGTTCTAAAATCAAAGATTTTATAGCCTAGCAGATGATACAGCTGGCTGTAAGGTTCATTTATACTCAATGTGACTACTGATAAATTTTCTCTGGATGACGTAAGAAAAGCACCTTGTCCTTTTGGGGGGACAGAGAGAGGGTGTCAGAGAAAACATCTCAGACAAGAAGATGACTGAGCTATGCCTTGAAAAATTAACAGAAATTCATCAAAGGGAGAAGACGAGGATTTGTGAGATGTGGGGTAGGGGGTCGTCCAGGAGTGGAAATAAATCTTGTGAACAATTGGTGCATGGGGAAAAAACAAGCCGTTTAGTACCGGAGAATAGCATGGCTGGCTGGGAGTACAGGAATGGAGAGGTGAGCAGGGTGAGATGGGATGGCCTGTCCAAGCCATGCTCACTGAGCTTTCACTCGATCCCCAGGGCACAGAGGTAGCTCAGAAGCTACATGAATTGGGAGCACTGTGGTCACATTTGTTCTTTAGAAGTTCTACTCTGTTAGCTGCATGGAAGATGAATTTGAAGAGGTGAAACCAGAAGGCAAACTAGGTCAGAAAGTTCTGTACTCAATTATTGAAGAGAAAGGTAATGAAGGCCTGAGAACCAAGGCATAGGTAAAAAGAGTAGTGAGATATTTACCTGAGGAAACAAAAAGGTAGGATTGTAATGCTATTTTACAATACCCTAATGACATTCCAGTAAACCCAACTTAGAATACAAAGCAATGGACAGGAAAACAAGAAGGGAGCTGAATAGAACCCTTATGATTCTTCAGTTATAGAAGCCACTTCATATCAATAAACCTCATTTTACATCTATGTGTGTAATAGATAGTTTACTTAACACAGTTATTTGTGTTGCTCTCTATGGTCCAAAGCACCAAACTTCCACCAACGCTGAAGCAGTGAGCACAAGGAGTGTCCAGCGAATGGCATGGGTCTCATTTTTCTCACTTCCTCTCCAACCCTGATTCTGTGGTAAAAGTGACCCCATATTTAGAAATGTCTTATTTGGATCTTTTCTTTTCCTCATTTTCAAACTTTATCAGAAGTCATAAAAGAGATTTCAGGCATACCATCTACTTAACTCTTATCTATGTCTCTATCTTTTTAAAAAAGATGATGATTTCTATACAACTGATTTAATGTCTTTTAAAAAATAAGTTTTCATATGTTACCTGGATAATACATTATCTACTAAAGCATAAGAAACCAAAAATTTAAATTATTTATAAATCCACTAATCAGAGGCAACAAGAATGTGTGTGTGTGTGTGTGTGTGTGTGTCTGTGTCTGTGTTGTGCACGTGCATGTGTGTAGGTTGGCAGTTTAATTAAATCATACTGTACATATTTGTTAGTGATCCTAGCTCAATAATAGATCATAAACAAATTAAAAGACATCTGATTCTATTGTTACTATTTAGCCAAATTTTTCCTAGCTTGATTTTTAGCAATGTTCAATGTTACAACCAAGTCAGTTTTTGTCTATCACAAATTTTACTCTATGCATTTCTTTAGATTTTTTAAGCTTTATTTTGTGTTGATTGTTTATACCAATAACATTAATTATAAATTAAAGGGGAAAAATCCCTCTTTGTTTCTATGTATATGCAAAGAGCAATGGTAAAGCACATGCATAATGCCTTGGCTATAGGCAGGGTCAAATAATGAAGTCAGATTTCCTTTTCCAAATCAAAACTTGTATAGTTGAAGGAAGTAGAACTCAGTGCTTTGCCCACCTGACTTTCCACTCACCCTGAAGAGATTCCTGAGGAGACTCCACAATTAATCTATGAGGAATCAATTCTAGAGAAGTACAGCAGCAATTCTATTTAGGATTAAAGATATTGTTTTCTAGTTTGTTCATTATAATTATTTATCAATGTACTTTGTTAATACCATATTTCTTTCTATTTATTTAGGTCTTCCTTCATTTCTTTTGCCAATATTTTATGGTTTTCAGCATACAGAGTCTGCACATGTTTTTGTTAAGTCTATACTATTTCATTTACTTTGGAGTGACTATAAATGGTTTGGAGTTTTTAATTTCTATTTCTACATGTTCACTGTGAGTATACACGAGTAGAAATGGAACTGATTTTTACATGTTAATCTTTTATCCTGTGGCCACACTGAATTCACTTATTAGTTCTAGAAGTTGTTTTGTAGATTCTTTGTAATTTTCTATTAGTTAGCCAGAGAATCGTGTCATCTGCAAATAGAGATAATTGTATTTCTTCCTTTCCAATACATATGCTTTTAAAATGTCTTTTGCTTGCCTTATTTCAGTGGCTAGAGCTTCCAGTACTATGCTTAACAAGAGTGGTGCCAAACACCTTTTCCTTGTTCCCCATCTTAGGGAAAAAACATTCAGTCTTTCACTGTTATGTATGATGTTAGCTATGTTTTTTGTAGATATCTTTATTAAGTGAAGTTCCCCTCTATTTTTAGTTTGCGGAGAGCTTTGATAGTGAATGGGTGTAGGATTTTGTCAGATGCTTTTCTGTGCCAATTGATATGATCATGTCTTTCTCTTTTAACTTGTTGATATGGTAGATTACATTGTTGATTTTCAAATGGTGAATTAATTTTATACACTTATACTACATTTTAGTGGCATTCAACACAACAAAGTTTAATTTATAGGGAACCTATGCTAACATTTTAGTTTAACCAAACATAAGGAAAAACTTATTATTTGGGTCATGAAGCTGTAGCCAATGTAACATTAAGGTATAATCCCAAATGAAAGTAAAATACCTAAAAGGAATGACAAAGCCTCACATTTTACATTGACAAACATAATCCTATTTTTTACAAAGCCAATAACATACCAGCTAGAATTTAACTGGAGCATTAAAAGAGATATATGGAAAAGTTTCTTCAAGCCTTGTGGTTTCTCTTTCTGAGCACTGAAGATTGCTTCAAAATCCCATCCTTTAATAATTTCATTCATTTTCCAGTGGTTACCAAAATCTTGATGTTTAAAGAAACTTTGCTTTTTCCATTCAGTGAAAAATAAAATTTAGATCAAGATGAGAATTGGAACAGAAAATTTCTGAATCATGAAGTTTTTAGTTCCAGCCCCTAAGCCCCAGTGTATGACATTTGAATATCACATAAAGAGGTTATTTTTTTAAATGGAGATAGAGACACCGAGAAGATTGGGAGTCTCTCTGGCAATGCATGACTGTTCTGAAGATGCTGGACAAAGAATAGGTTATTAGAGATAACATGAAGCATCTTTGTGAGGCAGCTGAGTCACTTCTCTCCTTGATGTGTCATCTGTCCCAGCCTCCCTGAAATCTCTGTGTTGTAGAATCACTTACTTAGAACACAGGTATGCTATAAGAAACTTTGTTTTCAATCCAAATTTGGATTCTCTTCTTGGTTCAAAGGCAAAAGATGCTTTTGTCTTAAAAACTAGGAATGCAGACAATCAATGAGAGATCTACTCTACATGAATGCTTGAGAGAAAATTTTAATGTAAATAACTAGATCAAACTTGCCTTTACTTTGGTAGAAAACATGTTGTCTGTTCACTTTCCAAATTCTAAATACGCAAAATGATTCTTATTGCCACCACGGAATTTTTACAAACATGTTAAAATCTCAACTAACACCTGTACCAGCCTCAAGTCTTGCCTGAATGTGCTTATTTGCTTACTTGCTTGTTCCTCATCTTCTAATAGCAAGGGCAATTCTTTACTTAAAAATGAATGGAACTCAAAGGACTGTGTTTCTCGGTGCACAGGGAATCTTGTAGCTAATGGGGTTAGTTTTTTTAAAGCCTGGTTTTAATCATCTAGGATTCCAATGGGTGCTGAATTTGAATTATGCTATTTTTTTTGGGGGGGGGCCTTGACTACTTATTTAAATATACTATTTACCTAATGTAATCAGACAAACAAATTTTATAGTCACAGGGATTCCGAAAGACACATAAATCACCATTATCTTTATTTTTGTCTACATCAACATAAATATCTTTAATTTTTATAGATATAGCTGCCAATATTGATAACACATATGGAAGTCTAGGTATTAAATGCATCTTCGAAGTTATTAATACATTGATAACAAGCTATAGGAAAGATGTGTTTAGGAGCATATGATCCTTAGTGTTTTATGTTTTAAAGTTAATATTGAAACTTTCTTCATAAATATTTCACCAGGTATCAAACTGGTTATTTAAAACTAAGATGCCCAAATCTCTCTGTTGTAAGCACAGGCAAAAACAAAATTTATCTATGTCTACATAAAAATGTTTGGTTGACTTCTTTGGGCAACCAATTTAGACAGCTGAAATGCTCTCCCCTGAAATTACTATATTTACTTAGCTTTTTCCCCCAAAGATTAAAAAAAAATTATATATCTTTAACCATTGCAATTGTGATAATGCATATCACCACCCACATGTTCCATGATTGCATATATTTACCAAATTATATAAGATGCAATTACAATAATTATAGAGGAATAAGCAACGATTGTAAAAATTACAAATTCCCACTAAAATATAACACTAAATGATATGAAAATAATCTGATAAACCAATACAAAGAAATAATTTAAAGATAAATAAAATAATACCTCACAAACAACCCAGCAAAATGCCTCAGTCTTAGCAAGTGGAAACATGTTATGCTGGGAAATTTGAGGCTTAAGGTTTAAGGGTAAAGGCTCTTTTCCTTTAAATTTGTTTCCCAGTCCTATAATGTGAATGTTTAAAATCCTGACTTTCCTAAACACAGTATGACTAGAGAATCTTTATCCTTGGCAGTTTCTTACTGGGATTTCAAAGAAAAGAGGAAGAATAAATAGTAAAGACTAAGTAATAAAATAAAAATAAAAATAAGGAAGACCAAATAAGTAATAAAGACTAAAATAATAAAACGTGAACACACAACAGACAACTGTGGAATTGTAGTTAGGAAAGAGCAAGTCCTGTTATGACTTTCTTGTCGTTTTTTTTATAAGCTGTCTGCAAGTGTACATCTCATTTTCAAGGATTTAGAGTCTGAGAATATTGCTTGTGCAATTCATTTTCCTTTTGAAAAGAATATTCATAAGACAAATCATGCAACTGATACAGTTGAGAGCTCTATAAATTGTCCTATAGTGTATTTTATTAATATTTGCATCCTAACATCTCACTTTGTTTTCTGTTTCTGACAAATATTCTTAACATAAAAATTGGGAAGTTTGCTTCTTTGGCTTCTTTTGCAAAGATGTTATTAGATCTGAGATCGTGTCTTGCCAGCCTATGACAGTGAAAAATTTGCATTCTGACATACTGGCAGTCTTCACAAAGGAGCTTAGATTTATCTTTCAATCTAGCTTGTACGTAATTTCTGTATGTTCCAGGCACTCTTCACATTATATTTTATGTAATATTTCACAACAACCCTGCAAGAGGATCTTTTATACTAGTCAAATCCCCATTTTCAAACTGAGGCTTTGAATGCTTAAGTACAGTGATAGGTGCCAGAGATAGAAAGTAGTTAAGTCAAGATTGAATTCTGGCCTGTCTTAAGCATTTATATAAACACTTGGGGACTGCTGATACTGCCCTAGATACAAAACTGAGAGGAGAGAAAGAGGAATACAACATGGTGACTGCCCTTGAGGCACTTAATGTTTTACAGGTTACAGAGACACAAACATGAACAATTTCAATATAAAATGGAAAGTGCTGAGAGGCCTCAAGAGTTTTTACTACAGAACAGTCTTCTTAAGGCAGTATTAAATGCCTCATGCATTTTACCTTATGACAGCATGGCTTTAATAAACATGGTAGTGATGATTTAAAGAAGAGATAAACCTGATTCTTTAAGAAATGAAATGAACATGTAATTTCAGACAACAAATATTTTTAGAGCATCAGAGACTTGCAAAACGTTATAAATTCATTGATTCACTGACTAAATGATTAATGGAATGATCTATTTATTCATTCAGTAAGAAATGATCAGTAAGCATTTGCTCAGGGCTAGGCTCTGCAACTGGCTTCAAGGATGCAAGGATGAACAAGACAGACAAGAATCCTGACATTATAGAGCTTACGGACTTTCAAACCAGCCCCACAGAGTATGTTGGGGGCCACATAAAGGGGAAGGGAAGGTGCTACGGGAGCACACAGGAAACCTCTAACCCGGATGTTCGGGAGGAGATAAGGTCTCAAATGAGATCAAGTCCAGGCAAAGAGAAGGGGTCAAATTCCAGTGATCCGGAGGCAGTCTGTAGTGTAAATGCCTTAAGAAGAAGGAGAACATGGCAAAAGTCAGAACCTGAGTGTTTAGTTGGCTTGGAGTCATGGTTGTGACAGGAAAATAATGAGATATGAACAATAGGTAGTATCATCAGAAGAAAAAAATTCCCTTGCATTAAAATAGGGTTTTAGGTCAATCATGAGTATGCGAAAGGAACCGTTCTACAGGATCTGCAGATGGTCTTGCATGCTGGAAACAGCTTGTGTGTTACCCTAACAGAAATATAATGCACGGAATTAAGGTTTTTAGTGTTCCTAGTTAATATGATATATGAAAGTAACAACAAAATACAAAGGAAAGGACCAGGACCAGCTTGGAACTAAAACTAAGGTGAGCTGAGGGTATCCACTTAGCTGGAATCCACTACATGAAGCAGAGTCAGAGGCCAAGTTCAAATATCTGTCCTGATGGTCCCAATTAGGACATCTCTCTCCCCACACATAGCAAGGAGCAAACCCTCATTGAATAAAGCACATAGTAACCAAGAACAGGGTATGGTAAAGTTGCTTCTTAGGAGAAGCGGAAGGATTGGAGTTCAGGACAAAGAGTAAGATCATCTGGCAAAGCATTTGGGTGGTAAATAAAGGGGGCTGCACAGAGCCTGTGATATAAGAAAGTGTGGAGAAGTGATTTCTCTTGCCAGTGTACTTGCAGCGAGGGAAAAGCAACTAAATGTCTTGTTACCATCACCCCACGGAAAGGACCTTGTCTTAGACTTGGTTGCTTCTATGAGTTGGTCTGTGCTACTAGCAAATGCGACATCCTGCTGCCTCAGTTGATCTTTCTGTCCCTCGCTACCACCAAAGATAGTTGCTCATTCTCAGAGACAATAGAAATGGGTAGGTCACAGAGGCTAGAGTAGTAAGCAGAGTCAAGATCATAACTGACTCCGATAAGCCACATTAAGGATTTTATTCTAAGAACAACAAAAACCCAATGAATGGGTAGAAAAGACATGAGAGTTGAGTTTCAGAAAAATTCCTCTGGTGGTAATGGAATAACGAGGGCAAAACAATGGGCGACCACAGCAAGACGAGTTGGGATAATGTTGAGGAAGTCAGTGAAGGAATGATGGTGTCCTCTTCTAAATGGGCAAGAGTGGGGATGCAGAAAATGGGTGGCTTCAAAATATATACCATGTTTCCCCGAAAATAAGACCTAGCCAGACAATCAGCTCTAATGTGTTTTTTGAAGCAAAAATTAATATAAGACCTTGTATTATATTATAAAGACTCGGTCTTATATTATAGTAAAATAAGACTAGGTCTTATACTAATTTTTGCTCCAAAAGATGCATTAGAGCTGTTTGTCTGGATAGGTCTTATTTTTTGGGGAAACACGGTATGAGAGGTGACTGATTGATGTATGTAGCATTTGAGATGGCAGAATCCAGGGATGGTTCTTAAACGTATGATTTTGGAACCAGTTTAATCAATGAATAACAGAAAATAGAAATAGGAAACACTACTAAAGGCCCAATTCTGGGGGGGATGGGAGCAGGAGAAGTTTGAGATGATGAGTGTTTTTTTGAACGTGTTGAATTAGGGTAACTTTGGGGCATTCAAGGTAATGTATCTAGTAAATCATTGGATGTACAGATCTGCAGCTCAGGAGAGAGACCTGGGGTAGAAAAACAGACAGACGTCTTGCATTAATCTGCACACTTCTAAGCAAAAAGAGGCAAGCTTAATTTCCAAACACATACACATTATTGCTGTAGAGAACTTTCTATTTATACTCCATCTTATCAATCAGAAGTATCTCCCTAAGATTCTTGTCATGCCTGTACTCAACAATCAAACACTCATGGGAGAAGTACTATCTTTAATGACAGCATTCCTTTAAAATTCAACACTTTAAGTGGCATTAATTCTCTTTCCCATCATGTTCTGTACAAGCATAACTGTCTGATCAGGAAGTTCAAAAGTTCAGATATTATTTAAACTACATTTCTCAATTTAAATTCTTACTGTGCCTTTTGCAGTCATGAACAACCCCACTACGGTTTTGCCGCCATGGAGCAAGTGACTCCTGAGAAGTGCTGCCCACAAAAACCAGAGTGAGAAACCTTAATGAGAGTGGCTTTACTCTGGAAGCTCTTGGAAAGCCCACTTTGGTGAGGGAGTGTGTCACTTTTCTTGTCATATTCTCCATCTCCAAAGGGCTTTTAACTTGGCTATATTACAGCCCAGTAGAGAGGAATTTTGGCAGGCAATTTTTTCTTTACACTCGCGTGGAATTTTTTGTCACTAGGTAATAGCTTAAATATCATTTGCGGCTGTTTGGTTAAGAAAAAGAGAAAGAAAGGACTTATTATGGCTCTTCCTCCCTTAAAATGATGAATACATTTAAGACAAGAGCATTTTGCTTCCTTTCAAGCAGTTAGGTCATGATAACTTTCAGTATGCTTATGAGAATAATAAGGTAGTTCTGCCACACTACAAATGTGCCTTTCTCCATCTTAACACCAGGTAAAAGTCACTCTGCTCTAAAGAAAGATTACAGTAAATGAAAGAGGTGAATGTATCACTCACGTATCACATATATCAAACAAACCGAAAAATGCCCTAGTACATTTATTGGGAAGAGTTTCTTGATAATCCACATATAAACCTCAATTTGCAAAAAAAGTGACTTAAGAAATGAAGGTTTTATTCTATGAGAAACAACTTTTCAATGCAGAATAGAAGTTTTATCCCTGGAAAAGTATTTTTATTCATTATCAAAGCACAGAACTGAAAGGAAGATCCCTTCCTCCAATCACAGTTTGAAGAAAAATTAACAATTACATTTCTTGATGAAAGAATGAGCATGATTTCTAATTTGGACACAAGCCCACTGTAGAGAAATACTGTCCGTGCTCCATCTGCCCCCTGCTCCCATTTACACCATCTATCTCTGTGTAAATCTGGTAGGAAGGAAGTCAGAGCAGCCTGACCTACAAGGCAGGGGACGACCACCACCTCTGCTAACCTGACATGAGGAAAAACTGCTGGACTGATTGGATCAAGACGATAAAATGAAATGGCTAAGCTGAAAGGGGCCTGTATAGTTCTTCCACGCTCAGGAAATGCCCCCAAATTCTGATTCCTGCAAGTGATTATTCCTCTACTCCAGCCTTGGGGGAAATCGCTACCCCTGCACATGAGATTACCAAGCAAAGATGAATAAATAATAAGCAGACAGCTCAATGAATTTTCACAAAGTGAACACACCCATGCAAACAGCACCCAGAGCAAGAAATAGAACATTATCAGCACCCCAGAAACGCTTGCTCTGCTTTCAGTCACAGACTCCCCCTTCCCGCCAAGGATAAACATGGTCTCCTTAAAGCACAGATGCAGCCTATTTTTGAACTTTATTTAAATGGAATCATACAGTTTGCATCTTCATGAATGGCTCTTTTCATTCAATGTTAGGCTTGTGCGATTCATCCATATTATGTGCTTTTGTAGTTTATCCATTCTTGCTGCCGTATGGTATTCCATTTGGGATATACCACAATTAATTTGTTCAAATACGGATGGGTATTGGGATTATCATAAATTACATTGCTTTGAACATTCTTGAACACCAAATAGCTGTGAATTTGGATTGCTTGCTTCTCTTCTTCCCCACCAAGACTCTAATATAACCCTCCTTTTGTAAAGACCAGCTCTCTTAATGACTTCAATGACATGTGTAGCAAACTTGCTCTTTTTACCATGTGGCATTTATTCCTCCTTCCAGGAAAATTACCCTCTGCCTATTTATAACTCATGTATTTGGGTGGGACTCTTCTCCTGGAATAGGCAAGGAGCATGTGGTCCCAGCCCAAGACAGAGCACGACATTCCTGTTTTATTTTTATAACAGCTTTATAATTCACATACTATACACATTTATCTGTCTCTATTGCACCATTCAAGGGTTTTTAGTATGTCTAAAGATATGTAAGACCATCACCATAATCAATTTTAGAACATTTTCATCACCTCAAAAAGAAATCCCATGTCACTTAGCTATCACCCTCCTGACTCTGTTTCATTTAGTGGATTCCAGCTAAGTAGATACCCTTAGCTCACCTTAGTTTTAGTCTGAAGATGGTCCCAGTCCCCTTCTTTATATTTCATTGTTATTTGCATATATCATATTAAATAGGAATACTGAAAAAACCTTAATTTTGTGCATTATATTAGGGTAACACACAAGCTATTTCCAGCATGCAAGACCATCTGCAGAGCCTGTGGAAGGGTTCCTTTCGCATACTCATGATTAACCTAAAACCGTATTTTAATGCAAGGGAATTTTTTCTTCTGATGATACTGCCTATTACTCATATGTCACCACTTTCCCTTCACACCCATAGCTCCAAGCAAACTAAATGCTCAGGTTCTGATTTTCCTCATGTTCTCTTTCTTCTCAAGGTGTTTAGAGTACATAATGACAACGGAGAAGGGACCAGTTAATCTCAATGCATCATCTTCTACAATTTTCTGCATTTGTGAAGATAACATCCTCTGACCCTAAGAGATGTTTTGCAGAGGAATTCAGGGGAGAAGGGATACATTCTGATTTTTCCATTGTACAATTTAGCTGGAAAAAAATCATGTGTAACATTTCTCAATTAGAAATAGGTTATTGCATTTTATATGGCCACCTCATGAACATACTGAAGAGAAATTAAAAATCAACTATATATTAAAGTGATAAAGCAAAATTTAATTTGATACACTATGGAAACTTTCTAAAAGAATAAATATGATTCAACTTGCTAGACTAGGCAAAAGATCGGGAAAATGTTAGCCAGTTCAGAAGACCAATGCTATGGAGTTTCTCTGTAAGTAGCAAATCCATTTATAGCCAGCACAGAACATTTCTCATTCAATAGGTCTTATATTCCCAAAGTATCCTGTTCTCTTGTTTCTTGTTATTTCTCAGCAGTTTCTGAATGTACCATAATTTATCCTCATGTTTCCCAGATATAGTGTTTGATGACTTGTAATAAAAGAACTAAAAGGATACTGTAGTCGACTATAAGAACATATATCATCACAGCCTGGCCTGAATTCTCCCACATAAAAAACTAGGTTTTATCTGTACTTACAACGGGGAACACTGCCCTACTGTAAAACGAAGTATGCTAAGCGAAATAAGTCAGACAGAAAAAGCCGAGAAGCATATGATTTCACTGATATGTCGGATATAAAACTGAAAACAGCAAAAGAACAAGACAAACAAATGAAAAACCGAAAACTCATAGACACAGACACCAGTTTAGTGGTTACCAGAGGGTAAGGAGGGAGGGGGGTGTGGATGCGGGTAAAAGGGATCAAATATATGGTGATGGAAGAACTGACTCTGGGTGGTGAACACACAATGTGATATATAGATGACGTATTACAGAATTGTACACCTGAAATCTATGTAACTTTACTAACAACTGTCACCCCAATAAACTTTAATTTAAAAAAAAAAAAAAAGTAAACACAGTCCTGGGATGAGGCAATGTCAGTGCTGCCCCCTTGTGGCAGAAGCTGAGAGGACCTAGGTAGGTGTTAGCAGGAGCAACCCGGCTCCTTTCAACCCTAACTGGGAAAGACTCTAAAAGGTTGACCAGTGCTCTGTTGATATACAGTAAGACCTTTAATTCTACCAAAAGGACATTGAGAATTAAGGAAGTAAGATGTGTCATATGAATACACAATTCTGTATGTCCTTGAAGTATTTCATCACCCTGTTGTTGATGTTTATAAATATACCAATTACTTATTTTCCTCAGAAGAGGATCTTGGAATTAATGTACCACGAACACTTATTGCAACCATTCCATTTTCTCAACCCCTATGTTCTAAAGCAAAACATTTTCTCATTCAAGACTACTGAGGAACATTATAAAACATTTATTTGAGAACTACACTGACATCTAATGAGGCTAATAATGTGCCAACTACAAACATCATGTTATTTCCTAATACCAATGTTCTGAGCAAATATTAATCCATAAAGCTGTTCACAATTCATTATCTGAATTCATTATGTTTTCAGACAATTCTCAATAAACCAGTGTTATAAAACTAAGGAAAATATTCATTAGTAATAAATGTATCCAAATGTGATTTTTTTAATCGCTAAAGAAACAAGAAACATATTTAAGAAAAATTATTCCTACTTGCAAAGCATAAAAAATGAAGTATTTGAAATGATAATTACTTTTATCAGTTTGTTCACTTTTGAAATTAGACTGATCACTTTCTCGTTTTCATTTTGCTGATCGTTAGCATGTTCAACTGCTTTGACTAGGTATTAAGGAAATTTATTAAAATTCAAGAAAAAACACAAATAATTGGCTTCTCCTTATGGCAGTTTTAATAAACATTTTCTTTTGCAAAAATACATTTTAATTCTGGGCTAACACCAACTATTTCTTTGATAAATAAACATTCCCACTATATTGTGACCTACAAAATCTTCCATAACTGTAGTGAGGAATAAATATAAGATGCTGGGTATTATTATGATTGTGGTGCACACACCGAACCATAAACACATAATTTCACAAATACTTACCCTATTCCAACCCACTTTTATCACATATCTACTACCTGCAAAGTATTTAGTAGCATTTTGTTTTATTTATTTGATGACTGAGGTTTTTTAAAAATTGAGATAAAATTGACATGTAACACTAGGTAAGTTTAAATTAAGTGTACATGTTTACTTGATACATTTATATATTGTAATATGACTACCATTGTAACATTAGCTAACATCTCCATCACATCACATAGTTGTAATTTCTTTTTTGTGGTGACAACATTTTAGATCTCTTAGCATCTTTGAAGTATATAATACGCTATTGTTGAATATAATCATAACTTGGTATGTTAGATCTCCAGAATTATATCTAACTGCAAGTTTGTGCCCTTTGACCAACATTTCCTCAATTCCCTCACCCTCTGCCCCTGGTAATGACCATTCTGGTCTGTTTCTACAGGTTCAGCTTTTTTAGAGTTCAAATATAAGTGATATCGTACAGTATTTGTCTTTCTCTGCCTGATTTACCTCATTTAGCCTAATGCCCTCAAGCTTCATTGTTACAAATGGCAAGATTTCCTTCTTTCTCATGGCTGACTAATATTCCATTATATATATAAACATACATATATTTATGTATGTATATGTTGTATATAAAATATATATTGTGTATCTGTTATATATGTATATATATATATATATGGTCTTTTTTATTCATTCATCTGCTGATGGACACTTGGGTTGTGTACATATCTTGGCTGTTATGAATAATGCAGCAATGAACATAGGAGTGCAGATATCTTTTTTATGTCCTGTCATCATTTCCTTTGGATATATACCCTGAAGTGGGATTGCTGGATCATATGGTAGTTCTATTTTTAATATTTTGAGAAATCTCTGTAATGTTTGTCATAGTGGCTGAACCAATTTACATTCCCACCAACAGTATACAAGGGTTCTCTTTTCTCCACATCCTTGCTGACACTTGTGATTTCTTGTCTTGTTGATAATGACCACTCTAACAGGTGTGAGGTGATATCTCATTGCGACTTTGATTTGAATTTCCCTGATGATTAGTAATGTTGAGCATCTTTTCATGTACCTATTGGTCATTTGTATGTCCTCTTTGGAAAAATATCTGTTCAGGTCCTCTTCCCATTTTTAAATTGGATTTTTTGTTGTTGTTGCTATAAGCTGTATGAGTTTTTTTATATATTTTGGATATTAACTTTTTATCAGATATATGGTTTGAAAATATTTCTCCCATTCTATTGGTTTCCTTTTCAGTTTGTTGATTTGCTTTATTGTTGTGCAGATGCATTTTAGTTTGATATAGTCCCACTTGTTGATTTTTGCTTTTGTTGCTTGTGTTTTCTGGTGTCATATCCAAAAAATTGTTGCCAAGACCAACATCAAAAAGATTTTTCTCTGTTTTCTTTAAGGAACTTTATGGTTTCAGGTCTTATGTTTAAATCTTTAATAAATTTTAAGTTCATTTTTGTGAGTGGTGTAAACTAGGGGTCCAATTTCATTTTTCTGCCTGTGGTTATCCAGTTTTTCCAACACCATTTACTGAAAAGACTATCCCTCCCCAGCAAGTATTTTGGTCCCTTGTCAAGTATTAGTTGACTGTATACTTGTACTCACATGCAGGGGTTTATTTCTGGACTGTATTCTATTTCATTGGTCTATGCATCTATTTTTTATACCAGTGCCACATTGTTTTGACTATTATAGCTTGGTAATATAGTTTGAAGTCAGGAACTGTCCAGTTTTGTTGATGCCTCCAGTTTTGTTTTCTCAGGATTGCTTTGGCTGTTCTGGATCTTACGATTCCACATAAATTTTAGGATTTTCCTACTTTTGTGAAAAATGCCATTGGAATTTTTATAGGAATTGCAGACTCTTTAGATAGCTTTGGGTTATATGGATATTTGAACAATATTAATTCTTCTGATCCATGAATACTAGATATATTTCCATTTGTGTGTACCTTCAATTTCTTTCATCAAAGCCTTATAGTTTTCATTGTACAGACATTTCACTTTCTTAAATTTATTCCTAAGTATTTTAACATTTTTGATGCTACTGTGATGTGACTGTTTTCTTTATTTTTTTTCCAGATATTTCTCTGTTAGTGTACAGAAACACAACAGACTTAACATGTTGATTTTTATGTCCTGCAACTTAACTGAATCTGTTGATTAGACACAACATTTTAAAGAGTTTGGATTAACTATTGGAACATCACCATTCACTCATGAATCACACTGCTTAGAAATAACATTGTGAAAGGTAAGTTTTCTTTTTTGTTTTTTTTTTCCCTTTTCAGTATGGCCTTAATCACTGAATGACAAGTGACAGTAGGTGTCCAGAAAGTCCATAAGAAAGGGGCATTGGGCACAGCTGGATAAAAGTTTCTTTGCCTCAAGGCCCCCCTGCCTCTTGTGTGCTCCAAACTGCCATGTCACCAGATATCATTACCTGCACTTGGTTGATTTTGTATAACCCACATGAAATGCCTTAGGATCCCAAATACTGCTGCCATAGGAGTGGTCGCCAGGTGGGGATTCTGTACTCTGTGCCCGGGACAGTTTGACAGAAGGTCAGTTATTTGGAGACCTCATTTAGGTTGCTCCAAAGTGGATTCAAAGCAAACTTCAAAAAGTTTTATGATGATTCAGTTTGTTTCGGCTTCTAGGCAGGTCAAGGGGAAATCTTTGGGGATACGACAGATTTTAGAAACACGAGTATTACAAAAAAATGCTAGTTTCTCACATAGAAGCTTTCCATGACAGCACTGTCTTGAACCTATTTCAAAGGTGAGGAAAAAATGTAAAAGCCTATCATCCATGACTGATTGAAAATGTTTACATTGTGTGTCATGGTCGCATTTTAGGGTTAAAGAAAACCTTAATGTAACTAGCATCTTCTATTAATGGCTAAAAATTCCTGAGTGCTTCCTATATACTGGGTATTTATTGCACTAAAGGAGTAACATTTATTATTTTATTATATTACTAAATCCTCCCAATAATCCAATGAGGTAGACACTGTCACTCCTCACATTATATAGAGGGAAATGAGGCTCAAAAACAACTAAGTGACAGACAATGAATGGCAGATGCAAGATTGAAATCCAGTCTCTTTTGTCTCCAAAGATGGTGCCCTTAAGCATTATGCTGTAATTTTCTTTTTCTGGTGGCTCTGCTTTCCTGTAGCTCATCTCTCCTTGCCTTGATACTACTTTATGTCTCAATGTGCCATTTGGAGATTTCATCTTTATTTGGTATGAGGGATGGAATCCAAGACAGTCCATCCATCTGTCTGTCTGTCCATCCCTCCCGCCCTCCTTTCCTTCTTCTTTCCTTCTCTATTAACAAACTTTTACTAAATACTCGATGCTAAGCTGTTTTCTGGGGGCTAGATCTTCAAAGCTCACACAATCCTTAAGGATAAGACCTACATTTTTTCATTGTGTTATTCCCTTTGTTTGCCAAGACTACAAGTATAAATTAAAAATGAATACATTAATGATATTTAGAACAAACTCCTGGTCTCTAGTTATCTATGCTTGGGACTACAGCTATGGATCTGGACCTTCCAGCAAATGATACTTATTGGTGAGAATAAACAAGTTATGGTGGATGAGGAATGTGTTGATTCATGAAGCAGCTAGAGCCACCCACTCATTGCATATTTCATCTTCCTCCCTTTCTTTGCACAACTGAACAGATTGAGGTGCAAAAACTTAAAATGAGAGGTTGAATTATGTGTGTTCATATGTATTATGAACACACATAACCAGAATTATGTGTGTTCTGGTTACTATGCGTATGTTATGTTGGTTCATTTGTTTGTTGCTTAAGGGATTCCAGATATAGGCAAGTTGATTTTTTGTTGTCTTTCCTAAATTTCCTTTGTATCAATTATAAGTGACGTTTCTACTTTAAAAAATATATAATTGTGTGCTATTGCTTAAAGATCTTCTGTTTTCCCACCTCAGACATTCAATGTTTTATTTAAGATTGAGATTAATTTGAGTGAAATATTTAAAACACATTCCGATGTTTCTAGAATTGAAGGGAAAGTTGAAAATGCTTTTTCTCTATTCATAAAGATGAGTAAAAGAAACTACATTTATCTTCACTGCTTACAAGTAACGGTGACTGCCTTCCAGGGTAAATGGAAAATCACTGTGACTAAATAAAACAAAATTCCTAAACATGGCTTTCTCTACTTAAGATTACCTCCTCGTTTGGCTGCTTAATGCAAAATGCAATCTTTTGCAACAACAGTAACAAGGAAAGAAGCCCTAAATAACAATAGCAGCAATAAAAAAGGCACAATCTTTTTCTCTGTCCATAGCAGCACTCTCATGAGAGTACTTTAATTCGAGACTGTCATGTCAGAGTTGTGAAATCAAGCTTCCTACAAGTGTGAGCTCTGAGAGACCTGTGAAATTTTACAACTTTTAAACTACTTACTCAACAGGGTACAAAGCAGGACCTATTCTTAGTCTCTAGAAACCAAACAAAGTCTTAGCTGTACAGGCATCTTCACAGGACCTTTGGAAATAAAAGATCATGGTTCTTTTCCATGACAATTTATAATCATTGTCCAATGTCAGTCTTAAGCACATAAGAATATGTGATTCCTGGTATGATTAGGGACTATATGTTTAAAATAATTGATGGGATAGACTTGAGAGTCCACAAATAAACCTTTATATTTGTGGTCAATTTATGTTTGATTGGGGTGACAGGGCAATTGAATGGGGGAAAGAATAATCTTTTCTTGCAGAATAAAGGGTACTGAGACAACTGGCTATCCACATTTAAGAAATGAAGTTGGACCTCTATGTTACATTATATACACAATTAATACAAATTGGACCACAAATCTAAATGTAAAAGATAAAACTACAAAACTCTTAGAAAAAAACATAGGAGCAAATCTTCAAGATCTTTGATTAGGCATTGGTTTCTTAAATATGACACCAAAAACACAAATAATGAAAAAAAATTAGACAAGTTAGTATCATCAACATAAAAAATTATGTCTCATTAAGTTAATGCAAATGAAAAACAGAATGAGATACTACTTTCCACCTACTAGCATGGCTATAATAAAAAAATGAAAGATGATAACAAGTGTTGGCAAAGACGCGGATAAATTTGAACCCTTATAAATCACTGGTGGGACTGTACAGTGGTACAATCTCTTTGAAAAACCATCTGGCAGTTTCTTAAAAGGTTAAACTTCAGATTATCATATGACCCAGCAGTTCTACTCCTAGGTGAAATATACCCAGAAAAGATGAAAATGTGTTCACACGAAAGCTTGTACTCAAATGTTCATTATTCATTACTTTTAATATCCTAAAATGGGAAAACCCCAAATGTCAATCAACTGATGAATAGATAAACAAAATGTGATGTATTCAGACAGGGAATATTAGACAATAAAGAAGAAGTTCTGATACATGAATGAAGCTTTAAAAATTATGCTAAGTGGAAGAGGCCAGTCACAAAAGGCTAAATATTGAATGATTTTATTTATATGAAATATCCAGAATAGGTAATCCATAGAGATAGAAAATAGATTGTAGTTTCCAGACATTGGAGGAGAGAAGAATGAGAAGGAACTGCTAATGAGTATGGGGTTTCTTTTAAGAGTGATGAAAACGTTCTCAAATTAGATTGTTGTGAAGATGGAACAACTCTGTGAATATGCTAAAAACCAATGAATTATATACTTTAAAAAGGTGAAGTATATGTGAATAAAACTTATAAAAATCTAACCAGGTCAAAAAACATTTATTGAACATTTGCTTTATTGTCTACTTTTTCTAGCTCTAAGTTAGAGTTCTATTGCATCCCCAATATACTTAGCTAAAAGTTCAGAAATAAAAACTTTGTCACATAAGAATTTTTTGACAGCCAAATTGAAAGCATCTAAGGAATATCAGCTAGGCAAGGAATCAGAAAATCCATTCACCAATCTATTCCTACTGAAAAAGTGATCTATATGTGTATTCCAGCCAAGTGAGATAAAGGAAAATTCACACACTAAGAAGAAAGCTGGAGTAAAAATAAAAGGGAATCTTCCCTTATCTGATTGATTGACTGATTGATTGATTTAATTTTTCTACAGCTTCATTCCCCACCCTTACTCCCTTCCCCTTGGCCACCATTAGCTTGTTCTCTGTATCTATGAAGTCTGTTTCTATTTTGTTTTGTTTATTCATTTATTTTGTTTTTTTCGTAGATTCCACATATAAATGAGATCATACCTTATTTGTCTTTCGCTGTCTCACTTATTTCACTCAGCATCATATCCTCTAGAGCCATCCATGTTTTCACAAATAGCAAGATCTCATTCTTTTTTATGGTGAGTAATATTTCATTTTGTGTGTGTGTGTGTGTGTGTGTGTATGTATGTGTGTGTATGTATATATATATTACTCATATATATGAGTATATAATACATATATTATATATAATATAATCATAGACATATGATTATAACATATATTATATATATATATATACATATATATGATATGTATATATCTCACATTTTTTTTATCCATTCATCTATTTATGGACATCTAGGCTGCTCTCAACTTGGCTATTACTAGCAATGCTGCAATGAACATAGAAGTGCATATATCTTTTCAAATTAGTGTCTTTGTTTTCTTCAGATAAGTATCCAGAAGTGGAATTGCTGGATTCCATTATATGATTTAAATCCAAAGTCAGAAATCAAATTATGGATTGAAATTTCTTGTGGGTTCTTTGGTTTGAGGGTAAGGTTGCCCTTAAGTTTCTTCCTCAGTTGTTCCACTTAAAATTTTCATTTCACAATGGAATACTATTCTGTCACAAGAAAAAATGAAATAGTGCCATTTGAGACAACATAGATGGATCGTGACATTATTATGCTAAGTGAAATAAATCAAACAGAAAAAGTTGAGAACCATGACTTCACTGATATGTGGGATATAAAACTGAAGGCAACGAAAGAACAAGGCAAACAAATAAACAAAAACTCATAGACACAGACATTTTAGTGGTTACCAGAGAGTAAGGGGGGAGAGGGTGGGAGAAGAGGGTAAACAGGGTTAAATATATGGTATTGTAAGGAGAACTGACTCTGGGTGGTATACACTTGAAACCTAGTAATTTACTAACCATTGTCACCTCAATAAACTTTAATTTAAAAAAATTTCATTTCATTCACAGGACTAGATCTTTTATTATTATTTTTAACTTTATGCTTTAGATGAAATCTCTTGCCATGTTTGATAATCATTTAAATTACTGATACTGTTCTATTCCAACACTTGCTAAAAATGGTATTTTTAAATATGGTTGGGACACTGTGCTAAAAGAATTACTAAATAAAAATATTTTTGCCTTTCTCAAATAGAACTTTGCATAATGGAGATCTTTAGTGTTAAAAATATACAGATTAGTTATATTTTTAAAACTTATATTGGATGACATGAGAATTGAGATTTTTATTTGGAAAGACTTGATATTATTTGTTGTCACCCTTTCTATATGATCCTCCACTTTGTCACTTTTGAATATCTTTTAATTATGCTTATATTCATACATATGGTGTGATATCTATGTAAAAATAATGTACATAGAATAAAGACCTTAAAAAAACATTCCAAAAATTTTACAATGATTAGCCTAAGTCTAGGTTATAAAATTCCTAGAGATTTTTATTTTGTTCTTCTACTTTTCTGTATTTCTAAAATAACCATAAAACCATCTGTATATAAATTTAAAATAATATTTTAAAGTTTGCTATGGATACAAGCACTTCAGATAAAATTCCTTCCAAAGCTGGAAAAAATGTTTCAAAATTTTTTCAAGACAATTAACAATAAAATAAGGGAAATACACAGTGGTTGAAAAGAAAGCCAGAGAATAAATACAGCATGTTGAGATTTCAACATCCATGTCAAGAGTCAGGAGTCACATTGAGCCTAAGCAAATAAGGGAGACCTTGAAAAGCCAATAACACTGAAGGAAAGAATAACCTAGAAAAAGAAAATCTACATAGCACAGGGAAAGTATGAGAAAACTTGTCGATTTTGTCCTTTGCTCTGGGTAGAGGAGTAAAAGAATCTTGAGAATTCATAAAAATCATGTAGATTTGTGGTTTACATTCACACAATTGGCATGTATACAGAGGTCAAGCTTATTTTAGAGTGGCAGTTCTTAGATGATACGGCCCCCAGAAGCCTGGCAGAAACAAATACAAGCTTTCTTTGGAAGAATGCATTTTTAACAGAGCTCTAAGGAATTCTGCAAACATAGTTCAGATGAACGTGGAGTCATGATAAACACCTATGCAAACACAAGCAATACACATAAATGAATAAGTTGCTTTGAATAAAATCAGAACACCCCCCCACACACACACCACCACCACCACCACTATACTTAGACCTCCAATGTTTTAAGATACTGGAGTTATCAGATACAGAAATGAAATGTATGTAAGGAAGAAGACCCTGTAATATAATAAAAGACCAGAACAATTTGGGGAAAAACATCTAAAAATGACTTGGGAAAAAATACTTGGTGGATGAGTTAAGTAACGTATTAGACATAGATGAATAGAGATTAGCAAACTGAAAAATCAGAAGAAACTACCCAGAATGCAGCAGTTAGACAAATAAATAAAACATGACGAAGAGGTAGAATAAGGGAGAGACAATAAATTTAAAGAGATAATGGTTTAGATTAACTAAAAAGTAGTGACAATTTGCCTGATGCCAAACAGCTCAGTATCAACAACGAGAAGGAGAAAACACAGGAATTAAGTCTTCAAAATATTGAGAAAGAAAATAATTGGTGATCTTGAATGGTATTATCTTTCAAGAATGTAGACAAAATAAAGATATTTTCAGGTAAACTGAAACTGTGTTTACCACCAACAAAACTTCATCAGCAGAACTAAAAAATTTATTTCAGGAAGAATAATAATGGAAATCAAAGTTGTAAGAAGGAATTCGTAATATGCAGGTAAATCTGTATAAACATCGACTATCTGAAACAACAATAATAATGCTAATATCTAATTTGTTGGTCTTTTTAAAAAAATAACTAAAATACTTCAATAGAGAAGCATTTAAGATTAGTGTTAGGGTTGACTGGAGTTAAGGTATTCTAAGGATCTTGAATTATCTAGAAGGAGGGTAAAGATATTAATTAAAATAAGACTTTGGTAAGTGTATGCATGTTAAAAATTCAAGAATGATATTAAAAGAATAGAAATCAAGAGTATAATTTCCATGCCAGTATAGGTTAAGAAAATTGAAAAAGGGTGACAGAAAAAAAAAAAGGAGAGAAAGAAAGAAAACCAAAAAAACCCAAAAACTTCACAAAACTATACCAATCCAGAGAAGGGGGGAAAGGAGTGGGGAAAAAAAGCATAGCATAAGAGATAAATACAAAACCAATGTTTAAATGAGAAAAACAAACAAACATAAAACTCTCCAATATATCAGTAATGTATAGCAAAAATCACAATAAATATAAATGAACTAAACAACACTTAAAAGACAGTAATTGGAAGTTTAGATTGAAAGTAAATTCCAGTTATATGCTATTCATTTGGACATACATAGTATTACCTATAATATCAGATGAGAAGGCCTCTGACCTGGGTCTTATGCCTCAGAGTCATGCCACTCAAAATATGGTTCCTGGACTGTAGCAGCTGCATCACAACGTGCCCGTTACAAATGCAGATTCTCAGACCCCAACTCAGTCCTAAAGATTCAGGATCTGCATTTTAATAAGATCTTTCGGTGATTCATATGCACATTAATGTTTGAGAAGCACTGCTTAAAGGGCACAGCATATCACCAACAATGCACAAATTATGCTGAAGACCATAAGAGTACCTCTGTCATCTGTCACAACATTAGTCATTATTGTCAACATCCATTCTTGTGTCTAACACCATCCAGGCCCCAGAAAAAGTGCTTCCCCACATGCCTCGCCCTCTATCCTTGAAATAAAAGTCCACTGTGTTCAAATGCCATGAAGATTTGTGGGCTGTGCTACTGTTAAGGTAGAGCTGGTCACTGCTTCAGACTGTGTATGGGGAGAAGTGAGTAGAACAAGAAGAATTTGAGTTTGTGATAAATTAGAACATATGAAAAGGAACCTGGGGGCAGAGGGGAGCTGAAAAAATAAATAGAAAATCTTCAAAGAGGTAGTCTGCTTACATTTTTTAAAAACTGCAGATAATTCAAGTGGGTAGACTTCTGTCAAGCATTAGCCACAGTGAAATTTTCAAGCATAATATTACACTTTTTAATTGAATGATTTAATTATTGACCAAACAATAAAATGACCAAGAATATTATTTTGATCAAATCCGTAACTGTCATAGATCAAATGAAATCTTTGAAATGTGAAAGCCTTTCTTAAATGAAGACATAATTATTGATTAAAGTAGTTGGGATGTTTGTGGGCCTTCATTTGTATTCTTGTCTCAGACACAGCAAATGTTAGAGGCAGGCCTGGACATACATCAGAGGTAAGTACACTGAAAGACTGAAAAACTATAGGATGGAAAAAGATATAAAAGGCAAATCCTAAAGAAAATCTTAATGGCTATTTTTATATTAGCAAAATGGAAACCAAACAGACTTAAAACCATATCACTTTTTTTTTTAAAACACAACATGCTTACATTTAGGTTTTAAAAAAAATAAAGACTGCCATGCAAACATTTGGCAGAAGTAAATCAAAATTATATCATTACTTACATCAAAGCAGTAGATTATGGGAACATTTTCCCTCTCCTACTTTTCAAAATGTTTAGTTTTAAGCAAAGAAATATAATTTGTGCAATTAATGGCTTCTTGTCTTTTTTTTTTTCACTTTTATTTTTATTTTTTGCATGGAAGTGGGAACAGCTAGGGGTAGGGTGGCATGCACAGACTTGAGGTGAGGTTGCTAAAGACTCAGGTGCTGCCATGGGGATGGAAAAGAAGGGAAAAAGGAGGGTGGTACTTCAAAAAATGAATGAGAATGCCAATCTTTATCACTGTACTATTCCCAATGGCCAGAAAGTGGAAACTATGCAAGTGTCCATCAAAATATGAGTGGACAAACAAAATCCATACAACAGACTATTTCTCAACCAAAAAAGGAACAAACTTCTGATACATTCCAAAACACGGGTAAACCTTGAAAACATTGTGAAATAAATCGAACATAAAATGAAAACTACTGAATGACTCCACTTACATGAACTATCGAGAATAGGCAAATTCATAGAGACAGAAAGTGTAATAGACATTACCAGGGGCTGGAGGGATTTGGGAGTTATTACTTAGTGGTTATTGAGTCTCTGTTTGGGGTGATGAAAAATTTTGGATATAAATGGTGGTGATGGTTGACAACACTGTGAAAATTGTTAATGCACTGAATTGTATACTTAAAATGTCAAATTTTATATTATGCATGTGTCACCACAATAGAAACATTTTAAGCAATGGATGGAAAGGATTCAGCGATGCTTCAAGCTGGAGGATAATAAAGAAGAGAGCTCAGGTGGCAAAACAAAGGACTGATTTGATAAAGAGCTTGTTGGCAAAGAACTTGTGTTCTCAGACTCATTCCTTTACTTGGAAGCTGCCACCCGAGATATATAAAATATACCCTCTGCCAGTTGGCCGTCATGGGAGAGGTAGGCCCTGATGTCTCTAATGACAGAATTATTCTACTCATGGACTGGAAGAATAATGGCAGTTCTGAGATTATGCCAAAAATCAAGGAGTAACAGCTAGCACATATTTGAAAAATGTAAGAAATAAAGAGTAGCTCAGAAACATCATTGAGTAGCAATAGAAAAAGAAAAGTCAAGAAGAATGGTCATAGACTTCAATAAGTTGTAGGTTAAAAGAAGATAACATGTTTTATAAAACAAGATGAACAAGAAATGCAGAGAATGATGCTAATTAAGAAGGTGACAATTATTTGTGCTACAAAATTTCTTTTTTGGAAAGACAGTTATGTCAAAGTAAACCTGTACTACCATGTTTCCCCGAAAAATAAGACCTAACAGGAAAATAAGCCCTAGCATGATTTTTCAGGATGACATCCCCTGAACAGAAGCCCTCATGCGTCTTTTGGAGCAAAACTTAATATAAGACCTGGTCTTATTTTCGGGGAAACATGGTATATATGGACAGGGAATTAAATCACAGAGTGGAAGCCCAGAAAATAAAGGCAGATGTGAGGCATATATGTGGAAAGGGACAGCTCAGTGACTATGAAGATGGAGATCATCTCTAACTGTGTCCTGGAAGCCACCAGCTACGCCCCCAAAGTAGCTACTG
Source organism: Rhinolophus sinicus (assembly GCF_036562045.2). Taxonomy (NCBI): domain Eukaryota; kingdom Metazoa; phylum Chordata; class Mammalia; order Chiroptera; family Rhinolophidae; genus Rhinolophus; species Rhinolophus sinicus. Next base: position 41,580,981 of record NC_133756.1, on the reverse strand, counting down.
ATGTGTTGGAAGAAATTTAGAGCAAAGTGACAAGAAGGATTAAGGGACAATTAGGAATGATTTAAAAAAAAACTAATAAATTCTGGAACACAGTCTGTAGCTGAACAAACAGCAGGGGAATGAAAGGTAGGGATGGAAACACACAATTTTAATCGTCACAATTAAAAAGCGCTGGAGGGTTGTAAACAGGGAAAGAAAGGCGTTTTTAAGCTAGTGGGGGATATAGTATGCATCTTCAGGATTAATAAGTGGGGAATTCAGCATAGTTATCAAGACACATTTCCTATTTTTTCCAACTCTAATTGACTATAGGTCCCTCACTGGTATCTAACCGTATTGCTCGTGCCTTTCTTTATACCACAGATCACATCTGATTGATAAAACAATATACACGTGGACCCCACAGAGTCAACATACATGAATAAAAAAACAGGAAGGAAGTACATTGAAATATCACACAGACACACACCTGTTATGTATGAAAAAATCTGTAAGGAAATACATTAAATTATCAGCAGTAATTCTGTTTGGGTAGTAGGTTTATGAATAATTATTTATTTATTGTTTTACCTTTTGCCATTTTGAGATCACTACTATGCATTTACAACTGAACAGGAGTTAAGTTTGTTTTCAGAATGAGCACCTTCGCTCTCTCTGCTCCCTTCTCTTTTTCAACATGGTACAGGGAGGCTAATGCAGAGGACACTTTTTCCAGATAAAGGCATTCCATGATCTCAAATATGGTCTACAGGCATAGTTTGCATAAAATAATACTGAGCTTTGGCATTCATAGGTTGGCAGAACACCCTGGAAGATACATAAAGTAAGGTCTGGCCCTTTCCCATACTTCAAAGCTGCTGAAGGGTGAGACACCATCAGGCTGCTCCTTGGGCCCAATAAGAATAGTCCCACACTTGTCCCATTTGGGAGACCACCTCAGGGATGATGTAGATGCCTGATCACTGCACTGTACACCTGAAGCTGAAGCTGAACAACAATGAATGCCAACTATTTTATATATATATATATATACATATATATATATATAAATATATATATATATATATATATAAATATATATATATAAAATATATATATATGTATGTATATATATACATATGTATATATGTATGTATATGTATTTATATACTTACAAGAAGCGGAGTACCGCATTAGGAATAGAGATAGTGGAAATGGAATGGCTCTGTGCAATGTCAGAGGGATAATGGATGAGGGGAGGGGGGATTCACACAGTGTGAAGGATATAAATGATAAACATCTAAGTATTACTTTGTCTTGTGCACCTGAAACTAATAATAATAATAATAAAAGAATGGTCCTTTACTTGGCATCTCAGGCAGCACGGAGATTCGTAACTTCCTGGATCACCTGAGCCTGAGCCTATTCATCCAGGAGCATTATGGTGCTCATTCCAGGAAAAAAAAAAAAAAAAAAAAACCAGCTACTGTGAGTCTGAGTCAGAAGAACTTATTTTTGACTAAGTGATTCCTTTGCTCCTTGATGTCCTGTTCCGTTGTCAAACAACACCTCAAGTTACATCTAAATGTAATAATGTCAAATAACTGTGACTCCTTTGTTGATGCTTCACAGTTCATGATAAGCCACCCTTACTTGGCTTTCTAGAACCCAGTCAGCATTTCATGTCTGCATGGCCAGGTAGCCCCTCTGATAACAGGGAAGGAGCAACGGATGTTATATCTCACTCTGGTCCTTATTCTTCGTCCAGGGTCCAATTATTTCATCTTTATATTTCAGCACTGCAGGCTGATTTAGTTGGGATATCCTGTTCTTTACAACAGCTTTCTCTGACGTTTATTTCTGAGCTTTGGGATTAAAAACCCATCATATTTCAAACTGAGCCAAAAACCACGCAGCGTCGTTAATAAGAGTAATAGCATAATTCTTCAGGGGATTAGTGACAGCTAGAGCATCAAGGCAAAGCTTCCTCCAGTCTGGCCTGTGCATCGGTGGTGGGGAACACATACAAATTCCTACAGTCCCCTTTCCCTTTCCCATGTTCTGGAATACAGGGAGAATGTTATCACTTCTTGCACTACATACAAATTCCTACAGTCCCCTTTCCCTTTCCCATGTTCTGGAATACAAGCAGAATGTTATCACTTCTTGCACTTTGTTCAAAACTTGAAACAAGCAGAATAAAAATGAAATGAACCAGTTTTACGATTTGCAGTACAGAGTGGAAGCAGATATCACTTCTGGTAATTTGAGACAACTTGGAAATCCCTGACAGCAAAGCAGCCTGGAGGGTGTGACATTGACAAGTAACCCCAAATATGGGCCTCATAAAACCAGAGTTCATTCAGATATATATTTTTTTGCTCCCAACCAAATAAATGAATCAGAAATCAGACTGTCTCTTGACAAATTTCACATTACTTTGTGGCCAGTTTCCTTTTGATACAAGAGAAACAGTAACTTTTCTTAGAAGTGAACAAACTTAAGTGATTTAAAAGAATGATAACTGTTCTCTCTGTAACTTTGGAGAATGAATGGAGAGGAAACCACGCTCCACCCCATACTTCCAACAGATCTATACCTGGTAAGATTTATTATGCAACAAAGTCTCCCTTAACAAGGTTATTCTAGAATAAAGTCTCCCCCAGTAGAACTGTTACATAATAGTCTCTTCCAACACATTCATTCCACACCCCACTCACTGGCTCTGCTTCAGGTGACGGGTTTAATTCCTGTCATAACTAGAGTCTCCACCAACAGCTTGCTTCAGCCTTAACCGTAACTCCATTATTTTACTCGTCAGTATGTGGTATTAAGATGCACAGTGAGGTTCAAAATTAGACAAAGTTGGCCTGCCATCTGGGATCCTCCTCAGACTCTCTTCACTAACTACTGAGAGGCAATCTTGAGCCACAAACCTTCTGCTGCTTGCGAGCTGCATCCAGACTATCTGCGCCAACACATTGGGTGGGAAACCCTAGGTCACTTATCCTCTGGCCACCAGCATCACTTCTCAAACAACCGTCTGCCAACCGGTCCCTCTTCCTATAACAAGGGGCTGCTCTGACCTGCCACACAGAAGCCACGACGATCCACTGAAATACACATCTGATGGAGTCCCTCCTCTAATTCACCCTTTAAAGACTTCCCCAAAGCTTCCAGGATAAAACCCAATCTCCGTAGCATGTAAATATTTCTATCTAACCCTGCACTATAATTTTATGTGTTTTATCTGCCTATTTCATAGATGTAAATTTTGTGAATCAGGGATCACACTCTATTCATTGTTGCCTCCAAGGCCTTGAATACAATGGCAAATACATGGTAGACACAGGATATTACTTGTTAAATGAGGGAATGAATGAATCTAGTTTAAGCTCCTTTTCCACAGGTTAACTCAGGTCGAGAAGTCGCATGACTGGCAAAAACTCACCAGTAAAAACCTTGAGCATGGTCCCCTGCCTCCCATGACACCATACTGTCCTCAAATATGGGGAATCCTATATCTTAACACCTGGTCTACTACTCTGGAGAGGTTGGCAAATGCTACACTGTATTTAAAGGGGAACCAGAAATCAAAGATGCGTATGTCACATACGTGAAGTTCTTCTGTTCTTACTTATCAGTTATGTCGTTGCTATGCTGAGAAAGTCTATTAGACAGACTTGTTCAATTCTCTTCCTATTATATATAATTACATCAGGACTCTGCCTACCCAACATTCAACAAAGATGTATTGAGTTTTGACATGTATAAGATATAATTTTAAGTTCTGGAGGTACCAGGGTGTGTAAGTTATGTTCCCAGCCTCAGGAAAGTACAGTGTAGTCGGGGAGACAAGCCTGTGGACAAATAATCACAATATTGTGTGATTAGAGGCATGTGTAAGACACAGAGACTATTTTAGCGCTTATAAAGGTATAGTAACTATAACATGTATTTTCTCCAGTGTGATTTTCCTGTGGGTAGGGACTAGGTCTTTCCTCTCATTTTCTCCTTTGTGTCTAATACATACCATATTATAGTAGGCACTCAGTCAATATGTGATTGACTAACTGATACACGGCTAGCATGTGGGATCTATGCTGCATAGGGGTTGCATCTGGGAAAACTTTAGAAAGGAGATGCTTGAGCTGGATCTTAATGAATGTTTAGTTCTCTAGCGAGTAGATAAAAGGGGAAAGGGCATTCCTTAATGTAGGTAAGTGTGAAAGAGCAAGATAGTTCCCAGGGTGTGTGGAGCCTATGCAGAGGGGAGCTGTGAGAGGTGAGGTCGGAGAAGCAGGCCAGACAGACGCTGTGGGACTTTGGGAGCCTTCCTATGGAGTCTGAACTTGATCCTCTAGGCAATGGGAAGCCATTGGAGGCCTGGAAGGAACATGAGCAGATCTGTAAATTAGAAACGCGAAAATGGAGTTCAGTCAGCAGAGAGGTCCCATATGTGCAATTAATTTCCAGAATATGCTTCCTTGTAAAAAAATGTTTTAACTCTGCATTTCAGTCTGTCAGAGATACCCTCAGAGCCTGAGAGGTTCCCAGGATCACTACGGAGACCTTCTTAGCCATTAAAAAAGTATGTAATAAAAAAATTTACTTTTCATACTGAGCGACAACTGTCAAGGTTACTCCCCTACCATAGGTAAAATGGTTTCTTATTTGCCAAAAGTAATCCTATCTGACAAAGTAGTACATCTCAGAATTCAGGAGGAGTCAATCGTTACTTGCAGAATGGCAGTTCTTCCAATCCTGGGTTAACTAAGTCTCCTTATGATGTTTTCTTTCCCACTGTGGAGAATTCAGCTAAATGAGTGGTCTGGTCATGACATTTTCTGCAAATAATTAAACATGACAGTCTTCTCTTGGCTTGGTTTACTTTTTAAAGGCAAAATTCATTCCGATTTGCAAATTGTTCCATTCACATGGGTACCAGACATTTCATGCAGCCTTTAGAATATCCATTGCTAAGTCAGTGACTGGTGGAAGTGCTTCTTAACTATCCAGAGGCATATTCTCATATTCATTTCAGAATAATAAGGTGTTTAAATATTTATTTCTTCCCAATAACTGGGTAGTCCTAGGCTTTTCATTTTAATAAATTCTGTCCAAATAATGTTGAGTCACTTCTTAGAATATACTGGCACTGAATTTCCCTTATGGCAATGATATTCACATCAGAGACCCACATTTTAGCCCCAGCTCTGCCGCTAACCCATGACTTTGGGCAAATCACATGACCACTCGTGAATTCCTTTTGATAATTTTTGTTTTCCTTTCAGCTGTAAAATTCTGAGTATGTTTTAAGAGATCTGATAAGTATAAGAATGTAGAAATGAAACAGTTACAAAACTACAAATTGTGGCAGGAGAAATAGTTCTTTATGATATGTAGCTATTCCTTTTCAGGAACTCCAAATGGTCAGAAACTCTTGGTGTGGGCCTATTTTAGAAGAAATTTAAGATCTTTATATAGGTATGCTCATTTATTCAACAAGACTTTATTGAAGATCCATTATATTAAACGCTGACACTACAATGACAAAAAAGAGAAAAAAAATATCCCCAGCCTCCAAGAGCTGATTGTCAAGCGGGAAAAGCAGACAATTTTAGACAAGAAATAACAATAAACCAGAGTAAGTATTATCATGGGATCCTGGCTATGAAGACAAAAATATACAGCTCAGATCTAACCTGGGCTACAAGTCAGAAAACGGTTTCCCTGTGGACATGTTGTCTAAACTGGGAAAATACATGTCTGTGATTTTTATTTGGGAAACCATATTGAACAGAGCAAGCAATAAAAATATTTATTTGTCCCAGGCCCAGATAGAGTTTAAGACTAAAAGAGCATGTGGAGAATAATCTGAGTACATCTCATAAATGTCCCCATCCCCAAGTTTTATCAATCATTTGATCATAAATGTACTGACTCCCATGCTGATTCTTCTCTTGAATCAGGTTCACAAGGTATGAGTAATGACAATATTATTATTTAAGATATAATCATTCCTTTGCTTTCGAAAGAGCCTTCACAACTAACTACTCAAAGAGTATATAAGAGGTGTATAGGAGGTTTTCAGAATGATTTGTTGATTAATAATGGGTTTTAATGTTTCAGTCTTTTCTCATCTTTAATCTCCCTTTATTCCAGTGTTCACAGGACAGGCATTATGTTGTGCTGTCACGAGACCCTAGAGGTTATGAAAAGTCCCCTCGAAAACAGGTGTCATTGTTCCCGGAGAGATCTGATTGCAAATATTCTGTCTCATAGCCAACATAATTATATTCAAACTCATCACGCCACAAGTATGAGATTTGGTTTGGAAAATAGAGTCACCATATGTTACAAACACAATTGAACAGGGTAAGAGGGTTATAGCCCCCTTCAAGAGTCCTGGAGAACCTATTGAATGCCAAAGAAAAATCATAAAGAGGTTGAATAATTTGATTTAACATCAATCCACTTTGAAGTTGCAAAGTTGCTTTGATATCCAAGTTGTTTACAAATTATTCATAGGATGCCATATACTGTATAATATATATACAAACACATGCATTAAAAAGGGCTAATAAGTAACGGAATTTTAGTCTGAAAGTTTTATAACTTCTAATAATAGTATTGAACTCATTTTATAGTTGAGAAAGATCACAGAAATTGCCTCCTTTTTAGTGTCAGTGCCTTGATTTATTGTTTCCTGGTTTCATATTATTATTCAGAACTGGCTTTATTATTTAACCTTTCTTCCTTCTTTGTCTTCTCTTTTCAATTAGATCAAAGTTTCTTTGAAGGTAGGGCCTGTGTTCTTCATCCCAAATACCTAATTTTGCAACTATTAGGCCTTTAATGAATATTTACTAAGGGCTATGATTCGTTCGAAACCCAGAAACAAGTTAGCTACAGGACTACACATTGCGATGATTAAAAATGTTTCAAATGACAATTTTCAAAATTTAATGTGCACAAGAATCATAAAGAAGTATGTTGAAATGTAAATTCCCAAACTTCATTCCCTAAGATTTTTATGTTTTAAATAATTTCTTCCTCTTCCTTCCCCATTATTATTATTGTTATTAAATCAAATTTAGGAAAGATGATATATACCAGGGTCTTGGGACTGCACTGATGTTTCTCATAGAGAAAGGACTTGACGTAAAGTGAGGTAGCTCTATCCTTCTTGGCACCCTCCTCCCCAACCCCACTCCCTACTTTCTTTTTTCCTTCAATAAATTCCTACTGTGTGCCCACTAAGTGCCAAATACTGATCTAGGGCCTGGGGTTAAACTGTGCAACAAGATGTACAAATGCTTTGCTATCACCATGCTTAGATTCTACTGGGAGGGAGAGCAGACAGTAGACAAGTAAACTTTAAGACTATTTCAGATATTAAGTGTTATAGGGAAAACAAAACAGGCTGATATAGTAGAGAATAACTGTTGAGGAGGGGGACGCAAGAATATGACATCTAACCTAAGGACTCAATGACCAGAAGAAACAAATCATGTGAACAATCTTGGGCAAGAGCTTTTCAGGGAGAGGGAACAGCAAGTGCAAAGGTCCTGAGGCAGAATGAGTATTCAAGGATGAGCAAGAAGGTCAGAATGCCTGGAACTTGAAAGCAAGCCAGGTCAGACTCATCCAGCTGGTATGGTCTGGGCTTTGGCATGAAGGTATCTTGGGATTCTTCCTGTGGGAAGCTGGATGAATATTCCTGGCTCTCACAGAATTAAAAAAGGTTATGTATTTTAATAAATGTTATAGGAACACATTATTGCAAACTCCTCACCCATGAAAAATAGTTCATTTCATGTTTCCTTTTGGTTGATGCTTTGTGATGACAAGGTTTCATCATCACTGGCAGATTATATTTTAAAATACCTGAGTAATGACAATTAGCTCACTTTGAATTTATTTGAGATCCAAATTATTTATAATTTATTGGATGACTCAAATGACATAAATAAGTTCTAATGTATGATGTAAACTTGTATTTGAAAATTTATATGCTTTTCTAAAGGAAGAATACTTATGACATAATTTCAAAGTAAGTTACATAGCATGTGCTTTTCTTTTTTTCCTGGTTTTCAATTATTTTCAACTCTTGCATTGATTTGTCTTATCACTCCACCTGGACATCTACCAATTAATAGTAATAGTACTATTACCTCTAAGAAGTTTTGTTTTGCCTGAATAACTGAGGGCTTAAAGAAGGAAAGTAGCAAGGACAGCATGTTACAGGTATGTGTAAAATCCATTTCTGGGGGCTACTACTGAAGCGAGGAGATAGCAGCTCAGCTTTAGACCCCATTGATCACTGCTCCTTCATAAGCCATCTCAGAAAAGGGCAGTCTAGGTGACAAGTGGGCCTTCTGTGATAAGGGATCCTGTCCACTGGAAATGAAAATCGACTCAGTTTCATTTTACAGAATCTACCAGATGGCAAATGACTTTATCTACCCAGACCAGATCCAGACTGGAGCTAGAATGGTGTTCCATGCACCCCTTCCAGTCTGCTGGGAGACTTGCAGCTTTCCTCTGAGGGTTGCTTGATAGAGTGTATGTGTGTGCTTCAGTTTGGTTATATATTATGTTGCAGTTTTAAATGCAGATGGTTCCCAAAGCCTTGGAAATTGGCTTCTTTGCTTGCATCTGGCCGACTGGGTTAGAAATCAATGGCTTGCAAAAACAGGAACCAGGCAAGTTATGGCAAAATACAGAGATAGTAGCTATAATGATAGACATGTAACAAGATGGAAATGAACACATTTATAGGGAAAGGTCTGGGGGGAAGAGGTTGGGAATGAAGAGAAAGAATCTAAAATGAAATGCCTTCATTATCACATAAAACTCTAAGTAGCCTTCACTTCGTCCTACTGGAATTACAATTCCAGCTCACATTGTCTATGAGAGAGGAAGTAGGCAATATGACCATGGAAAGTGATATTTTAAGCTTCAACACATATTGCTCATCACTGACTTGACTTGAAGCATGTCTTTCAACAAAGGCACATAGTGATTTAATCTCAACAGTAATTTAGTCTGCAGCCATATGAGACAAGACTATCATTGCAGACAGGCTGTAATTTGTGAAATTCAGGTGCTGGGGTTTAGAATCACCTATTGAATTGAATCCTGGAGTTAAAAATGTTAATACTATCACATAACTGAACAGAAACACTACATATTTATCTGACTTTGGGACCTCTGACCACGGCGATGAGAACATTTTCCTACAATGCTCTCTAGATTCTGTAAATCAACGGCAAATCAAAGTCTGTTGGAATTCTGATTCAATATGCAGCAGCATATGGCTTGGTGGTCATCATATTCAGCACATCCTATAATTTTTCTAAGGCCTGATGTGAGAGTAAAAAAAACAAACAAACAAAAAAAGCAATCAGAGAATCATTTGGCAACATACCAAGAATAGAAAAGCTTTCATTTTTTACCTTTCCGGATGTTAATTGAAAAAAAAAAAAAAAAAACAATCCTAGCACTATTCTAACAAATTTCTGCCTACGCAAGGCTATAGGAAGATCCCAAATTTACCTGATTAAACAGCACCTTTTGAAGAGGACACAAACATTTTGCACATGCACTTTCAGATAGACATCAGAAATGGAACTCTGCCTAATTTCTAGGCAGCTAAATAGTAACAGTAAAGGGGTCAATGATTGCATTTTGAACAGAAGTTTACATTTAGTTCAATGGGACAACTGGGATCATGCCCAAAGAGAAGGAGTAGATTTTAAGATTTGTATTTGTTCCTTTGCTTGCAGTGGTGTAACCCCCGTTGAACCCTTTGGGTATGGAATTTTGTGAGCTATTGGTTTTCTATGAAAGAATTTCATTGTATTAATTATCTGTAAAAATTTTCCTGGTCACATTTTTAATTCTCTGATAACAATTCCAAGGACATTTACACATACTTATCATTCATATAGCACTTGAGTTTATACAACCCTTTTACTACAGATTATCTCACTTTCTCATATAGACTTTCAACATTCCTTCCCAAAAAGAGCTGTTCTTCATTTCAATGAAATAAGGCTCTGATACACTGAAAATGGAATTCTGCATATTTCTGTGAATAAACAAACAGTTTTGAAAACAAACATGAGGGTATCATATTTTGCCTTAGGCTATCAATATTCTTAGCTGGTGTCTACCCAGCAAAAAAGCACAAGCAGGAAAGTATTACTAGGAATATCTTCCCAAAGGCCCATGAAGCTTTCAGCAAATTTACCTTTTGACACCCCTATTAATCAAAGATTCACAAGGGCTAGGTAGCCATTTCCCCTAAACAATAGCCATGAAAATCCACTGAGTTCAATATAGCCGTCATACACCAGTTACACATAAACACCACATCCATCCACAGAGGCCGCTGCCTAAACTTTCCTAGAACTCCAGCTCTTATCAGTTGCTCACACCAAGCCAGATAGAAAATATGTAATCAATCAACAACTTAGAAAGTGAAGCAGAATTGTAAAACTGATGGCCCTCTCTACTTTTGACTTTTAGTCTACCACCAGTCCCTTTCCCGGAAATCAACTTCCTAATGAAATCTCTCCCTCCTTTCTGCTTCTCTGAATGGTGACCTTTTCAAAGAAACTTCCCTTGATACTTCCAGGACAGTGATCTTTCTCATCTCTACCCAACAGTACTGTTTATGTCTTGCATTTTCTATACATTTATACCTATCTGTCTGTTCATCTATCTGTTGGTCTATCTATCTATCCATTAATTTACATTTCATGATATGTTTTTCCCCCCACAGGTATTCCAAGATCCCTAAAGGCTGTGTTGTGCCTTAAATTCTTTTGTACCCTCCAAAACCCTTAGCATTATGCATTGTACAAATTGAGTGGAAATATTTTGATTGCCTCTTTAAAAAAAAAGTTTGACTTGTTCATTCAGGGTAAGAGCAATCTTTTCCCACAAAAAGGAGCACTTGCTAAATACTACTTTGGTTCACAACCATAAAATCTAGTAATAAGAAAAGCAGAATAGTTTGGTGGTTTTAAGAAATCCTCTGATTTTATAGAGCAGACAGAGTTGAACTGCGTTTTAATAAAAATATATTAGCAGCTTCAAATAATGGGAAATACATTTAAACTATATTAAAATATCTTTTCAGAACAAGGAAACTTGATTAGGATTCTCTCTCAGCGGCTCCACACACTGAAACCAGATTCATTATTCCAGAGAAAGGAAGCTCAATTTTTAAAAATTCATCTTATTAATTACTAGCCAAGCCATGCAGAGGCTTCCCGGAAGACAGAGGAAAACAGGCTCTCAGCGATAAGTTTCAAGCCAATGAAAGATGAGTTTGTGCCTCAAGCCTTCCTCGCCTGCTTGGGCACCGCTCCCCAGGGCTGTGGCAATTCTGCCCCGAGAAATCCGAAGCAGAGATCAAAAGGTAATATTTGAGCCTGAGCCGAGGCCGTGGACTGGCTGCTACTCACCCCCCCGGGTCCGCGGTCCGAGGAACGCTCGGGCTAGTATTCGCACCATCATGAGTCTCGTCCCACAAGGGCGCGACTTTGCGGCCAAACCCAAGGCTTCTGGAACCCAGCACCCACCCGCAGCTGCAATTTTAGGGATCAGAGGGTTTTAGTACCAGGGCCCGTTCCTGTTAGGGAATTAAGCCTTGGGGTCCACTCATCCCATCTCCATTCCCAGAAAAACTTTGCATCCTTTTCCAAATAGGAATTTATACCAAGTAGGAACGATCCCACCCCCTCAGCAGGTCCACTCCCCCTTCCAGCCTCCGAATGGCACCTACTCACGGTGCCTCACAGTCCCGGGAAGGGGACAGGTTCAGCTGTGCGGGATCCCCAGGCTGGGTCGCGTGCGGGTTGGCAAGCCAGCTGTCACCTTGTGGTCCGCCACGCCAAGATATCCGTCCAGCGGCCGCGGTCCTACGGGGGCCCCGGGGCGCGACGCGGAGCTGCTCTCCGCAGATGGCTGCGCGCTGCTGGTCGCCTGCTGCTGGTGCTGGTGCTGCGGCTGCTGCTGCTGCGGGGGACGCTCCTTCTGGCTGCTGAGGCTGCTGTACAAGAGCAACAAGCTGGTGCACATGGTGGTGAGCGCTAAACACACTGCCAGACCATGGCGCTGCGGGCGGGCGGGAGAGAGCAGAGGAGAGCCGCTGAGAGCCGAACCAGAGGAGCGCGCCCGGCGGGGACACAGGCAAGACCGTCAGACAGGCGGGTGTGTGTGTGTGTGGG